>NC_063359.1:10596909-10684668 GCF_021869965.1 Rhincodon typus | reverse complement strand
TCTCCGACCTACCAGCCTCATCCCGCCCCCTTGACTTGTCCGTCCTCCCTGGACTGACCTATTCCCTTCCTACCTCCCCACCTACACTCACCTTTACTCGCTCCACCCCCGCCTCTTTGACCTGTCTGTCCCCTCTGCAACTATCTTCTCCTTTATCCACCTTCTATCCGCCTCCCCATCTCTCCCTATTTATTTCAGAACCCCCTTCCCCTCCCCCATTTCTGAAGAAGGGTCTAGACCCGAAACGTCAGCTTTCCTGCTCCTCTGATGATGCTTGGCCTGCTGCGTTCATCCAGCTCTACACCTACCTTGTTATCTCATTTTTCTTTTTGTTATGTCAACTTTCTCTTTACAAAAGAGAACAAATGCAACACATATCTATTGTAATAGGAACATCAAATTATGGAGCAATTTACTCAAATCAAGACTGCATTCAGAGAAACGTTGAGAATAATGGTAACAATCTAAAGATTAGCAACGATAGCTTGTTGTAAGCCAGGTTAATTATTCTATAACAGCTCTTCAGTAATTTTACTGCATGCTGATCTTATTTTTAATAATTGATTAATACTAAATGTTACAAAAGAAGCAAAAAGGAATAAGGTGAACGTGTGTTTAATAAATCTGTAATTAAAAAAATGCAGAATTTCTAACTAATGCAGCAGCCACATGAAATGATTCATATTGCTAACAGTATGAAAGCTACAACTTAATAATGAATCCTCGAGCAGTCAATGCTTTATGCAATTATTCAGGATTCAGCCACTGGTGCTACATTCATTGATATAAATTACATTTTCAACTACAAGAATTTATAACTCAGTTCCAGCTAATTTTTGCCATGTAGCACATCAGATAAATGAATCATAATTCAAAGCCAATATTGGCAGACAATGCTGTGAATGTTCAAAAAGTAAATCTTCTCCTGTCTGCTTACGCTTGTCTTGATAAGGAGATTCACTGAGATTGAGCATTGAAGTGCAATAGCACCTGTAATAAACAATAAGGAGGAAATGAGCAGGTATCAGGAGGACATAAACAGATTGAGGAAAAGAACAGACAGATGGTAGATGAAGTTTAGCATTAACAATTCTGAAGTGAAACATGTTGGGACAAACAATGAGGAGATGCATTATGAACTAATTAATATAATTCTAAAGGAGACTGGGGGTGGGGATATGTTTTTGATTTTGAAGGTAATTCGATAACTTTAGAAGAAAATTGGAAAAACATCCTGGGTAGTACTGATCAAAGAATCTCTCAAAATGTTGTGTGCATCCACCATAACCATCTGAGGTGCCTTAGATAGCAAATTCACTCTTCTTCGTATTGGTCTAAATGCTATTAGCAGCATTACTACTTAGAAGGACATCAATCCAACATCATTGGTAGAAGATAGGCACAGACTTCAGAAGTAAAACAGGTTTATTACAAATGATTTAATAGCTCATTACTTTATATCTGAGATACATGATACTGTCTTGTTTAACATCAGGCTCAACTTCAAATTAAGTATAATGTCTGCTACAGAAACAATCTAGTCCAGATGATGAGACAGGTTAACATATTGGATATGAACAACTCAAACTTGTTTTTTCCTCAAAATAATAGACCTGCATATCCTGATGGGCAGAGCTTATCTTAAGATGTTAGTTAATGCTTTCATGTCCAAATGGTCTTATACAATGGAATGTTATAAGCAATTCGAACATAAGCAAGAAAGTTATGCTAAACCTTTACAGAAAATGGGTTAGGCCTTAGTAAGCCATTGTATCCAATTCCATCAGCTTTAGAAAAATGTCAAAGCTTTGGAGATGGTATGGAACAGTATTATCAGAATGCTACAAGTGCTGAGGGAGTTCAGTTATGTGGAGAGAGAAAGGAAAAGCTTGGTTGATTCTTTCAGAGCAGAAGAGTTCAAAATTATGAAATATTTTGACAGACTAATATTTGCAGTAAAATCTTGTGGAGTGTTTATAGCAATCAGGTGATAATATGTCATTATTCTGTAATGTGATTTGTTATCTAAGATGCTATAAACAAAGACAAAGTACTAGTAAAGAAATGGAGACCAGTCAAATGTCACTGATTCATCAGGCCCCAGGTATTTGTCCCATCTGAGTATCAGAATGAAATTTAATGAATAGATCATTATATTCAAAAGGCAGGTCACAGAGTATTAGGAAAACCTAGGATAAACTATCAAAACAAATTTTATTTGTTAGGAATGCATAAAGACATAGTCAAATTTTGCCAGACATGTCAGGCAGTAGGGATACCTTAACCCTCAAAGAAACCTATGCTATTACTCCTAATGCCAGATTTTAAAGAACCATTTAGCAAGGTATCAACAGGGCCCGAAACGTCAGCCTTCCTGCTCCTCTGATGCTGCTTGGCCTGCTGCATTCATCCAGCTCTACACCTTGTTATCTCAGATTCTCCAGCATCTGCAGTTCCTACTATCTCTAAACAGTTGTGCATTAGGCTTTCAGTTTAGATTGTCAGAATTTTCTTTTGAACTTTGAATAGGAAAATATAGAAAAAATAGAAAAATGAAAAAAAACACTATTGTGTTTCATTTTGGAAGGTTTGCAAAGTCTTGACTGAAACTTGACATGTAAAACAATTGCACCTGGTGCAAGTAGATGGTTTAAAACTGTTGAGAAAAGGTTTACCTCAATGTAAGCAGTTTGAAGGTTTCAGTCCAGCTGCGCTTAGCTATAATCCTGAAGGATATATTTGAAACTGAGAATGTCTAAGCTCAAATATAAAGGCTCTAGGAAGAGGCTATTATATTCTCAAATCAGGGAATTTAAACCACAGATAAGTTGAGCCCTATAGATGTGAAAGGAAAGGAAATTCTTTCTGATATAAGCTCCATAAATGAGTGTTTTTATGATTAATGAGATTACAATTTACTGAGTTTTCTTTTAATGTTTACATTTGTTACATGAAAATAATTTAATCTATTTTGTTATGTCTTTTTTTTGCACAATAAACTTCTCTTTTAATGTTGAAACCAAATAAACAGCACTGTGTTGTGTTTCAATGAAAAGGCTATGTATCTCATTAAAAAAACATGATCTGTCAAGCCAGATTTCCATGTGGGATCTGAATTGCCTATTAGCAACATCATCTGGGATCCGAACAGATAGTTATCTAATTACTTTATTAGTTTTCCATTATCAACATGTTGACATTGTTTCCAGTGGCTAAATTGTCAAAATATGGAGTAAACATAGAGTCGAATTGATCAACAAAAGAACGAGAAGTGACATGAGAAAAACTAGCATTTAAAAAAAAACTCAGTGTTGTCTGAAATGTTGTTAGAAACGAATTCAATGATAATACTCAAATGTGAATTAGATATATGCTTGAAGGGAGAAGATAAGTGATAAGATCCCTGGAGGATGAGCAGGAGTGACTTAATTGAATAGCTCTATCAGAGAGCCAACAAAGATGTAAGATAGTTTGAGAGGCTTCTTTTGATACTTGTAACATTCTACGTGGACAAACAACACTGCAAATTTAGGAATAAGTCTTTTTCACATTCTCATTTTGACATTTGCACTGAGATTGTAAGTATTTTCACACGTGCATTTATGTTTTGAGTCCAAGGACATGTCCACAGAAGATTCCTCCTCTGAGTTAAAATATCAAGCTTATGTGGAATTTTTGTCAGCTTTCTTTTTACCAAAGACCTGAAGCAATCTGTTGCTGAACTTTAAAGCTGATTCTTTGGTGACTTTGAGCTGTCAGGGGAAAAAAAAACTTGTACTCTGTCAGTCTGGATACGTTTCAAACAAAGGTCACAGAAATCAAAGCACAAGATTACATCACCCACTGTTCGAAAGTATGCAACAATACATTAGTCTGAGTGTAAGATATGTTAAGAAAATATTTTGACGTTCTAATGCCTGTGCAGATAGATAGTTATCTTCTTTTGGAACAATCAAGTAGTCACCCTTCCTAGATGGAGGCTGCAAGTTATAAGAGATTAGGTTATTGCTACTTGGAATTTGAGTTCTTAAGAAAGTCATTCCTTTAGCATGTAATCTTGAATTTAAATGAACTTCAGAGCAGATACAACAATTATGAATTAAATTGAATAAATTACATTGAAAAGCCTGTGCAATATAATGCATGATAGTTAAGGAAAAACTTATTATTTAGAACATGTTACATATCTTCAAACACCTTTGAAATGATCAAAAGGAGGAGCAAAACAGTCACCTTGACAAACATTTCTGTCTCAATCTAATTTTACTCTGACATTCTGCTCAAGAAGTCTCAAGGTATTAATAATAATTTACAACTCACTTACATCACTCACCTTCTATTTCCTTCCAACATGCAGCAACTGATCAAACTAATGAATATCCTGAGGTCACAGCCACTTTTCATATCAATAGACAGATAAAATAATAAAGAGTCATTGCCTGCCACTACTCCTTGCTTGAAGCTATTGCCTTTCACTGGCATGTCCCACGTTTTAATCAAATCTTTGTCCTGCATACTATTCCTAACAGATTACATGTAAAATCAGTCCAATGGTTGACAAACCACCAAAGAAGAGATGCCAGAGGTGTTAATACAGGAACACAGTGCTAAGAAGGAATAGTCAAGCCCCTTACTGAAAATATAATGTACTCTTAAAACTTCCAAAGACCCCTTAAGACTTATTTCTTGTCAGGTTTCCCAATTCAAACCCATTATCACCAGTAGGGATTTGGATTACCAGCTATTTTTAAGAGATCAGATTAGCAAATTCTCAAAAGAGCTGAGGGGGGAATGATGCATTTCCAGAACACATTAGTCCAGCCCTCTGGAGAATATGAATATAAATAGCAATGCATTCTTGAGAAACAATCAAGTGTGTTGGATAGACAAATCTCCTGGTATCTCAGCTGGTTTTTATTAATAATTTAGTTCCATTTGAGGACTCACAGTCAGTCAACAGTTTCGTTCCCTGTCTCATATGTTTTCTGAATGTCAACATTAAATTAACAATTTACATTTTATGAATTCCATTCCATAAATTGGGAACTGTTAGATTAAAATAATTCTAAGTAACTCTACTAAAGCACCTCTTGACTCCCAAAGACTGTCCACTATCTTCAAGACAGAAGTCAAGAATGTGATGGAATACACTCTACTTGCTGAGATGAATGCAGCTCCAAATACATTGAACATTCTCACCACCATCCAAAACAAAGCAGCCCCCTTGATTGGTATCCAATCCACCAGTTTCAACATTTGCTCCCTCTACTGCTGACACACACAGTGATGGTAGTGTGTACCATCTCAAAGATGCACCAAAGAAACATATCAAGGTACATCCAACAACACCTTCTTGCCCTGTGACCTCTACCACGCAGAAGGATAAAAATAGCAGGTAACGACCTATGAACACCACCAAATCCAAGCTCTCCTGCAAGCGACACATCATTTTCGTTTGAGATGATATCACCATGCCTTCACTTTTGCTGAGTCAATATCCTGGAATTCCCTTTCTGATAGCATTGTGTCCATTTGTTCCATGAGGACTACTGCCGTTTAAGAAGGCAGCTCAACATCAGCATCTCAAAGACAATTAGAGTTAGGCAATAAATGCTGGTCGAGTTAATGACCCTGTGAACATGGAAGAGAAAGTAACATTTCCCTCAAAGGTTTACAGTCAATTAAGTCAACTTAAACTGCATTTGATGCTGATGTTCACCCTAAGTTCAGAACAGTGGCTCTCTGATATATAAAACAAACATTCTATACAAAAAATACTTTTCTGTCCGTTTTTGGCAGATATATTTGATTAGGTTACTGATTTAAAATGATGAAGCACCTGCCAGTACAATCCGAAAAATCAACAAGCAAGTCGGAGTAACAATTTTTGTAATAAACTGATGGGTACAGTAATACAAAATAAATACAGACAGCCTCCACACTGCCTAGAATTCTAAATAGAGATTTATAGCCTTTTTCCAGTAAATTCAATCTTCCCTGCTTTCACAAATAATCACAAAACAATATACTTACCTACACCTGTGCTTAGCTTCATTGGAACATGAAAATTTGCGACAAACCTGAAGTATATGATGGTTATTTATCAACAACCTGCTGCAATAGACACTGATTTGGTGCAACCTCAATCTAATTTACAGGGAAATGCATTTTAACAAAATACTGTTTTGTACATAACATTTTGTTATGATATAATTTGGCCTCTGTACTTGAAAAGGGAAAGTCAAATTAAAAACAAAATCAGCAAGATGGAATTTAAAAACAAAAAGCATTTTCATTTTTCCTGCATATTGTAAGTCAATCTTATGAGCAACTAAACTTGGGGACTGCAAACAAAACATAAGCTGCAAGTGGGCGACTCATTATAATGTGAGCATTAGAGCATATCTCCCCTGCCAAATATCGACCAGTTCACACATTTTCACTTCAGACGTTTATAGAGCACACTAACTCTCCACACTTGCCCGTCTTCCCATGCCAATAATTTGAGCAGTGTAATCTTAATAAGCCAATTGACTTGAATAAGTGCAGTTGCCTGCTAATGGCTTTCAAGCGAAATGGTGGATACAGTGCCTATTGGATTATGTGTTGATGTTGAGTTTGTCACCTGACATCATTGCAGAGGATTTTAGGTGCATGGGCTAGCGGTGGTCCTGATTTGCAATTGTAAAATTTAGCTCTTAAGTCTCCCTTCTTCCATTGCTTTTGAAGTTTCACCATGCAGTACCTGTTTCCTTCTTCATTCCAAAATGCCATGTCAAATATTCCTGCATTAAGTATCACCTGATCTTTATACATCCATATTTATAAATAATGCAAGATGGAAGAGCAATGGTTTCCACATGGATCGCTGGAAGGAAGGGGGAGTGGGAATAGTCTATGTTGTTTACATCCTTTCGGTTGGAGAAACTCTCATTTTATTCTCAGTAATTCTGTTAGATGATGGAAAGTAATTAGCTATCCATGCTGCCAGAATCATTTTTATACCACCTTCCAGACAAGCCTGGGCATCATTTTGTCAAATGCCATTTGAAATAACATAAAATTTATTTCCCCCAAGATTTCTAAAGAACTGTCCAATTAATTAGCCATGTCCTTCTAGGTAAGGAGTAATGTTATCATGTTTGATGGTGTCAAGAGAATTGCTGACTGCACATCATAGGCTACTTGGTGTACAGTTGCCAAGGTGGTCTTTTGCACACTTAGAACAGTACAGATAAACATTGTAGCCTTCATCTTGAGCTGTCTGCTGTCATTCCATTTCTTTATCCTCATTTTTATGCTTTTACATTCTACTTTATCAAATCCATATAATAGATCATTTGTTAACCTCTCATAATCCAAAATTCCTTTACATTGTCCTTGTGTAGAAGTAAACATTCTTTTTATCAATCGTTCATGGGACGTGTGCTAGGCCAGCATTTACATCCATCCCTAACTGCCCTTCAGAAAGTGTTGGTGAGCTGCCTTTTTGAACTGCTGCATAGACACCCATTGTGCTATTTGGAAGGGAGTTCCATCGTTGTTGTTAGACTGATGATGCAGATTCTACATTCTACCGTCATAGTGCAAAAGCCCTCTATTTGTTATGCCTACTTCCATAAGCATAACCATTCATTCCTGGTAACAATCCAACAGATTTATGACTGCACTAAAACAAAGTTGGATTGGAGGAGGTTGTGGCCTGTTGCCTGGGAGGGAAATTCATCTTTGATGCTTAGCTAATAGGTAAAACCCCAGAGCTGACAACCTACTTCCAGATTTTTCAACAATCCCTTCACTTTTCTACTGTATTCATTTCGTGGTTCAAGGGTGGAGCAGTCCAGAACTAGAGTGCATAGGTTTAAGGTGACAGCGGAATGATTTAAAAGGGACCTAAGGGACAGCTTTTCTCATGTAGAGTGTAGTGCATGTATGGAATGAGCTGTCACAAGAAGTGATGGAGGGGGATATAAATACAACATTTAAAAGGCATCTGGATGGGTATATGAGTAGGAAGGGTTCAGAGGAATATGGGCCAAATGCTGCAAAATTGGGCTAGTTTAATTTAGGATATCTGTTCGGCGTGGATGATTTGAACCATCAGGTCTGTTTCTGTGCTGTACAACTCCATGAGTCTATGACTCTATTTGCATCTCCTCAACTTCAAATGTTGGTTTTAGATATGTTCCATTATCACTTCCTCTTTCCTTCCACATCATCCCTGTTGTCATTTAATTGTAGCTTCCCTCAATCCTCTCAAAGGACTTTTGCTTCTGTTCTATACCTGGTCCCCATTTATTTTGATGACCTTTTCAATGAACCCAATGCAATAGGCAAAGCATACTTCAGATTACAACAAACAAAGGTGCTTGGTAAGTCCAAGCCCAGCCCAATGAAATGACACTTATTTCACAATCGTCTAATTTTCCTCGATGATAATCAGTCATTGCTGAGGCATTTTGAAGGTTCAGCCCAAAATGTTTGCACCAGATGTTTGCTGCAGAAATCTAAAACTAATTCCAGTTCTTGCATCATATCACATGGTCTTTCTCCATCTTCAAATATCATTAAACTCATTGAATGCTGCAGCATCGTTGACAGCCCTGTGACCCATCAGTATTGTACAGGTTCTTTGAAGGAGATATTCAATTCAGTCTCATTCTCCTTTCTTTCGCGTAATTCTGAAAATGAGTCCCCTTCAAGCACATATCTATTTGCCATTTGGAAGTCCCTACAGAATCTGATTCCATCAATCTTAACAAATGTCTGTCCTAGTATCCACTTCATTCCACCAAAATGCATTAGATCAGCAGTAAGCTGTTCAATCCTCAAGCCCATTTTGCTGTTAAATTAGACATTGGCAGGTCAGCATTTTATCACCATTCACCCCAGTTCTGTAACCCCTATGATCATTGACTAACAAAAAGTAAATAATCCGCATACCAGTATCCCAACAGTGTGGAAGCAGGGCTTTCAGCCCATTGAGTCCAAATTGACCCTCTGAAGTACATCCCACTCAGACCCACCCCATTGCTGGATTTCCCATGGCCAATTCACAGAACCTACAATTCTTTGGACTGTGGAAGGAAACTACAGAGCACAGAGGAAACCCACACAGACACAGGGTGAATGTACAAATTCCACACAGACTGCTGCCTAAGGCTGGAATCAAACCTGGGTCCCTGGAGTTATGTGGCAACAGTGTTAACCACTGAGCCACCTTGCTGCCTCAACAGAAATATGTGATATTTTAGCAAAAACATCAATCTTAATGACAAGGCATTTCATTATTAAAGGTGCCCACTTCTGTGTCAGATCACCCAACACAATAGGTCTCTTCATTGATATCAACTGATGAACTGATTTGACTGAAGTTCTGAAGAAGGGTCACTGGACATTAATTTTGCTTTCTATCCACAGATGCTGCCAAACCTGCTGGGATTCTCCAGCAATTTCTCTTTTTGTTCCTGATTTGGCTCACAGTGCGAGGTTACTCACAGTCATTGTTAGTCATCATGCAGAAAGCAACTGTTTATCCCAAGTACATAACTGATGGCTTCTGTTCCTTAAAAACTTTTCATCAGGCTTTAAGATGAGAACCAAAGATTTAAAGGTGCTTAGCATGAGTCAAAATCCTAATGTCAGCAGCTTTGGCTGACTCAGAGAGAAATGAATTCATGAAGAATTTAGCATGAGCCATACTTACGTGACTTGTACCCCAAAAATAGTTGATCATACTGACTCTAGAGCTATGTCATGAGCAGCATAAGTCACACTTCACAAGTAGTATTGTCTTACTGTGTGAATTTCACTGAGAATTATAGAGAACAAAACTTTTAACTGATTGAAAATTAAATCAATATCATCTTGCAGTTTATTGAAGGCAACAGTCAATTTTCTCAGTATTCTGCTCTCTTATATACAAAGCTATTACCAAATGAACATTGTAGAGTTGACCAAACATAAAGAAGCTCATGAAAAGCAAGAGGAAACTGACTTAACTCCACAGAGGCTGGTATCCTGCAACCACGTCATCCATTATTTTCACATGGAAAGTCCTTGACATTGATCAGGCTCCTTCAGGGCTAGTTCTCACAGTGAATGGGATGTCTGACATTCTTGTTCTTATCTGTCAGCCAGGGCTCCCTGATTGGACCATATTAACAGCCCTAATTAGGGAACTCATATTCTGTGAGGTTCACCTAGCTGACTTTGTTGCAAACAATAGAGAGACATTACATTTTTCAGTATCATGGCTATTCGGAGACCAATTGAAATAATTCAGGAGAAGTCAGAATGGAAATGCTTTCAAAGATTTTAATAAAGAAGCTCTGTCAGCTGAGAAAGGAAACAAAGTGTCAAAATCTGATATTCAGTAATCGTTTTATGGAAATACCCTAAAGCAAAGCTGACTTATCATTCTACAATAGTGTTGTTCATTCAATACTGTTTTAGCAGAATCATTGTTTTGGTGGAAAATAATGTTTTTTGCGGGATTATGGCAAACTTCTCAACATCACACTCAGTGTGAAAAGCAAGATGAAGTTGCCCAGCTGCCATCACATCTGTTTCCTTTTCTTTTACATCTCCAAGCTGCTTGGCAACTATCAGAATGGGCAAAATCTCAAGTACTAACTCGCTCAGAAATGACAAGACCTGTAATATTGAAATAAAGATAACTTGTACTCATTTATAAAATATTGACTGGACAGATCTGTACAGATGCCCTGACATTTTTGGAAAGAAAACTTTACAAAGCAAAAGGTACTGACTCTTGGCACAATGTTGCAAGTTCAAGGTAGAAGCTGATTGGATACAGATGTCAAGCCTGCAATACTTTCTGAAAGAGACAGGTCAACCAGTTTGAACAAAGACATTGGGTTTGAACACAGAGGGCTGTACTTTCTGAGGAATGTCAAATACAGTCAGATTGCCACTTCACTCTGAAGATTTTTCAATATGACAGAGCTACACATTTCCACTGGGAGATTCCAAGCTCAGCTCCTTTGGAAATCCGCGATGTACTGGAAATTTAAGAGGTCCCACGTGGTGCACAATAGTTGGGGGAGCCAATCCACACCCCTTTACATGGCAGTAATTGTCATAACCTGTGATTAAACGTCCTGCACAACAGACAGAAATACTAGGAGAGACAAGTGTTGAGAATAGAAAGTCAATAGGTGAAGTCAGAATAAGGGAGAAAATAACAAAGCTTAAATCAGGTTATGGTGCATGAATGTGAATACACAGAGTATAGTAAACCACATGAGAGAACTACAGGTGCAGACTGCAATCTGGAAATATAATATTATTGTGATAACAGAGGCCTAACTCAAGTAAGGACAGGATTGTCATTACGTGTTCCTGGGTACGAGGTGTTCAGGAAATTTAGGACAGGGTAGATTAGTGGTTAGCTCCCTCTCAGAACCACAGACCCAGGTTTGATTCCACCCTCAGGTGACAGTTTGTGTGGAGTTTGCACATTCTCCCTATGTCTGTGTGGGTTTTCTCCGGGTGCTCCAGTTTCCTCCCACAGTCCAAAGATGTGCAGGTTAGGTAGATTGGCCATGCTAAATTGCCCATTGTGTCCATGGAAAATGCAGGGTTACAAGGATAGTAGGGTGGGTCTGGGTGGGATGCACTTTGGAGGGTTGGTGTGGATTTGATGGGCCGAATGGTCTGCTTACACACTGTGGGGATTTTATGAAAAGGAGGAGAAGTGCTGGAATTGGTTGACTGACTGACTGTCCGACACATCTCTGGCAATGGCTCAGCAGGCTTTTCAAAATGCTACTACTTCTGGCTTCAGTATTCTTTTCCTAAAGGAAGAGTAGTTTATGTGCAGTGTGCATCAATCTTTGTTGTGGACAACATTGCTGGCCTTTAGCAGGGGTGTAATTCTCCATGTAATTGCCTTGTATCCATCTGTGAGATACATGCTTGGTTTCTTTATGCTTCCTTTGACAACTTTCACTGCTGCCTCAGCCTTCAACTGGACTAGCGTGGGGATGATGGCAGGTGTTTAACTTCCCAATCTTTCTTAAGCAACTGAATCCTTCACTCATTATCACTCATGACAAGGTCAGGAATGCTCGAATGGCTGAAGTGTGGGGTTAATGCACTCGACAGTTGTAACTGGAGTCATTGAAGTCAGCTGTTCATTCCAAATAGTCAGAATGGTAATATGTAGTGACAAGACCAGTTCCTGGAAGTGCAAGGAGCTCTGCTCTCAGCTTCATCCATGCTTGCTTGTGAATATGTACTGTTTGTGCGCAATGTTTCCTAACAGCTCATAATCTGCCTTCAAAATTTCTGCTGTGTATTTCTTCTGCTCTTCAGAGAGATTTTACATGGAGTATATTTTGAAATAGCCTCTTCCCAACAGTGATTAAATCGTAGCAATTTGTATTTGCTCTGGATCACTCAATAAATCACTAGCTAGTATTATGTATGTAGCTGATCATTCATCTTTACCCTACACTGCTGCACATTGTGCTTGACACAGGACACAGTGCTGACCCAGGTAACTATCTCAGCCCAGTGTTCTGTTGGTTTTGTCACCTTTATTGGGTGGCAGGATCAGACACTGCCCTTCTCTCCAGCTCCCTGTCCATCAGCACCTGCAAATGCTTGTTGTTGAACCAAGGAGCTGACATCCCTTGCTGGGTCACTGCCTGACTGCAGTCTCACAGTGACAAGGGCCATTCCTGGCTTGCAGCCTCTGAACTGGTGTACGGTTGGGTTTTAGATAAGGCACACCCCAGTGTGAATGCTGCAAGGTCCTGACACTGGTTAGCACTTCCTCCTCTCTTGCTGCTCAATTGCATGAGCTGGCGGCTGTAGTGACTGCATGACTAATTAATGAAGCGAAGGAGGATATCTGAATGAGAATCTCATTCAAAGAATATGTTGAGGGTGTGTTTGAGAGGAGATGTACATTGGTTTCCTAGAGGCATTGGGCCCAAAGCAGGAGAGGGTGTTGTTGGGTCTGTCAGTGAAGCCTGTTGGCTCAGGATTTGAGGGGGGTGGGGCATCTGAGAATTCCAGGGAAATGGTAAAGATGGTGTCTGGGAAGTTGAGGGTGTTCAGTTGAGAGGCTTACTGAGGAGTTAGACTTGTCATTTAATAGGTCAACTGTTTTCCTCAATGACTATTACTGAATTACTTAACTGCAGGAGAATCCTGAAAATTCACCAATGTAAATGAAAACCCTTTTCAGAGGGTTCCATGCACAGGGGAATTGCCCACTAGAATCTTCAATTTCCCAGGCAATTTCTTCAGAGTTTGCTTCATTGGGGATTCCCCAGGGTGCCCATGTAAACTCCTATCTGCATTTCAGAAGCAGTTATCTGGCCATTAATAAATCTGGGCATTAGTGTTTATTACTGTGGTTTGTAAATAGCTGTGGCCCCAGCACTGATCATTGCAACTTTCCACTAGTCACAACTATCAGTTTGTAAATGCCTCATTTATACCTGCTCTTTGCTTCATGTCTATTGTCCCATCATCCAGTCTGATAACAAATTATCCCCAACTTCATGAGCCTTTTGTCATCACTATTAACATTTGTAAGGCATGTATCAAATGCTTTTTGGAAATCCAGGCATACTATTCCCCTTTTTGACCCTACTGGTTTTATTCTCAAAGAAATCTAATCATTTGTTAAATATGATTTCCCTCAACATAAAGCCACATTGATCATATTCTCAAAATGCATTTTCTATAGGGGAGTGCAGTTAATTATACTTTTGAGTAACTTGTTGAGAATCCATCAGTGGTCTAATTTCTTCAACAGTATTACAGAACAGCAAAAGAATAAATGCTTTAATGTATACACTTCACCCACTGTACTCTGAGTTACACTAAAATAGCACTGTCCACAATCTCATGACTTCCCAAAGTGTTTTATAACCAATTGAGCACTTTTTAAATTGTATTTAATGTTGCAGGTTGGAAACATTGCAGTCATCTACGGACGGAATTATCCCTTAAACAGCATTAAGATCATGGACAGAAAATTTGTTTGAACAATGCTAACTGAGAGTAAAATATTGGTTTAGATATAACTTCTCTTGGAATAGTACCATGGGATATTTTGTATCCTTGAGAGAGGGCAGACAGGGCATCTTCACAGGTTTATCTGAAAGACAATACATTTAACAGTGTCGGTTGGGTACAGTAGTGCGCAGGATTGGGTGTCTATTATTTTGTACTCAAGCCTTTGTACGTGGATTTTAACTCATGCCCTAACTCAGAGGGAAGATGGAGACAGGCTTAGATTAGGGTTAGGTTTAGGGTCTTAGCCTAGACCTGAGCCACTTCCCAACAGCAGTGAAACGTTAGTTTAAAAAGTGGGTAAGATTTTCTATCAGTTCGATCTGCAATGCAACCCAATAGCTGGGTAGCAGGAGGTAGGAAAAATTTCATTTTATTACCTTCACAATCTTGGCATGAATCACTAGGCAGTCACATTCTTGATAAGTCAAAAATTATCAATGACTATTTAAACAGTGGGCAGCAGAGCAGGCAGGTACAGATGGATCTGATATTATTCTAATGAAGAGGTGTAAGAGTCATAGACACAAGATCAGACTGGAAAGAGAATCCACCCTACTGAATTTGTTTTTAATGAAACAAAATTTAAATTAATATCAGCATATTGTTGACATTATTGTCATGATTATGCCAACAACATTAGGCATAAACTGATCCACTGAGTAGAATTCATCATTTAAGAGAATCAGTTGCTTTACTCATGAGAATTCACATTGATTCAGATTACAATGAAACTTTTGATTCATCTCTCCAGTGTCTGGGTAAGTGACTGGGAGCAGGCCATTGGGTTAAACGCAGCCTAAGTGCAGATCCACCAGAATGATACCAAAACTAAAGTGGTCAAATCATAAAGATGATTCACATTAATCCCTTAAGTGCAGAAAGTTAAAAAAACAGATGACGTAACTGGTGATGTTGAAAGCAATAAAAGGAGCTGCGAGGATAGACAGATGGCAACAATTACCCCTTGCAGAACAAGGACAAAACCTAAAACCAAGCTGGACTGTTTCAAGATGGTGCTGGATAGTACACCTGCACACAATGGCTAGTGAAAGTTTGGCACTTTCTTCCTCCAAAAGCCATTTGACATTATGTCACATGCAAGTTTCAAAACTTAGTTGAATTAATTTTTGCCAAATTAGAATGTTAAGGGATACGGAATCATGGCAATTAAATGAGATAGCCTTGATCTATTCAATGGTGACGTGTTTGAAGCTTGAATGGTATAGTCAACTTTTTCTGTTTGTGTAAGATTAACACAAGCCCAAAGAAACTCTCAGAACATTTAAGCAGTATTTAAATATTTATTGTGTTAGCATAGCCTCCAGGGATATGCACCAAGTACTAAAAAATGAGATTAATGTACTCAGATTTTTTGACCAGCTTAGACATGATTGCCTAAAATAGTTTCTTTCTATTCTGCAATCATATGAGAGTTCATTGTTGGTGCATTTTTCTGTGTGAGAGAATGACATTTTAGGATGCCATTAATCAACAGAATGAATGTTTTCAAAATTAGCCTAGATGTGAGATAATAATTATACCCAGAGTTATTACTCAGTTCCATGCACATATAATGAGGGTGCAATCCTTAATTTTAGGAAGATACAGTGGTGTTGCGGCAATGTTATTTAACAAGAAATCCACACAAATGACCTGGGGATGTAATTCTACTCCCACCACAGCATCTTACCTGGGCTCCTTCTGATCTGACACTGTTTGCTGACAACTTTCATTGGTAGTTTTGACAAAGCAAATTGTACATCCAAACTAAATTGCTGTTGCGTCCAAGTAATGTCATTGATTGTTAATACATTAGTATTTGGTATACTCCACATACTTGATTCCGGTAAGGTCAGCACCACATTTGTCAAAGATGCTACAGGTACAGACAGTCCAACAGCACCATCTCTTGTCAGGTTTGCAGGGAAACCCTTCAGTCAGTAAGCACAGATGCAGGATCCAGATAGAAAATGATGAGACGTATGGCCCACGGCTGTCATTTTAACCTTAGAAACAAGACTAGCAAAGTAGTAGCAAACCTGATTGATTCAAGTAAAGAGATCAGCGAGTATTTGAAAGAGAATTTTTACAAATCTTCATTATTTTCACAATGTCCTTTGGACTGATCCTGTTTGGATAAAAAAAAGGTCATTATTGAGCTGACGGTAATTAAGAAAATAAAATAGAACAGATACTTGGATTCCACAAAAGAAAATTATCTGGACAGTGAGTGATTTTCACTGCAAGGGTGAATCACTTTGATTTCCTCCAGACTTGATGCATTCATTTTTAATTGATTGAAATCCCACAGACAATCATCATTCAATCACTCATGGGGCACTCTTTTTCAGACATGAAATTAGTTAAATGATATTGTGAACAAATGACAAGAACGTACTCAAAAGCTGTAGTGAATCTCCCCACGGCTGACCACCATATTTTCCAAATGATAAAGACCAAACAGAGTTATTCATTTTGAAAGAATATAAATTCTTTATTGAAAGACCATCTGTAGAACACATTGTAAGACATACTCTGATTTTCTTTTTTTGAAGTGTAATTCAGAAGCTGAAATGAAGAGATCA
Organism: Rhincodon typus; assembly: GCF_021869965.1. Classification (NCBI taxonomy): domain Eukaryota; kingdom Metazoa; phylum Chordata; class Chondrichthyes; order Orectolobiformes; family Rhincodontidae; genus Rhincodon; species Rhincodon typus. The sequence goes on along the minus strand of NC_063359.1, from coordinate 10,668,025 downwards.
GTTCCAAAGCTAAGGCACCAAATAAATTTGGATTGAGTGGAATGGTCAAGGTAAAACATCAAGTCAGATTAGATTCAGGCAATCTTGGTATATAAAATCATGAAAACAATAACAGGAAAAAGAGACTAGATTAATGGAATGTATGAATTTGAAGTCATAATATGCCATAAAAATATCTCAAAACAATGGGATGGTGAGAATGAAGAATTATAAATTTGGGGTTTAGAATAATGAGTTTACAGTCCGGACAAATCCTTTTATTTAATTTGATTTGATTTGATTTATTACTATTACATGTACCTAGGTACAGTGAAAAGTTTTGTTTTGCGTGCAGTACAGGCAGATCATACTTCACAAAGTGCGTTAGGGTGTTGGACAGAGCAAAGAATATAATTTTACAGTTGTAGAGAAGGTGTACAAAGAGCAACATCGACATGAAATTTAGAATTTGAGAGGTCCATTCAGGAATCTAATAATAGCAGGGAAGAAGCTGTTCTTAAATCCATTTGTGCTTGTGTTTAAGCTTTTGTATCTTTTGCCAGGCACTTGAATATACTTGTTTGATTCTTGTTAGCTGGAGAAAACTGTAGAAATACTGCATTAATGAGTGTGATGTAATTGACACAAGAAAGTTATATTTTTGGAGTTCCGATCAATTTCATTATTTTTCATGAAATTAAAGTAAGTAAATTCAGTGATTACCTGCACAACACTCACCAAATCTGTCTGTCCAAACTCTTCATTTTTTTTTGATGAAACAAGAATCCAAATGGACTGTCATGAATCTGAAAAATATCAGTGAGTTCCTGCACTGAACGAACTTACAACTTAAGTTTGAAAAATTAACAAAACACCCAAGAGCAGTAGATTAAACTTAAATCAAGCAAGTTCAAAGGACTGCATTTCAGTAATGAAAAATGCGTGAGACATATATTCATTTATTTGTATAGATTAGAATCAGTATTTATAACAATTCTTAAATAATTTCCCAAAACATTTCAGGAGCGTTACTGAACTTGGAAAAGCTAAGATTGGGGGAAACACTGAATTACAGGCAATGGACAATTTCATGTATCTTGGGTCGTAAATAATCACCAAAAGCTACATTAAAGAAGAAAATCCAGATTACTTCGCCCTGTTACGAGGCACAACCAGTGTCTTAAGTAGATGAAAGTCCAAAAGCATCAGTACGAAGCTGAATAAAAAAAAAATTCACATAGTGAGTTATGCAACAATGATGTGGCTTTCAAGAAATTATTTTGTCCAAGTTATTTTTGAAGAGAGGCTGTAAGGCAGAGGTGAGGAACTGCCTCTAAGAAAGCAAACAGCAAGTGAGACCTTATAAAAAACAAAAAAAACTGCGGATGCTGTAAATCAGGAATAGAAACAAAGTTGCTGGAAAAGCTCAGCAGGTCTGGCAGCATCTGTGAAGGAAAAAACAGAGTTAACACGTTCGGGTCCAGAGACCCTTCCTTTGAGCTTGTGAGACCTTGTTTACTTTAAGAGTTGGAACAATGGAAGCAGTCTGGTTGTGGCCAGCTCTCACAGACCAGGCTTTCTAGGTTTTTTTTAGTTTTCAGGTTTCGTTTTACGAGAAGTCATTGGGGTCTCAAAAGAGTTGAAAGCTTCAGTGAACGTCCCCTGACTGCTACTTTCTCTCAATTTTCTCTTGATTTCTTTTTTCTCTTGGTTTGGAGAACTGCATGTGAGAATCTGTGTCTGAATTTACCTTTTTTTTTGGCCAAGGGATGTGTTTACGGGATGATACTATACTGGAATAGCTAATTAATAATAGTCACGGTATCTATTATTCTGTTAAGTTTTTCAATAGAGTTAAGTTATTCTAAATTCCTCTTTCTTTGATCATACTTTAACTACATGTTTAAATAAATTGTGTTTTGCATAACATTGATTACTTTGACCAGTCACATTGCATCTGGAACAGACACTTCACGTTTGCACATTCTCCCTGTGTCTGCGTGGGTTTCCTCCCACAGTCCAAAGATGTACAGGTTAGGAGGATTGGACATGCTAAATTTCCCATAGTGTTCAGGGATGTGTAAGCTAAGTGGGTTTGCCATGCGAAATGCAGGGTCATGGGGATAATGTGTCTATGTAGAATGTCTTTCAGAGGGCCAATGTGGACTCAATAGGCCATATGGCCTGTTTCTACACTGTAGGGATTCAATGATTAAGAAAAAAAAAAGGGGAATGAATAACATTTTGACTGAAGGAGGCTTGAAGAAAGCTAAAGAAAAAGCAAGGTAACACCAAAGGACCTGATAAGGCTATGCTGAAAACAAATGAATAAATTGGGCTTGATGACCAATCAAGCCAAGCAATACAGAGTAGGAAATAGCAAGACACATGGAATGATAAGCAATGAGTCTAAAACAAAGAGTGAAATTCATATCAGTGAGTCCCTCAAGCACATTGGTCAGATTGTACATGGAAAATTGCTTACAGGATTATGATTTTAGCTTGTTCATTATAGTAAAATTAACAGGGCATTGAATGATTTTTCATTTAGAAACAGTGTGCAAGGTTATAGGGAAAAAGGAGGAAATTAGCATGAGGTCATTTGAAGAGCTGGTGCAGGCATAACGGATTGGATGGCGTCCATCTTCGGATGTCAGTGTCTTGAAGCATTAGCTTTTTACTCAAAATCAACATAGGAGAAGTTAACAGCTAAGCTCAAGCTGTGACTTAGTCTATCTCCTGCCTGTGGCCTGTTCTTAAATTGGTTATATGTGGTAACCCAACGCATAATTTATATAAAAGGACGAGGCCTCAGAGTAATTCCAGATCACCATTTGAAACGTCCAGGTTACAGGTGCTGAGATGTTCAGTATCAGGGCTGTTTCCTTGGCAATGTTCCTGTGCGTGTGTGACAAATGCAACGTTTATGAGTCTGTTTTGTTTTGGGACTGTTTGCTTAACTTCAGTTATAACAAAGTCGTGAAGAAGTTCACATGTATCACTCTGAATGTTGCTTGACAAATGCTCGGGTAGATCGGTTGCTATAGAGACAGGCCAGCCCAGTTTGATTTACTGAGAAGAAGACACAAAATGTTCATGCCTGTAAAATGTGATCAGAGCAGCAGCACTGCATTTTCAAAGAGCTGTGGAATCCCGCTTCTTCACAAAAACATCTGAAAACTCCTTTCATTGAATAAAGCATAATAAAGTATAGACCTTTCATGTTACTGCATCTGACTGTTGCTAAAGGGAGATCAATTCTAATTTGCCTTCTCTTTGCATTTCCCGCAGCCTAACTTAATTCACCACATTTATTTTACCACCTGTATTGATTATTCAAATAATTCTGCATTTTTATAGGACTTAACCTTTATGAAAGAAGCGTGAGAAGGTATTCATTATAATGAAAACTGCTACGCGATTAGAGAAGTAATATGAAGGGTTGAGTTACATTTTAGGGTTTTGCTCATTTTCTGGAGCTACAAATTGAGGACCATTCCTACTACAGAGTCATTATGAGTTAAAATGTGACCTTAGACATAATTGGTATTGCTAAAAGTTAAATTGAAGTCATCAATACTGCAATTACCTTACTGAACATACCAAAATGCATTTTAAGATCTTGTATAATGCATAAAGTAATAGAATAAATGTCAGATAAAACATAACTTTGGATATATATCACTTAATTGGTTTATCAAAGGATATGCAGTGACAATTTATGACAGTTTACAGAACTCTTCTTCGTCAATATTATAACAAATGTTTGGACTGATTGTTATTTCTGTTCTGCAATATTTGTCACAATTTAGCAACCATTGCAAAACCTATTGGAACGGCTTCCAGGTGGTGAAACTGGGTCTAGAAATCTGATATGGATATCAGTTCCCATCTCAATGGCTTCAAGAACATTGCCACATCAAGTCTGAAATTCATCTCCAGATCAAGGAAATCAAATAAAGCTGTCACTCACATATTAGGTTGACATCTCAGACTGACTATAAGCTCAAGGCCTATTACCCGGAGTGTCAATAGATTCTACTTAAAGGGTTATGGACATCAATCCACTCTCAACCTTCTTCAGATATATTTGATTTGATAGAGCTTCCGAAAGACAAAATAACAAGCTAAAGTCCTGTGCTTTTGCTCTGATTGGCCTGAATACACACTGGATAAATTGATATCATGAGGCTTGCAACTCAAAACTGAGTTCTATAAATAATGTCAGTTTTAACATTGAAAGTACAGTAAGGGCAACAAGGGAAAAACACATTGAATAAAAACCAGTATTTTATCCTTCTGAGGTGCCATTTGTTCTGCGGTGCTCCCACAATGTTCGATCATTTACATCATGCAACTATGCTCTATTGGATACAAAACATTTATACATCTAAATCTGATCAAAATTTAACTTCAAAACAATTCAGGGTCTGGCCTCGATTTAAAGTCACTCATGTCAGATTTCAATTTTGTAGTAACTAAGGAATTGGGACATGCTTCCCACATAACAACGATGGGACAAGATGGTAATATATGGAAGAAGAGAATAAAGCAAGATATCTGAATCAGAAATCAAACAACAAATGTCGTGTTAGATTTTACAATCAACATTTTAATCTTATATTGTTTTGTTATGAAAATCATAGTGAACACAAGTGTCATGCAGATAAATTATTAAAGAAAAGTGATCAAACATTATTTTAAAAGCTATACTTCCTTGTTAAAATTGTAAAATGAACTTGCTGGACTACTTAAGCTGTTGCTGATGATGTTAAGCAAATTAGCTACAACTTTATAAACTTCCTCCCCTGTCCATATCAAAAGTCTCAAGACCAGGATAAAATTGATTGCAAATAAATCACATTTAGCCAAAATATCTAAAAACAAAAGAAATAAGATGAGCTGGATTGCAAAAGAAACCAATTGGAAGTCAAGAGGGAAAATTCAGTGCCTGAAGTCAACTTTAATACAAACAAACAAGCACGGTAAATTCACCTAATCTAACACCAGAACAATGGTAAATTTCAATACGTAGATTTGTTGAGAAAAGGGAAAATAATTAGCAAAGTTGTACCTAAGCACTGGGCAGCAGAGTATTGTAGCTAAAAGAACACAGATAAAGTGTACGTAGCGAGAGATAAAGACTGCTGTTACTCAAAATGGTGCTTGAGGAATTGGGCCACAGTCCATTTGTGGTACAAATATTGACAGACGATTTCCGAACATAAAAGGGAATTGAGAGGAAGAATTAAAAAAAAGTGAGAGCAAAAATGAGTTGTTTAGAAAAAAAGATACAGATTTAAAAACTCCAAAAAGAAAGCAAAATCAGACATAAGTAATTAGCTAGAAAAGGCTTGGTGAGTTCTGTGTAGTGTGGTCAAGGAATCAAGAGCAATTCAAATAGACTAGAAAATCAGAAGTGAACCATTAAGGCTCTACTTGGGTAAAGAGAGCTGATAAGGTCCCAAACATCCTAAGGAGAATGAAAGAACTAGTAAATATTGGGAAAAGAGAGAAAACATTGGGAGTTAATGGAGGCCAAGTTAGAGCTTCCTGGATTAAAAGAATCAGAATACACCCTGTTTGAACTATAAAAGCCCCATCAGAGAGGCACTTGGAATATTTAATGAGGTGCACAGCAGAGAATTGCGTGCAATCACTCACTAGACCTTACAGAGAGAAACCTTCCACAAAGCTATCCGAAATTGACACTTAGTCGACTTTTGGTAAAATCCAGCCCCATCTTTCCATATTTAGAGGGGGACCAGGAAAGTTCTTACACAGATTTGCATTCATTGAGGATGTAGCCCTACCCAGATGTAAAAGAAAATAATCCTGTACCCAGGGTAGAATGTTTTAACCTCAAACCTGTTATCATAATAGGGTGTCATGTGGAAGTGGAAGGAGAAACAGAAATAGCTACAGAAATAATTGCAAGTTAATTATTAGCTTCAGACAAACAGAACATCCACTGGTTACAAACACAATACTCGTAGTTGTTTGAAGGATTTGTTTGGGAATTAGATGAGTTAGGTTCAGCCCAATGTAAGGAGGAGCATGTTCGATCCAGAAGGGTTGGATGTATAGGAGTGGGAGGGAGATCTGGACTACATCAGATTATGTCCAGAGTTGGGTGTTATGATTGGGTGTTCATGGTGGTGTCTGTAAGAGTGGTTATGGGTGTCTAGTGCTGTGTCAAGGGAAGTGGCATTATTAGCCAAGATTTAAAATTGGTTTGTCCAATATTTTCTGGCTAACTAGTAAGGGAAGTGAGTTGGGACACTCTGAAGTCACTGACTTTAGTTCAGATTTGAAGAATTTTTTTGGAAGTTTCAAAACACCAGGCAATACAGCATTGGAAGTTTCAAGTGCAAGTACAGTACTTGCAGAGACCACCTAATAGTCCCAACCTTCACCTGCTGGGTATATTCAGTCTTCAACTATTTGGAGACCTGGGCTGGTGGTGGTTGGCTTAGCTCAGGTGGCTGGTCACTGGGTTTGCTAACAGTGTGGGTTCAATCCCCACACTGACTGAGGTTAACATGAAGGATTCTCCTTCCCAACTTCTCCTCTCACCTGTGGCAACCATCAGATTAAATCACCACCAGACATCTCTCTGTAATGAGAGAGCAGCCCTAATGTCTGGTAAGGCTATGCCAACTTGACTAACTTGACTTGGAGTCCTGGGCCACTATAGAGGAGGATTGTTAAGGTTTTCATTTTGCATTATATCTGGATTATAAATATAATTACCATTGCTCAAATTTTCTGAACTAGGTTGGAATCCTTGCATTCAGCACAGATCAAGCAAAAGGTTACCTTCTTGCCTTTCTACAGTGTTTTGGGCCCAACTTTGTAGGACCTATCCCAACAGATTCTGACCACGTGGGCAACATCTGAGTGAAAAATTGCAGAAGTCACAACCTGCTTTTATGGCAATAGCTGCTTCATTTCATGAAGAAAATACAGTTTAAAGATCTCAAGACTCTTTGACAAGCCATGGAGAGAAAGAAAATAACAGTACAAGGTAAGTGGGTGAGGGTACAATATGCCAGGTAAATGGACAAGTTGGTAGTGTGCCAGGTGGGTGAGTGAAGGAATAGGATGGCAGATGGGTGGACGAGTGGAGTAGGGTGTCAAGTAGATAGTTGAGGAGGTAGAATGTCAGGTAAGTGGGTGAGGGCATACAATCGACAGGTAAGTGGATATTGGCATATTTTGGATCTGGGTTCTGGCAGCTGAGGTCCAATTGGGTGTCGGGGAAGTGTGGTTGGATATTGGGTTAGATGTTCCCTTCAGTCAGTGTGAATGTTTGGGGGAATTCTCATCGATTTGTTTTCTAAACATTAACTGTTAAGAGGAGTGAGTCAGGGCCCTCTAACTTTAACTCAGAATTTGGGACTGTTTTGGAGATTTCCAGACACTGCCTATTTGACCTAGCTCACATTCTATTGTAAACTGTGAGATTAGTATTATTTCTTGTAAATTTGGATTTGTAACCGTTGTGTTTTCTGTGTGTCTGGAGTTAATAATTACGTTAACTGTGGTAATATGAACACTGAGGCTAGGTTCTAACTGAGAACAAGTATCAGAAGATTTATTCATAAAGCAACTACATACCTGACAACTGTATATCAGACATTGGTAAGATCTGGGCTCAGGTTGATTGACTACTTGACTCATGGATTACAAAGTACAGCAGAAGCTTATCAAGATAAAACTGATACCTTACAAGAATATCAGGGCATGATGTCACCTTCATAGCATCACAACTTTCTTATAAGTATATGTATGTCTGATTAGTGGTACATGAAGTAGCACAGTTGTGATCAGTCAGGAATTAGAGCAAGTTTTAATTTCTCTAACTTCCCTTGGGTAACTGTTAAGCTAAGTTATAAGCCTCCAACAGCTAGGACAGTAACTCAGAGTTGGTGACCTTTTCAAAGGTTTCTGGATGCAGAGTAATTTCTAATTGTACATCTAAACTCCCTGGTCAATAATCACACAGTCAGTGTATCAGGCCTTCCACAGAATCCCAACATACACCTGTCAGAGTAAGTCTGATCTCCAATTATCTGGAAACCGGATGATTTGGGCCAATGTAAGAATATTGGAGTGAGATTCAATTCTTAATGTTTGAATCACAGTCCAACTAACTATAATTCATGAGATAACAAGGCGTAGAGCTGGATGAACACAGCAGGCCAAGCAGCATCAGAGGAGCAGGAAAGCTGATGTTTCGGGCCTAGACCCTTCTTCTTTCTGAATCTCCAAAACCTTATAATTCATATCTATTTAATAGAGAAAGGGGAAGGAGCCTGTAGAAAAAGGTACATATACAACACAATGATACACTGAGGTTGGCTCAAATGAAAGTGTGAACAACCAGTCTGGATACCTGGGAGTAAAGCAACCTCAAAAGCTGGAGTTCCGAAACTTTCTTTTAAATTCTTTCATATGGTGTAGGCATTGCTGACTATGCCAGCTTCTGTTACCAGAAAGAATTATCCTTGAATTGGTGGTGAAAAAATGTTATCAAGTATATGCTCACACCCAGGTGCTTTGCAGAGAGTGCCCCAGCGTTGTAATTGGTGACAGTAAAGGAATGGTAAAATATTTCAAAGTCAGGATGGTGTGTAATTTAGAGGAAAAATAGCAGATGGTGGTGGTCCCATGTATCCTCTGCACTTGTACATCTGAGAGGTAGAGGGAACAGATTTAGTATGTGCTGTCCAAGGAGCCATGGTACTCATAATTGCTACCATCGTGCATTTCTGGTGGAGGGACTGAAGGTTTAAGGTGTTGAATGCTAGTCAAGTTTCTTGAGTGTTGTTGGAGCTGCACCTGTTCAGGCAAATGGGGAGTACTCCATCACACTCTTAACTTGGGCCTTGGAGATGGTGGACAGGTTTTGGGGTCAAGAAATATCACAGAATTCCGAGCCCCTAACATGTTTGCATAGCCATCGTATTTACGGGGCTCAGAAAAACTATAAAACAGAAACATAAAGCAAGTGGAAGGAATAAACAGACCCATAATTTCAGATAGGCTTTTTGTGCAATAAATCAGTCACCATTGAGTGAATAAACAGATGGATCAACAATTTCTCCACCTTTGCTGGATTCAACCAGAGATATCTGTTCCATCTCTCCACAAATACGGGCCTCTTATACTTCATAAATGACCAAAACCTAGACAGGGATCTATCTGCCTTATCTCTCCACAGGTGATGACTGTCTGTGCAATAAATGGTCTAGTCAGAAGTATTGAGCTATTTCTTCTCTCCAAAGAGGCAGATGTGACTGCATTATCTTCCCAGATTTTTCTTGCCTTTTGGGGTAGCATCAGTCATGGTAAGCCAACAAAATGAGAAGATGGGGTGGAGTCATTACTTGGTGAATGAACTAAATCATCAGAATCGTTCTTTCAATACCAAGGACACAGCCTTAGAGCAAAGGGAAGACCTTTTAGAATGGAGATACAGAGAAACTTCTTCAGCGAGAGAGTGGTGAATCTATGGAATTCACTGCCACAGAAGGCTGTGGAGTCCAGGTCACCAAGTAGATTTAAGACTGAGATAGATAGGTTCTTGATTATCAAGGGCATCAAGGGTTATGGGGAGAAAGCAGGAGAATGGGGTTGAGGAACTTATCAGCCATGATTGAATGGCGGAGGAGACTCGATGGGCCGAAAGGCCTAATTTCTGCTCCTATGTCTTATGGTCTTATGGTCTGTTCATCTTAAGTAATGAGTTTAATAAGAATACCGAGCGCTGCACTCAGAATCTATACAAATTAAAAACACAAGAAATGTCATCAATTACGAAACCCTATACTTTAGGTGGATTGACTCAAACACATCAGACATCAAATGGGCACAAAAATTCAAATTATATACAAATCAATGATTGATTCTATTAACCTCTCCTAAAATGTCACTGATGGAAGCAATGTCAGGCAGAGGTATTGGCAGGTTACGAAAAACTGGCTGCAATCCACCTACCATGAAAATAGAAAAGAAATCAAAGTTCATTGTGCTGATATTTACAGTATTGACCAAGAATTCAATGAATTTCAACAACAAATGCTGTGAAGGCTGAGTGAGATACATTTCAATCAGAGGGCCATGTGCACAAATTGAATTTAAGGAAACTGAAGTTCAAGTTTCAAAAGCCTTTGCTAAGTATTCATAATCAAAGTTGTACACATGAAACTTTATCACAAATATGGTGGTCATATAATCCATATCAAATGAACAAATGAATTTTAAACATTCTCATTGCCACCTAAACTGCAAGGAATGCACAGTTTTAAGAAGTTCCTTCAATTGACATTTACTTGAAAAAAATAACCTCGAGCAAAGATGAAAAGGTTACTAAGAAATGGCATAAAATGTGTAAACGACCAATTGCCTTCCTCAATAATACACACACAGAGTGCAAGATTATTGGGGAAATAAAATATTTGCAAAGTATTATCTGAAAAGTACTGCGGCCGAGTAATAGATAAATTCAGGGAAAGAAAAACTCTTTTCAGGTTGTCCAACTGTTTGTCTGTAGCTGATGTCACTCTGTGCACAATTTATTGGCAATGGAATTTTTTTTTCCTGGATCAATTAAGGCTGGGTGTTTTCTTTTTATTTCCGGGAGACAGTGATGTAGATGCAGAATTTTCCTTTTAAGAATGCTCACTTGGGTTGATCAGGTCTTCCACTTGTTTGTGAAATTAAAATGTATAAAACATGAACTGTGATATATCTTTAATAAACTCCATGAGAATTTCTCTTTGAGAAAGTTTGTTTCACATTAAGCATTTGATTAATGTTTCGAAACTTTTCTTCAAATTGAAACGGTTAACTATTGTTTCTTTTTGGCAAAATAAGACAAAATACATGCATAGAGTCATAGAGATGTACAGCATGGAAACAGACCCTTCACTCCAACTCATCCAAGCTGACCAGATATCTTAAATTAATCTACTCATATTTGCCAGCATTTGGCCCAAATGCCTCTCACCCTTTCTATTTATGTACCCATCCAGATGCATTTTAAAATGTTGTAATAGTACCAGTTTCGACTGCTTCCTTTGGCAGGTCATTCCATATGTGCACCACCCTCTGCGTGAAAAAGTTGCCCCTTGGGTCCCTTTTAATTCTTTCCCCTCTCACCTTAAACCTATGCCTTCTAGTTTTGGACTCCCCGGGGGGAAAGACTTTGGCAATTCATCCTATCCATGCCCCTCATGATTTTATAAACTTCTTTGAGGGCACCCTTCAGCCCTGATGCTGCAGGGAAAATAGAACATAGAACAGTACAGCGCAGTACAGGCCCTTCGGCCTACGATGTTGTGCCGACCTATTATTTTACTATCCTCCATGTGCCTATCCAAGAGTCGCTTAAAAGTCTCTAAAGTATCTGACTCCACTACCACTGCCGGCAGCGCATTCCACATGCCCACCACTCTCTGTGCGAAGAACCTACCTCTGACATCTTGGCCTCTGACATCTTGGCCTATACCTTCCTCCAATCATCTTAAAGTTATGCCCCCTTATAATAGTCATTCCCGCCCTGGGAGAAAGTCTCTGACTATCCACTCTATCTATGCATCTCATCATCTTGTACACCTCCATCAAGTCACCTCTCATCAGTCTTTGCTCCAATGAAAAAGCCCTAGCTCCCTCAACCTTTCCTCAAAATAGCCCCTGCTTATTTAGCCTCTCCCCATAGGTCAAACCCTCCAACCCTGGAAACATGATTGTGAATCTTTTTTGAACCCTTTTGTATTTCACAACATCTTTCCTATAACTGGGTGACCAGAATTTAAAGCGTACTCCAAAAGTGGCCTAACCCATATCCTGACAGCTGCAACCTGACCTCAAAACTCCTATACTCAATGCACTGACCAATAAAGGCAAGTGTAGCAAACGTTCTTTACACTATCCTGTCTACCTGCAACTTTCAGTGAAATATGGACTTACACTCCAAGACCTCTTTGTTTGGCAAAACTCTCCAGGACCTTACTATTAAGTATATATGTCCTGCCCTGATTTGCCTTTCCAAAATGCAGCACCTCACATCTGTCTAAATTAAATTCCATCTGCCACTCCTCAGCTCATCGGCCCATCTGATTAAGGTCCCGTTGTACTCTGAGGTAACTTTCTTGGCCGTCCACTACACCACCTATTTTGGTGTCCCCTGAAAACTTACTAATCATACCTCCTACATTCACATCCAAATCTTTTACATACATAACAAAAAGCAGTGGATCCAGCATTGATCATTGCAGCACAGTCTGAAAAACAACCCACACCACCCTCTGTCTCCTACCTTTCAGCCAATTATGTATCTAAATGGCTAGCTCTCCCTGTATTCCATATGATCTAACCTTGCTAACCAATCTACCACATGGAACCTTGTCAAACACCTTACTGAAGTCTATCTAGACTACGTCCACTGCTCTATGTTGATCAATTGTCTTCACCACATCATCAAAAAACTCAATCAAGTTAGTGAGACACAATTTTCCATGCACAAAGGCATGTTGACTATATCTATTCACTCCTTGCCTTTCCAAATACATGTAAATCCTATCCCTCCGAATCCCCTCCAACAACCTGCCACCATTGATGTCAGGCTCACCGATCTATAGTTCCCTGGCTTTTCCTTACCACCTTTCTTAAATAGTAGCACCACATTAGCCAACCTCCGGCAGTTTTCCGGCACCTCACCTGTGGCTATCAATGATACAAATATCTCAGCAAGGGGCCTAGCAATCACTTCCTTAGCTTCCCACAGAGTTCTAGGCACACTTGATCAAGTCCTGGTGATTTGTCCAACTTTATGCACGTCCTCCTCTGTAATATGAACACTATTCAAAATATCACTATTTATTCCCCAAGTTCTCTAGCTTCCATATCCTTCTCCATAGTAAACACTGATGCAAAATATTTGTTTAATATCTCGCCCATCTCCCGCTGTTCCACAAATAGGCAGCCTTGCTGATCTTTAAGGGGCCCTATTCTCTCCCGACTTACTCTTCTGTCCTTAATGTATTTGTAGAATCCCTTTGGATTCTCTTTAACATTATTTGCCAAAACTGTCTCATGTCCCCTCTTTCCCCTCCTGACTTTCCTCTTGAGTATACTCCTGCTGCCCTTATACATTTCTAGGGATTCACTCGATCTGTGCTATATATACCTGACATATGCCTCCTTTCTCTTGACCAAAACCTTAATTTCTCTAGTCATCCAGCATTCCCTACACCTACCAGCCTTACCTTTCACCTTAGCAGGAACATACTGTCTCTGGACTCTCGTTATCTAATTTTTGAAGGCTTCCCATTTTCCAGCCATCACTTTACCTGCAAATACCTGCCCCCAATCAACTTTTGAAATTATTAAAAATGCTGTTCAGGGAGGTGATGATACATTGGTATTCTCACTAGATTAGTAACCCAGAAACCCAGGCTAATGTTCTGGCGACATTGGATCAAATCCAACCATGACAAATGATGAAATTTGAAGTCAAGTGCAAAACAAAAAGAAACACATCCCTGTAACCACTTTTGACTGATTAAAATCCCATCTGGTTTATTCATGATCCTGAGGGAAAGAAATCTGTTATCCTTACCTAGTCAAAAAAAAGAACTGCAGATGCTGGAAATCAGAAATAAAATCAGAAATTGCTGGAAAAACTCAACAGGTCTTGCAGCATCTGTGGAAAGAGAGCAGAGTTAGCATTTTGGGTCCAGCGACCATTCTTCAGTTCTTTAGAATTTCAGTTAACCCTGCTGAGACTTTCCAGCAATTTCTGAACTTGATCATTACCTGGTCTCCCTACAGGTGACTCTAGGCCCACAACAATGTGGTTGACTTTTAACTGCCCTCTGGGCAATTAAAAATGGGAAATAAATTGTGGCTTCGCCAACATTACCCACACCTCCTGATACAAAATGAATATGTGAATGAATAGTCAAAATAAGTGTCATTCTATTTATTATTAGACATTGATGTAGGAAGAGTTTTGTAGCAAGTGAAAATGCGGGATCTATGAAGACGGCTCTCCAAACTGTGACTTTGGTCAGATGGACATGTGATTGCACTAGCAGAAAAATAAATATTTGCACTGCAATGACTTGCTGACCAGTTTTTTTTTCATGTTTCATCATGTGAATTATTGAGCTTTATTGTGCATTTTTGTTTTGTGTTTCCATTCACTAGGACAGAAATCCCTTAGATTGTTTTAGAATTGTCAAACAAAATTAATACATTTTGCTTTTGAGTCTGCTTTCCCCATTTACAGCTCCTGGAGACCCATCTCTTATTTCTTTACTTGTATCATTACCATCTCCTATCGCCTCATCTCATAACGTCTTTCGTAGTTTAATCTCTCCTGCCTTTCACTCGTCACTCTCATTTGTGAGTGTTGAGTGCTGCTGCATCCATGACAATAGTTCAGAGTTGGCTGTTTAAAACCCAAGTGAGACTTCATTAACAGACGCTAACTACTAATCTTATAGTCCCTCCTTCTTTGAGATGGTAAATGATTTAGCTTTCAGGATCCAATTGTCCATTGCTACTGCACCTTTAATTCACTCTGAAAGAGAAACAGAGAAACAAACTCATGTGACAAAGGAACTTCCCAAAGGAAACATGTTTCCAACAAGAGATAGTAAGAACTGCAGATGCTGGAGAATCCGATACAACAAGGTGCAGAGCTGGATGAACACAGCAGGCCAAGCAGCATCATAGGAGCAGAAAGGCTGATGTTTCGGGCCTAGACCCTTCATCAGAAATGGGGGAGGGGAAGGGGTTTCTGAAATAAATAGGGAGAGGTGGCAGGCGGATAGAAGATGGATAGAGGAGAAGATAGGTGGAGAGGAAACAGACAGGTCTAAGAGGCGGGGATGGAGCCAGTAAAGGTGAGTGTAGGTGGGGAGTTAGGGAGGGGATAGGTCAGTCCAGGGAGGACAGACAGGTCAAGGGGGCGGGATGAGGTTAGTAGGTAGGAGATGGGGGTGCGGCTTGAGGTGGGAGGAGGGGATAGGTGGGAGGAAGAACAGGTTAGGGAGGCAGGGACGAGCTGAGCTGGTTTTGGGATTCGATAGGGGGAGGGGAGATTTTGAAGCTTGTGAGATCCACATTGATACAAACAACAGTGCATTTTCCAAATCCTACTGGGGGAAATAGAAGTTTGCGATATTTCTATTTTGTCATGGACTGGAAAATCCATTGCTCAAGCTTTATATTTCCAGTTCTTCAAGTATTTGCATTGTATTTGGTGTCATGGTAAAGTTTAGTTTATCATATTATTAAAGGCACCATTTGTTTCTTTTCATACTAAGCACATTCTGTTTTGGAAAATTACATGATGGCCATTCTAAGGAATAGTTGATCCAAAATGTTTTCCATGAATTGCACATTTTTTTTAGTGATGGTATCACTGTCACTCATTAACATGCCTTGTTACGTTCTATAATCAGAATTGGGAATTGTGCATCCTGGATGAAAGATGGTTGAGTTTCATCCACTATAATGCACTATTAAGAAGCGACTAGATCTCCTTTTGATTTCTGCATTCAGTTCTGTATTCTGCACTCTATCACAGAAAGAATCTGTGAGCTTCAAGGGCAGGCAGTGCAAGTTTTCCATTATCATACCCAAGCTAAAAGATTTACATTTTGGCAGCACATTGAATAGACTAGTCTGTATTTCCTTGAGTAAAAAATATCTTGGGCTAATCCTAAAGCAAGATATTTATGTTGATGAAACGATTTGATAGTGTGGCTTGGAAGTCCAGAGTAAGGGAGCAAAAAGCAAGGCCCCATTCAGGTGTAACATCAGGAAATAATTCTTCATGCAAAAGGTCTTGAAAATGTGAAATTCTCTTTTAGAAGAAGCTTTGATGTAACCTCAACAAAAAGTTTCATAACAGAATGAAAGGAAGGTGCTAATTGTGATGGAGCTGGCATGTAAAGTTAAGATACAAATCACTGATAATTTGACTGAATGGCTGAGTGGGCTTCAGGGACTGAGTAACTTATTCCAATTCGTGGGATCCCCAGTGTCACTTTTGAGCCTGTCAGCTGCTATGACTATGCTGTATGAAGATGTACTTCAATAACTTGCAGTTGAGCTGAGCACGAATTATCTTTAAGAAAGTGAGGCATTAATTGCCTTGAAACATTGGTGGTGTTATTTTGTGAAATCCATTCACATCTCACAATAAAGATTTTTCAGAATCCTCATTCCCTTCTATTTCCTCAATAACAAGACCGCAAAGGTGCTTGGAATAAATTATCTTGACAGGAGGAAGAATGCAAGTGATTCACAACTGAAGTGCATGCATTTATTTCCTGTGGCAAATCACTTTAAATACTCATCCTTTTTCCACTGTTGCGTCAAGGCAACTTGTTAATTTTCTCTGCAACTTTATTTCTTCAAATGTGATGAGATGAGCATTAACAAGATTTAAAGGGGTAAAATAACTTGCCTGCATTCAATAAACCCTGTTCCAATGATATTTTAAATGAAAATTAGATGGAGGCTGCAAATTTCAAAATTATATCCAGATAATCAAAAAAAATGCACATAAAAGATTATGAACTCACATGCTTTATCTACGAACACCTATGCACTTTCTCAATAAAAGTAGATGAGAACTACTTGCTGCAGGGCAGTCTAATTCATTCTAAGGAGAATGGGTGAGTCTCATTTATTAATAACGAGAAAAGGTTTCAAAGGTTGACAATGGGTCAAATTAATTTATTTTGTCAAAACTGTAAAATGTTGAAACAATTGTACAAATTTGAAAGAATTAGGTTAGATTGTGATTGAAATAAAATGGCATCAATTATTTTCCTGTAAATTACTACAAACATCACTCAAACAGCTATGTAGAATCTTGGATGACCAAAGGGAAACAAAAACATCAGTCTTAGTCTGCAAGAAAGAATACCATTTAATTTTGTTTTAAGTGAAACTTCACCCTTACAATTGACTTAATATTGTCAGCTATAGATACAGACTTCAACAGAGCACAGGTTTGTAGGCATGATCAAAGGATGCACCTCAAGGAGGGATAATTAAGAACACCCGTAAAAAATATAAGCAATTTGCAAGTTCCCCACTACAGAGTTGACATGCGGAAGTTAAAGCATAAACTTCGGGACCTGGATGAGAAAGGAAAAGCAGCAGTTGACCAAACATTGAAGTCCTCTTAATAAACCTACTATACAATTGATTTGCCCTATATTCAATTTGGCCCATCAAAGCTTGAGTTGAGAATACACCAATATGGAAAAAAAAAATAGCTTTTCGCGTTTTGCATTCAATTCCCAATCTGGCCATCTCATTATGATTCAAAACTTGACAATTGTAATACTTTTGAATTTAATTAAGCTATTTCTTTGAACAAAACCAAAAATAACCCATTAAGTAGTTTCCCTGAAACATTGCTGAGGAGGCAGAAAACTTTGGGCTCTGTCACAGCCAAGCTACTTTCTGTGCACTTGAATTACTCCATTTAGACTAGATTTTTAAAAGAATTAATCAAAATTAGTCATGAAAAATACTATTACAAAATGAATCTCAGGGTTTGAAATATTTTCAGTTCATTTTGATCATCAGAAACATCAACTTCTATCTTTCTTTTTCATACCCAAAAATTCCTTACTTTACTCTTTCTAGAAAAACATGTGGACTTTATTATGCAAGGCTATCATAAGTACAATGTGCAATTCAAAATTATTTTTATTGCTGTTAAGTCATTAGGAGATGGTGATTGACATGCAAAATAGTCACATGAATCGCTGCCCGATATCACTTATTACCGTCTTGTGGATAGAATATTAACACTGAAGAAGCCACTTAAAAATCTTAGAGTTGGGCATGAAATGGACAATAACAAGAGGTGAGTGAATCATTTTTACAGTCTTTCTCTGCTGTCCATATTAGGGCTGCTTTTACTTTGTTTTGTTTTCAATTTTACTTTTTTAAAAATGGGCCAAAAAGGTATGTTTCCCACATCTTGTTTGTGAAATCCAATCTAAAAATGACTGGCAGCAAATTCTTTAGAGTTAACTCAAAGTAGTGCTTATTAATGCATTATAAACATGAGGGGTCGGGAGGAATGTTTCACAACATACATTTGAACACATGCATCAAAAAAACGAAAAAGCAAAGAATTACAAATTACCTGAAACCAGAGATATTGAAATTAGTTCATGTGAATTAGAGAGTCCAGTAGGTCAATGTCCAGTGGAGACCCTTTCAGGTGGCTGTGCACAGAAGTCCCTTTCAAAAGAGCTCCAAAACAGTTGAATTGCTGATAAAGGGACAGCAGTTGTAATCTGGGAATTGGTTCAAGGTGAAATGCAGAATTCTTTCCAGACACCAGATGTTTAAGAGGATTTGAGATTATAAACAGGCAAAGTTAAGCTTGGATCTGCTTCTTTTTCTGATGCTATAAGCAGACAGACTAAAACCAACCGAAGGCAATTCAAACAAATCAGCAACCTCAGTTATGTGACTGGAGTTCCAAGTTAAGCAGCTCAGCCACTGGACTCGAAACTTTAATTCTGCTTTCTCTCCACATACGTTAGGGAGGAAATTGCAGGGTCTCTTGCAGAAATATTTGTATCACCTATAATTATAAGTGATGGGCTGGATGACTCGAGAGTACCTAATATTGTGCCTTTGTTTAAGAAGGGATGTAAGGAGAAGCCTCGGAACTATAGACCTGTGAGTCTGACATCAGTGGTGGGTATGTTGTTGGAAATGATTCTGTAAGATAGGATTTATATACATTTGGAAAGGCAAGGAATGATTAGGGATAGTCAGTGTGCTTTTGTACTAGGGAAATCATGTCTCACAAACCTGTGTTTTTTTGAGGAAGTACCCAAGAAGATTGAAGAGGACAGAGCAGTGGACATTGTCTACTCAAACTTTAGTAAAGCCTTTGACAAGGTTCTGCATGGGCGGCTAATTAGTAAAGTTAGATCACATGGGATATAAAATTGACTTAATGGCAGGAGATAGACAATGATGGTGGAGGGTTGATTTTTAGACTGGAGTCCTGTGACCAGCGGTGTTCCACAGGGATCGGTGCTGGGTCCACTCTTGTTTATCATTTATATAAGTAAATAAGTAAGTCTGCGAATTACATCAACATTGGTTGTACAGTTGACACTGATGAAGGTTATCTAAGGTTACAAAGAGATCTTGATCAATTGGGTCATTGGGCTGAAGACTGGTAGATGCAATTTAATTTGGATAAATGCGAAGTATTACACTTTGGTAAAACAAACAAAGGCAAGACTTATACAATTACACGTAGGGCCTTGGGTAGTGTTGTAGAACAGAGAGACCTAGGGTTTCAGGTACATAATTCTTTGAGGTTTGCATCACATATAGATAGAGTGGTTAAGAAGGTGTTTAGTACACTTGCCTTCATTGTTCGGACCTTTGAGAATAGGGGTTGGAATGTTTTGTTGAGGTTGTACTGGATGTTGGTGAGCCCTCTTATGGAGTACTGTGTCCAGTTCTGGTCACCCTTTTATAGGAAGGATATTATTCAGCTGGAGAGGGTTCAGAAGAGATTTACCAGGATGTTGTTGGGAATGGAGGGTTTGAGTTATAAGGAGAAGCTGGATAGAGTCATTGAGTCATAGAGATGTACAGCATGGAAACAGATCCTTTGGTTCAAATCATCCATGCCAACCCCAGATATCCTAAATAAATCTGGTCCCATTTTCCAACATTTAGCCTATATCCCTTTAAACCATTCTGCTTCATGTAACCTTCCAAATGCCTTTTAAATATTATAATTGTACCAACCTTCACCACTTTCTTTAGCAACTCATTCCAAACGTACACCACCTTCTGCAAGAAAATATTGTCCTTTTGGTCCCTTTTAATTTTCTCCTCTCTCACCTTAAACTTATGCCCTCTAGTTTTGGATTCCCCTACCCTGGGAAAAAGACCTTTGCTCTTCACCCTGTCTTATTGATGCTGATACAATCATGAGGGGTATAGATAAGGTGAATGTCAGGTGTCTTTTCCCTAGGGTGGGGCATTTCAAAACTAAGGGGCATAATTTAAAGTGATAGGAGAAAGATTTTAAAAAGACATGAGGGGCAATTTTTTTAATGTGTGGAATGAACTTCCAGAGGAAGTGGCAGATACGGATATAGTCACAACATTTAAAAGATATTTACATAAATACATGTTCATGCATAGCTGGCAGGATAAATAAAGTCTGGAAACATTTGATGTTCATGATATGCCTGGTAAACATGAAGGAAACAATCAAAAGGAAGATGATATGTTCACAAACTAAAAAATAAACAAAAGGACCATAATACCCTAAGATGTAGGAGCAGAACTAGGTCATTCTGCCCATTGAGTCTGATCTGCCACTCAATAAGATCATGGGTGATCTAATAATCCTCAACTCCACTTTACTGCCTTTTCCCTACAACCCTCAATTCCCTGTCTATCTCAGCCTTGAACATATTTAATCACTTAGCCTCAACAGCACTCTGTGGAAAGAATGCCACAGATTCACTATCTTTTGTGAGGAGAAATTACTCCTTATTTCTGTTTTAAATGTGTTACTCCTTATTCTGAGACAATGCACTCTGGTCCTAGACTCTCCCACAAGGGGAAATAACCTTTCCACATCTACCTGGTCAAATCCTCTAAGAATCTTGCACGTTTCAATAAGGTCTCATTCTTATGAATTCCAATGAGTACGGGCCCAACCTACTCAACCTCTCCTCATAAGACAGCCCCTCCATCCCTGATATCAGTCCAGTGAATCTTCTCTGGACTGCCCCCATTACCAGTGTATCTTTCTTTAGTCAAAGGGCTCAAAACTGTTCAAAATAACCACCCACCATTATAATTCATGCTGATGGAAATAAAGGCCAATATTTCATTTGCCTTCCTCATCATCTACTGAACTTCACTGCTGACTTTTTTGTGAGTTGTGGACAAGGACACTGAACGCCCTCTGTTCTGTAGATTTTTGCAGTCATTCTCCATTTAAATAACATTCAGTTTCTCTATTCTTCTGACCAAAGTGCATTTTCCTGCATTACATTTCCTCTGTCAAATTTTTGCCCATTTGTTTAACCTGTCCCAAACCCTCCACAGACTCTCTGTGTCAACCTCACCACTTGATTTCCCACCTTTTTTTGTGCCACTGACAAACTTGGCTATAGTACATTCACTTTCCTCATCCAAGTCAGTAATATATATTGAAATGATTATGGCTTCATCATTGAACCCTCTGGTACTCCAATAGTTATAGGTGCTATGCTGAAAATACCTATTTTCCCAATTCTGTCTTCTATTGGTTAGCCAGTCCTCATGTACTAATATACTACCCCCAACAATATAGCCTAATGTGTTGCACTTTATGAAACACCTTCTGAAAATCCAAATTATTGTAACATCCACTGCTTCCCCTTCATCTAGCTTGTTACCGCCTCAAAGAATTTTGGTAAATTTTTGAAGTATGATTTCCTTTCATGCAGCCATGCTGACTCTGCTTGATCATATTACATATTTCTAAATGTTTTCCCAATCCATCCTTTATAATAGACTCTAAAATTTTACCAACAACAGATGTAAAGCTAACTAATCTATAGTTCTGAGGAAGGGTCACCGAACCCAAAACATTAACTCTGATTTTTCTTCACAGATGCTGCCAGATTTGCTGAGCTTTTCCTGCAACTTCTGTTTTTGACCTCTGGTTACCTGTTTAATTAATATCTTTTACTTTTTAAACAAAGGTATTACATTGGCAGTTTCTGATCCTCTGTGACTTTTGCAGAATCTAAGGATTACTACCAGAGCATCCGTTACCTCTTGATATTACCTCTTGACATTTCTTTTGATATCCTAGAATGCATTCCATAAGGCCCAAGGGACTATCAGTCTTTAGCCCCACTAATTGTTCTAGCATTTTTTCTCTGGCAATACATATTATGTTTATTTCCTGTCCACCTTTTGCCCCTTGACTTTTAATATTTTTCAAATGTTATTAGTGTCTGCTACCATGAAGATTGGTACAAAATATTTATAAAACTCCTCTTCCAACTTATTGTTATTTCCTCAGCCTCATTCTCTAAGGAATTTATGTTTACTTTAGCTTCTCTCTTCCTTTTTATGTAGTAAAAGAAGCTCTTGCTGTCAATGTTGGTTTCACTTGAACAAGAAACATTTGGAGGTATATTCTATTCATTTTGTGGGATGTGAGCGTTGCTGGCTGGTCAGCATTTCTTGCCCATCTCTAGCTGCCCTTCAGAAGGTGGTGGTGAGCTGCCTTCTTGAACCGCTGCAGTCCTCCTGCTGTGGGTTGATCCACAATGCTATTAGGGAGGGAATTCCAGGTTTTTGACCTAGCAACAGTGAAGGAATGGCTATATATTTCCAAGTGAGGATGGTGACTGAAGGATTGCAAAGATGATTCTGGATAGGAGCGAAAGTAAGGCCTTCTAGATGGAAGTGGTTGTGGAATATGGACCAAACGCAGGCAGATGGGACTAGTTTAGTTTGGGATTATGGTCAGAAGGGTCGGTTTCCATGCTGTCTGACTCTATGACTCTGTCTTACCCACTAATCTCAGTCACATTGTGTGCTTTTCTTTCCTTTCAATTTGATACTATCCTTAACTTCCCAAGTTAACCATGGTTAGGTTATTCCCTTTCTAGAACCCTTCCTTCTCACTGGAATAAATCTTTGCTGTGAGAATTGAACTATTTTCTTAATCCATGGTCAGTGACAATCTTTCTTTGACCAGTCTTTGAAAAAAAACCAGTACCAAGACGCTTTGAGCAAAGGATGAACTGTCTGACAACAGCCCTTGGAGCTGTTAGTTGCACGTTGCTGCAAATCTGTAGATGTAGGGAAACAAGGACATCCAGAGCCTGTGAACTGAACATATCCCTCTCTCTAACTTTCTTAGCGTGTGTGAAACCATAAAAAGAACAAGAAGCCTAAAAGGAAAGAATTCTAAGAGAAGACCATCACTTTACAGACAACAGGGTTTCATCATGGCTGGAAAAAAAATAGAAAAACAATTTAACACTGGACTTCTGATCATCACAATTTTGTGCGCTGTCTATTTTTACTTTCCACAGAAAAACATCAGTGTCAATCAATCTGTCTTTAGCCCATCTTCATCCTGAATGAGTGTGTGTGTACTTGGGTTATTTTCAAGGTTGTAGTTTCACTTAATAGTGAAAGTCATATCTGTTAAGTGTGTTAAAATAAATAGTTATTTTCAGCGGCCTGATGTGAATTTCTTTTGTCCTGAATAGCGTTTGGCCAGGCAAATTTATTTCCTTAGTGGATTTATTGAGATTTTATGCATTTTGCGACTGCCTGTGGAACAGTGGGGTATGATTCTTGATGTATTCTTCCCATTTAAGTTGTGGCACCACGTCCAAAAAGACAGAATCTAACATTTGCCCCTCTATATTCAATGGCATTACCTTTGTTGTTAACATTCTGCAGGTTAACAATGACCAGAAAACTGATCTGGACTACTAATAAACATACTGCGGCCACAAGAGCAGGTCAGAGACCAGGAAACCTGCTGTGCTTCTGACTTCCCAAATTCTTTCCACCATCAGAAGGCACAAGTGAGGATAACGGTGGAATATTCTCCATGTGTCTGACTGATTGCAGATCCAACATAAGCAGACTTGAGATAGTAGGAACTGCAGATGCTGGAGAATTTGAGATAACAAGGTGTAGAGCTGGATGAACACAGCAGGCCAAGCAGCATCATAGGAGCAGGAAGGCTGACGTTTCCGGCCTAGACCCAGACTTGATATTTTATTTAAACAAGGAGCATCATCCAGCCTAATTTCCATCTGAATTATTTTTATCTTATTAAGTCCCCCAGTGAACACCGTACGATGGAAGAAAAGGCAGGCTACAAAGTCACAGCGAGATGTGTCACATCAGCTTGTAGTTTGCAGTTGCAAGGAATTTTCAGCCTGCAGGTTGTCTTTTGGCTCTATGTCAGCTATTACCCTGACTATACTTCAGTGATGCACCTGAGGATGTTTTCTATGTTGAAGGCATGTGTATGGGTTTGTTTTATATTTGTGCTATGAGATGCTACTATGGCTTTAAGAGGCATACTGTGTCGTAGATTTTCGTTATGAAGAAAGGTTGAGACAGAGTGTTGATCGGTCGACTCACAGCCAATAAAATAAACACAGTTTGTGAGGCCTTGGATTTCTTTTTAAAGTTGGAACAGTTACTGTTTAGTAGTTAAATAATCTATTATTCAGTTAAGTTATTCCAATTTCTTCTTTGTCTTGTTGTATTTTAACTGTACTGTATGACAAAAGTATGTTTTGCTTCAAGACTGGTAGTTTGACAATTGAATTGCATCCAGAGCACAACACCTGGCACTTGCCTTTAAAGTAAGAAAAAGTTAGAGTCTAGGCTCTCTCCTTACTATATTTTGATGGGGTGTTGTCTGGTCCATAACAGCTACCACTACACTAAACTCTTCTATTCTGGAACCACATTGGTTTCAGCCATGGCTCCATTGGTAGCACTCATCCCTCTGTAAAACAGTGCACAAGGTTCAAACCCTACCACAGTGCTGAGAAACACAGAAATTAGAAACAGGAGCAGGTTATTTGGCCCTTTGAAGGTGCTCTGCTGCTCAATATAATCCTGGCTAATTATCCAACTTGTTATCCGATTCCTGCTTTCTCCCTTTACCCTTTGGTCTCTTTAGCCTTAAGAACTGCATCTAACTCCTTCTTGAAAGCGTTCAATGCTTTGGTCTCAACCACTTTCTTTATCACTCTCCAGATGAAGAAATGTCTCCACATCCCTTTCCTAAATGGCCTACCCCATATCCTGAGAGTGTGATCCATGGTTTTAGAGCTCTTCACACCCACCACCCCCAAACCCCCTGACATTGAGAATATCTTCCTGCATTTACCCTGTCTAGTCCTGTGAAAATTTCGTAGGCTTCTATGAGAACCTCCCTCATTCTTCTAAACCCCACTGAATGCAATCCCAATTAATCCAACTCTTACATTGGTCCTATCATCCCAGGAATAAGTCTGGTAAACATTTGTTGCACTCCTTCTGTAGTACAAGCATCCTTTCTCATATAAGGAGGCCACAACTGTCCACAATATTCCAGGTGAGGTCTCAACATGGCCCTGTACAATTGAAGCAAGGCATCCCTGCTCCCTGCTATGAAGGCCAACATGCAATTTGTCTTCTTATCTGCCTGCTGCATCTGCATGCTTTCATCAACTGCTGTACAAGGCCACACAGATCTTACTTACACCATTCCGTTACACCATTTAGATAATAATTTGCTTTTCTGTTTTTTGTTGCTACCAAAGTCGTTTGGTTCATAATTATCTACATTGTACTTCATCAGCCATGCATTTGACCCCTCATCTTAATCTCTAATGTGGGACCTTATTGAAAGCTTTCTGAAACTCAAAGTAAACCACATCTATAGGCCTTGCCTCCCATTTCCATCAACTCTGCTAGTTACATCCTCAAAAATTCTGGTAGATTTATCAAGCAGGAGTTCCCTTTTGTAAATATATGCTGACTCTGTCTGATCCTTTTTCCCAGTGTTCCGCTCTTATATCATTCATAATGGACCCTAGCATTTTCCTTACTGCAGTTGCCAGGCTAACCAGTCTATAATGGTCTCAATGTGGACTTCACTAGTTTCAAAACCTCCCCATCCCCAGCCTCATCCCCTGACCAACTCTCCCTCTCACCCCCGCCTCCTTGACCTGTCCGTCTTCTCTCCCACCTATCTGCTCCTCGCACCTCACTGACCAATCCTCACCACTGCCTACCTGCACTCACCTATTACTATCCCACCTCCCTTCCCCAGCCCCACCCCTCCTCTCTCTATTTATTTCAGAGCTCCCTTCCCCCTCCCCCATTTCTGAAGAAGGGTCCTGACCCGAAACGTCAGTTTTCCTGTTCCTCTGATGCTGTCTGGCCTGCTGTTTTCCTCCAACTCCACACTGTGTTATCTCTGACTCCAGTATCGGCAGTTCTCACTGTCTCTACCCAGTGTATAATTCCTTCTTTTCAAACTACTTTTTTTTAAAATAGTGGGGTTACATCAGTTACTCTCCAGAGTGTTCCAGAGTTTATAGAATTTTGAAAGATGACCACCAATGTATCCAGTATTTCTTGGGCCACTTCCTTAACTACGTTGGGATGTAGATTAGTTGGGCCCTGGGGAATTAGTGATCTTTGTCGAGGCAAAAATAAAATATGTATCTAATTGGTCTGAGTTCTGAGGAAGGGTCACCGGACCCGAAACTTTAACTCTGTTCTTTTGCTTTACAGATGGTGCCAGACCTGCTGAGCTTTTCCAGCAACTTTGTTTTGTTCCTGATTTGCAGCATCTGCAGTTCTTTTGGTTTTTATCTAATTGGTCTGCTATCTTTATCTTCTCCATTAAAACGTCATTATTTCTGACTGTAAGAGACTTACATTTGTTTTTGCTCATTTTTTTTTCTCCACATTCCCACAGAAGCTTTTCTAATTGGTTTTAATGTTCTCTGCAAGCTTACTCTAGTTCTCTGTATCTCCCTTATGAAATAATTCCTTTCAATCTAAATTGCTCCCAATCCTCAGATCCTGCTGTTTTCTAGGCCAATTTGAATTCCTTGAAGTAATCTCATTCCTGATATCCTTGTTAGCCATGGTCAGACCATCTTTCTCATCTTATTTTCATGCCTGAGCAAAAAATCAAGATTAACATTTAAGTGGCAACATTGCATTATCAGAGGTGCAGGGTTATAGATGCTTTGCTAAATTGAGATTCATCCTCTCACACGGATGTAAAATAAAATTCTCTTCACTATATTGAAGAACAAAGAGTTATCTTATAATAACTAACCCCCAGAGACTGGTATCCCATCACCAAGTTACATTTTATTTACACGTGGAAAGTCCTTGACACTGGTCCATCTCCGTCAGAGCCAAGTCTCACAGGGTCAGGACGTCTGACACTCCTTTTTTTCAATCTGTCAGCCAGGGCTCCCTGAATGGACCAGATTAACAGCTCCAATCAGGGAGCTCCCCATATTCTATCAGGTCCACCTGGCTGACCTCATTACAATTACTGTATCCCTCCCCCTCTGAATCTGACAACATAGGCCAGTTCTTTCCCCTGTAGCTCCTCCTGGAGCGTTTTAGCACTGCGTCAGTTTCCTCCAACAAAACCTTGGTTATGGGTGGCATGTGACACACAGTTGCTTGCTTCTTGCACTCGGAGCATCTTGAAAGAAATTCATTCTCTTCTTCTGGTGGCAAAGGCATTGATATTCGCCAAGTCCGTCTCAGATTCCGAGGTATCTTCAACACTGGATGGAAAGGGAGAACCCATGGGCTCTGCCAGCCTTTCGGACTGTTTGAGGAGAGAGCCATGTTTTTCTCTTCCCTCCCGTTTGCGTATTTGCAGCTTTCATATGATCCACGTGCTCGTTCTGAAGCATTGTACCGACCCAAATTTTATCCATCAATGGATTTGACCTCACGTTGACCATGCCTCTTAACCATGAAGGGCCATTGCCATGGTTCCTGCACCAAACCTCATTCCCTGAAGTAATCTACCTTCTCTCGCTCAGTGGAGTCTTGTGCCCAGCATTTGTTCCTGAAGCCGCTTCACCTTTCCCTCCAGGTCCAGGAAAATCAGATTTAATCTGGTACAGAATCTTCTCCCCATTAGCAACTCTGTTGAAGCTATCCCTGTAGTTGCATGAGGGATGGTTGGATAATCAAATGGAACTGGGACATTTCGGTATCTAGTGAAGCTGTAGTCTGTTTCTTTAAGCCTGCCTTCAAAGTTTGGACTGCTCTCCCTGCCAGACCATTGCATAATGGATGGTGCGGAGCTTTCGTTATATTTCAAATACCATTGACTTTAGGAAATACTCAATTTCCTTGCTGGTGAAAGATGGTCTGTTATCTGTGACCAACACTTCCGAGACTCCGCATAATGTAAAAGATGCATGCAGCTTTTCTATTGTCATTCCATGTTTGATGAATGGGCTTGTATAGAGTTCAATCACTTTGAGTGGGCATCCACAACGACTAAAAATATCAAGCCCATGAAAGGACCTTCATAGTTGATGTGCAATGGAGTCCAGGGTTTACTCAGCCATTCACATGAATATGGGGAAGCTGCTGGTGGTAATTTTTGTCCTTGGCACTCAGGGCACTGCCCACTAATGTGGCTATGTCTGCATTCAGTCCCAGCCACCAGGTGAAACCCCTGGATGACCCTGGTGGAGTTCAACCAATATCTAGCGGTGACCTTTGTTCGGGACTATCACTCTTGCTTCCCATTATAATATGCTGTTCTGTACTGTGGTCTGGTCTCTCCGGGTCCAAAAAGGTTTTAATTCTGGCTGTGAAGGCCCTTTGGTTTCCCCATCACCACCAGCTGTTTCAGTTTTGCCAAGACCAGATCTTTCTGCGTTTAAAGACTGAAATTGTCAGCTGTGACTGGAAGTGTCTCCAGAAAATTTAAAATCATTATGGAGTCTTCCAGTGGCAGTACCACCAATGGTGCATCTGCCATTAGGAGGCAGAACAATGCATCCACATTTGCTACTTGGCCTCCCAGACTCAATTCCAATAGAGTCTAGTTCTACATACGTAGCATTAGAGTCCACAGCTGAATTCCTCCTGATACAATGGGTGGCACTACCTTGTCCTCTTTAAGTGGACCTAGCAGGAATTTGTGGTCCGTTATCATCACAAATTTATGTCTGTAAAGGTATTGGTGAAACTTCCTGCCTCCAAATATGACCGCCAAACATTACTTTTCTATCTAGGTATACTTGCACACTGCGTTAGTCAAAGTTCTGGATGCATATGCTATTGGGCAGTCCTCTCCATTGGGCCAGTTATGAGCTAATACTACCCCGATGCCATGGGAGAGGCATTGCATATCAATACCAGATCTCAAATGGGATCATAGTGCGCAAACACCTTAGAAGTTGATAGCTGTTTCTTCACTATGCTGAAATCTTTGGCTTTGTCACGTGATCATTTCCAAGGCTGATTTTTTTTAAGAGTTAATGCAAAGGTGTCAAGATGGAGGCCAGGTCATGTATGAACGTTTTGTAATAGTCCACCAGCCCAAGGAAAGACCTAAAGGTCAACACAGATGTGTGAACCGGGCTACCTTTCATCATTCTCACTTTATCTTCCAACAAAGTCTTCCCGCTTCTCGAGCCCAAGTAGGTCACTTGGGTGTCTGGAACACACATTTTCCCTTCTAAGGCAAATGCCCACCTGGGAGAAATATTTAAGGACTATGTCCAAGTTCTCTAAGTTCTCTTTATTGGTGCTCGCTGTTATTAGCACATCATCTAGATAAACAGCAACCTGGGGTAGACCTTGTAAAATGTTCTTCACCCTCCATTGAAAAATTGCACAGGCTGACGATCTTTTTTGTATATTGGTACAAATCCTTATGGGTATTAATTGTAGCATACTTTGGGAATATTCATCAAACTACAATTGCAAGTATACATAGCTTATGCCCAGCTTTGTGAAGGACAACCCACCCAGCCAGTTTTGTGTATAAACCCTCGATGTAATGGATTGGGTACTTGCCCAGCTGCAAAAAAAAAGATTTATCGCTTGTTTAAAGTCCCCACAAAGGTGATCTGACCTGTCAGGCTTCACAATCACTATGACCAGTGCTGCCCATTCTGCAAACTGGACTGGTTTGATGATTCCCTTCACTTTCCAGCCTTCGGATTTCTGCCTCTACTTTTGCCCATAAAGCAATGGCACTGGGAGGGCCTTACAGAATGGTGGAATTGCTGTCTGGTCAACAATGCAAGGTGCCTTGTCTCCTTTGATAATTCCTAAACCTTCCTGAAAAGCTTCCAGATATTTAATTAGGACTTCACTCAGGCAGCCATGTGTTTGTTTAAATCAAAAAATGTTGAACCAATTTAGATGAATCTTTCCCAACCAATTTCACCTCATCAAGCCTGGGTCCAAGCCTTTTATTACAATCAGTGGTAACTGCACTAATTGCTTCTCATGCAAGACCAGAACCCAAGTTGTACCATTAATCTGTAAAGATTCCCCACTATAGATTCTCAATATAGCTGAAGTCTTACACAAACTTAAGAGTTGGAGTCGTGGCAATGCCATCACTTTAAAAGGTTATTTTTTCCTTATTTTTTGAAGAGTGTTGTAAGGCAGAGGTGACAAGCAGTCTAACAGATCCACTGGGATAAACAACTTGACAGACCTTGGGTTTCTTTTACAGCCTAAATGTGTATTGCCAGCCCTCACAGATCAGGATTTCTGGGGTTTGTCGCTTTCAGCAGTCAGAAGTTGTTTGGAGTCTCAGAAGACTTGGAATCTCATTGAATGATTCCTAGCTGCTATTTTCTCCGAAATTTCTCTTGTTTTTTTTGTTTCTCTCCTGGATTGGAGAACTGCATATAAGAATCTATCTGAATCTGTCTTTTTGCCAAGGAGTCTGTTTATGGGATGTTACTGTATTAGAACAGTTAATCAGTAATAGGTATTGTTTCTATTATTCAGTTAAGTTTTCCAAAAGTTATGTTATTCCAAATTTCTCTTTGTTTTGTTTGCACTTTAACTATACTGTTTAAATAAATAGTGTTTTGGTTAATGTTGAGTAGTTTGACCAGTCACAATGCATCTGGAACATGGCACTTCTCATCTACCTTTAAAATAAAAAATAGGTAGGGTCTAGGCTGTCTTCTTAAAATATTTTGACGGGGCCTGGTCTCGTCAATAACAGAGTCCAGAGCAAATTTTGTTAAAGACTGGTTCTGTGATCACTGAAACAGTCGCATCAGTATCAAAGTCCTGGAGAGTGTTGTCGATCAAAAAGACCTTGGAATTCAGGCTCATTGTTCCTTGAAAGTGGAATTGCAGATAGACTGGGTAGTGAAGGTGGTGTTTGGTACAGTTGCCTTTATTGGTCAGTGCCTTGAGTGTAGGATTTGGAAGGTCATGTTGCAGCTGTACAGGACATTGGTTAGTCCACTTTTGGAATACTGCTTGCAATTCTGGTCTCCCTGCTATGGGAGGGATGTTGTGAAACTTGAAAGGTTTCAGAAAAGATTTATTAGGATGTTGCCAGAGTTGAAGCTAAAGAGAGAGGCAAATTGGCTGGGGTTATTTTTTTCGACAGCATTGAAGTCTGAGTGGAGACCTTATAAAAGTTTATAAAATCATATTGGGCATGGATAGAGTGTATAGGCAAGGCATTTTTCCCCCAGGGTAGGGGAGTCCAAAACTAGTGGACGTGGGTTTAAGATGAGAGGAGAAAGATTTAAAAGAGACTTAAGGGGCAACTTTTTCATACAGAGGGTGGCGCATGTATGGAATGAGCTCTCAGAGGAAGTGGTGGAGGCTGGTACAATTACAACATTTAAAAGGCATCTGAATGGGCATATGAACAGTAAGAGTTTAGAGGGATAAAGGTCAAATGCTGGCAAATGAGACTAGATTTATTTAGGATATCTGGTCAGCATGGACGAGTTGGACCGAAGGGTCTGTTTATGTGTTGTACATCTCTATGACTCTATGACAATTCCTTTTACCAAGGGTGTGTTTACGGGATGTTGCTTACTTTGGAAAAATTGCTGGTTTGTGGTTAAATAATGCATTATCTTGGTAAGTTTTTCAATAAAGTTATGCCATTTTTTCTTTTTGTTGTATTTTAACTGTGTTGTAAGAATAAAATGCTTTGATTAAAGCTTAGCAGTGGACCAATTGAATCGTATCTGGAACACTGTGCCTTTTAAAAACAATATAAAAGTTAGGGGCTTGGCTTTCTCCATAATATATTGATATATGATACATTTCAAGATGGTGGTGGCAGAGCACGCAGAGCCTGGATCTTGTCCATTCCGTTTGCTTCTTTTTCTTATTTTCTTGGGTTTTTTTTCTCTTTTTTTAAGCTACTTTTTAACTCACATTCTGGCGAGCGCTTGGTTGTGGAGGCAGCAGTAGTGGCTGAGTGTGGCACTGTCTCGGGCCCAGCATGAGCCCAGATGGCGGTCAGCAGCGAAGCAGGACTTAGCCCAGCATGGGAGAGAGCGTGACCAGTGTGACGGAGAGCGAGCCATTGTGGAGAAAACCCAGCATGCTGTGACTCGAGGCCCATGGCTGAAGAAAAAACTGTAATGTTTAACTTTTAACTCATTTCTTTAGTTTTTCTACTTCATTCTAAGAAGAACAGTCGTGTTGAACTGTTTAACTCATTTCTTTATTTTTCTATTTTTGTACTTAAATGCCTTTATTCCTAAGGTAATGCTGGGAATGGCGACATGGTACATTTTTCACTGTACTCCTAAATCTAAGTCTAACCCTGCACATCCATATCAAGTTGCAGTAGTTGAAATTCAATCAACTTCCAAAGAGGTTTTTAAACACTTTTACCGTTTGACTTCAACACACTGGATTGTAGCTGGCTTTTATTGTACTCAGCACCTGTTGGGGTCAGGGAAAGAGGGAAAATATCTTTCTCAAAATTTGTGCAGCAACTGCACAGTAGTAGTAACGCAATGAGTGATTCTTTAATACAGCTCTCAGTGCCATATGGACCAAAAGCATTTGGCATCACATGAAATTTACTGACACATTCCCAGCTCCATTAGTGCATTGTTATTGCATGGTTACCTATTCAAAAGGTTTTATTCCTCTTTTCTGTCTAATTAAATAAAGACAATCTAATGGACTGAATTTAGAAGAGGGTTGCCAGAGACGGTTGATGACAAATGGTCTTAGAATACCACAGAAATCCTAAAACTGCAACTTGTTACTTAAGGTTTCAATACAGAATACACCTTGCCCCCAATCCCATTCCACCCTTCCCCTCCCCTTCCCTTGAGCTGTCAATCACTAAAATTAATGAGAATTTCAACTCTACCACTTTCATATCACTGTTTGCAGCCCCGTCAGTTACATATTGTGCAACCACGTTGATTATGTTTCTTATGAGTATGTAATAAATACAATCGGATGAACAACTGCACTGATGTGGACATAATTTATAATGTTTTCCCATATGTTTCAGAATATGTTACCTTTTACTTTGATCCTATTAAGCTCCACTCTTCAATTTTCTCTCTGTAAATATTTTGTAATTGTGTTTTACTGTTTTCAGTTTTCTGTTTGGAGGTCTGTGTGAATTCTTTAATTTGATTGGTTGCCTTGACAGAATGAAGACATCATTCCAGCTCCACATAAAGTCCCCAGTAATGAACACTGCAAATCAGTTGTGGGATCAGTGAATGGGGATAAAGTTGGAATTCCAGCAAAAATTGAGATCTACTACACGACCAGCAACAAGTTTTTAAATACAAAACATGAGCAAACGAATACACCGCAGGATTGACAAAGAATGTTTAATTTGAACCTTAAGCACAGGAGTAGGTAACAACACTGAAGTAGGAACATCATTAACTAGCATTACAGAAACAAATCTTAAAAGTTCAAAAGTGTATTTTTTTCTGTTGACATTTTGCCAAGACCTATGCAAACTAGCCCAAATGGGATCAGCTATTTAATCCTACTTTGTATAGTTTTCTTAAACAAGTAAAATACATCTTGGTGAAACGATGAATGCAGCTTTTTAAAATTTATTTGCAGGCCTTCTGACATAATGCATTCAACAAATTTCATAATTTTTTAGGTATGAGAAGAGAAACTTTTGAAAAGGAACTAAAGCTCAAGGGTAAAACAAAATGTCCTTTTAGATGAGTTGAAGCAAGTTATTTTAAAAGCCAATTTTAATATGATTAAACTGAATTTCTTTATAAAAGGCTGTGCAAGTAATAACTAAATTGAACACATAAATTTACATCTAATTGTTTATTTGGCAAGCCAGATATTCTGAAAATGGCAACCATGTGGGGAAAGCAATGGGAATAATATGAGTCAAATAGAAAGGCTCCCTATGTAGCACATGTCTGATTCATATTTCTATCAGAAGTGTGAGATAATGCAAATGAAGTTTTACAAAGATCTGGCTGTCATTATTATAATAGTTTTTTTTTAAATTGATCATTTATGTTCTAGTTTTAAACATGATCCTCATTGTCACAACATAGTGGGATTGTAAATGAAAATATGAACAAATAACTATTCACAGTATGCTTGAGATTTCTATGACAAGTGCAAATAGTTGGACAAGTTGAAAATCAATGAGCTTGGGAGAAAATTTTGTACCAAAGATCATACAATTAAAGCTGAATTTTACTACAATGACAAGTTTTGTTTTAAACTAAGAAACTTCTTCTTTCATAATTAATCAAATTGTTCCATTATTAGCATTTATTTGGGACTGCTGCAAATAACTAAGTCTAACAATTCTGCCACTCCACATTGGGGACTATGTATAATTAGGGTAATCTGACTCATATTCAGCCTTCAACCTATCCAGCAGAAAACGCAGTGCCACGCAACAGCAGTCAGCACTTTGAAAATTCCGGGATGAGACAATATCTCACTATTCTAAGACGCAACTTTATTGGTTGCAAATAATACATCATCTGGATATTAATCAAGGTCTCTGATACACTGGCCTTTTTTTCCTAGTATTACTTCAGTAACTACACTACAACAAGTACTTAATGGCATGTGACATATTTGGAATGACTTGAGATTATTAAAGGTGCAATGTAAATGCATGACATTATTCAACATAATCACTACACAAATATACCTACTGAACATGAGAAACGTGAGCTGAGCAAATTGAAATGGATTACAGTAATTTCACTTCCCTAGATATTTATCATAATTTAAATGAAAGTGAAGTATTTTTCATAGATTTGAATGCAAGATCTTTCCTTTAAAGAATAACTCAATATTGTTGTGCCTAGTTTTACAAACTTCGATGCTAATAGCCAGGCTCACAGAGTTTGATGTGAAGAGAAACAATTATCATTACAATTACAAATTAGGCAGCTGTAACTATGCAAATATTAACATGTTTATTTGTAGGGGATAGTGATTTGAATTAGTGTGAAGCAAAATTTTCATAAAGGCATTCCTTAAGGACAGTTAGAGTAAACTCTCTGAGAAAACTGCAAATGGAGGACAATTAATTTAGCATTGGCAAAGAGGAATACCCAGGCAATCAAAATAAAATCGGCAGAACATTGCATTCAAATTTTTTGGAACATAACTAAAATAGTTTAAGTGCATTAAGAATGTCCAACAAAGGTCCCAATCTCAATTAATGTTCAGCTTCCAATGCCATTGTATATTATATATCGCGTATTAGGCAGAATGTAATTAAATTAAATCTGCCTTTTTTGACATTTGCAGATTGCTGAAAATATCCTTATTATCTCTTTCATTCCAGTGTTTTATCAACCAACTTAAAATGTTCAATCCCCTTTAAAATCCTAATGTGAATATAAGGGAGAATGAGTCAAATATATGTGACATTTGACAGCATTTATGGTTTCAACATTTTCAATACTTATCCTCAATAAAAGAGATTATATTAATTATAGACCTAATCAACTAAGGTGCAGAGTTGGAGAATTTTGGAGCATAGTTTGTTTACCTCTAGTCTGATGGATTCCCTACAAATTTCTGTTTTCAACATCTCTAATTGCCTGGAGCTCTCCAACCACCAAATTTCTCTTAAGTGAGAAGGCAATTATTGCTGCTTCAGGTTGTGTGTTGATACTGCTATGCAACACTGCACCAGAAGTTAATTTTAATCTTGTTAGACTGTTCACTACAATTTTGACCAAGTTGTCATTCATGTGGCATTTGAACCCTCCTAAACTTGCTAATACAATGAACATAATCCACTAAAAAAATCTCTGGGGTTGCGGAGATCAAGAAAAGCAGTCTGCTGAAGTAAAGCCTCCCACCTGGAGAAATTAATGTAGAAAGTAGTTTTGATTGCTCATCTAATGGCATCTGCCAGGGCTCACAGCTGACATCAAGTTTGATAAAATTTCTACTCTTAGATAATCTGGCTAAATTGTCTTCTCCTCAACTATGGACAAGGGATGACTTTCCTTTGCTCCTACTTTGTTGAACTGAGCTTGCTTAACACATATTCTGATGGACCAATTATTGATGGGCACAGTAACCATACCTGAACACTATTTAGCTGATTTGGACATCAGAGAAATGTCACCAATTCAGGTTCCCTCAGCAAGTTGCCTCTGAGCTTGATTCATTTAGAGGCAGAATATTTCTGCATGTGTTGGGGCAATGTGGCTTGTGGCTTCCTTAATGTGACCCTGTATTTGGTAATGACTTGCATAATCCCTTGAACAATTTTCTTAAAGGAACTTTTGTACCTGCGCTGTTTCAGTTCTTTCACATTTAGAATAAGATTAAGGGCCAAACACACCTTCTTACTCAAGAGTGGCATTTCCTGATAATTAATTACATACATATTCTTTTTTAATCGATACCCTTTAATTTTTATAGTGTTACTTGCAGCATGCAATTAATGTTGTCAGTCACACCTCTTATACCATAAACTTTCCCATCTGTAGGCTATAATTTACATTCCTTCAGCCAATATATTTGATCTGATAGGACAAGGACCATCACATTTGTATCATAATTAAAATTAATGGGATTATAGACCAGACCAAACCTCCTCAAAATATGTTACGAAGACAGCCTAGACACTAACTTTTTCTCATTTTAAAGGCAAGTATAAGACAAGTTGCATTTCAGATGCAAATTGACTGATCAAACTACTCAACTTTAAGCAAAACACACTTTATTTTTGCACTACAGTTAAAACACAGGCAAAATAAAAATAAATCAAAAGAATTGCCTTAACTGTAACTTTATCAAAATGCTTTACAAAACAATGTATGTATTAACTACTACAAATTAACTGTTCCAATATACTAACATTGCATAAACACGTCCTTGGCAAAGGCAAATTCAGTAAAATAGATTGTCTCACGTGCAATTCTCGCAGCAAGAAGAGAACCCCAGCTTTTATCTATAACAGAGAGAGGAACAAGAACTTTCACATCCAGCTTCAAGAACCCAGCAACTGGTGAAAGCTAAAACTAAAAACTCTGGTTCTATGGGAGATTTGCCTCATCCAATCAGGGTGCTTCTGAAGTGTAATATCATTAATGACTACAAATTTAATAACTGACATGGTCTGTAATACCAGTGAACCTTTGGTTCAACAAGTACTTCATTGATATTTTAGTCAACAATTCAGTTACATTAGCACTAGAATAATCTTGACATTGATCCTATACTCATGCATCTGTGAAAAACGTGACCAAAGAATTTAACATCCTGAGCAAAAGCGTCAGTTGGCATATGCGATCTTTCTTAAACACATTATAGTGCCTTGTCTGCAACAAAGTTTAAATCTTAGAAAATCAAATATTAACAGGCAAGATGGCACCATCTGATTGAAGAACTTGGCATTGAAGGTGTCAAAATCTGCTACCAGATAATTCAACATTGAAAGCTGCTTTCAATGACGTCCACAAGAAACTGTTCCAGCTGGAACATGTAATCCACCTATATCATGTATGTAGTGAAGATTAATATATACTTACATGGTAGTCACAATCAAGCGCCAGTGTAACCATGGCAACCAACTCATATACATTTGCACACAGGTAACTGACTCTCAAATATCTGAAAAAACTAATGCCACATGAAGCTTAAAGGATGCCCACCTCAATATAACACAGCCAAGCAGCCCACCAGATTTTAACCAAATGAGGCTTGCAGCACAGTCCCTGTGTGAATTAACACAATTATCTACCAGAAAAACTCCAGTTAGAACTGCCCCATAACAATTCGTGCATCGGCTCCATAGAGAAATAAAGGAAGAAAATGTCATGCCAACCTCACTGTTCTAAATGGTCTACAATTTTTGTTGTATATTCACTCGGCTCAGACAATGAGTATTTCTGCCGTAGATGCAGGAAAAAAGGTCCTAGCTACAATCCTAGTTAATGTATTTTATGTAGTGCCAAATGAAGAAGTGCCAGGATTTACTTTTCTTAATAGAGCACTTAGCTAGGGAAGGCAGGAATAGTTTAAAACATTATGTTTGACTCAAGATTTATCTAGGACTTACAGATGAGTTGAATATCAAGTGGGAAAAGAATAATGTCCATCTGAAATAACTAAATCAGGTAACATTTATTCCAGTTGTTATGTTAATTGCTCATTGAAATCAACTTAACAAAAGTAACTCCGTCAAAAAACCTAGGCTTTACCATCCAAACATAAATCAACAATTAATATTTTGTTGAGGTTGTAGAATGTGCACAATTAATTAGCTGATGACTCCTCTATTTCTCCACTAACATAACTCATTTATCTCTGTTTCTAAATATACACTGTCCCTTTTCTATGAGCTATTGCATCAAGATATTTTCTATTTGAGTTTCTCTCCCACTGGCACCCAGGTTATCTGGATATGTGAGGGTTTTATTTTGTTTGAGCTTAGGCTGTATTTCAGAACATAGCTGTCATGTAAATCCCAGCCTTCATAGAATCATAGTCATAGAGTCAGAGTCATACAGTACAGAAACAGAGACTTTTGTCTCACCAGTCCATGTCGAAAATAATCCCAAACTAAACTAGTCCCACCTGCCTACCCCTAGCCCTTAACCCTCCAAATTTTTCCTATTCACGTACCAATCCAAATGTCTTTTAAACGTTGTAATTGTACCCACATCCACCACTTCTTCAGAAAGTTCATTCCAAACGCGAACTATCATCTGTGTCAAAAAATTGCCTCTCATGTCTTTTTTAAAAATCTTTCTCTCCTCTCACATTAAAAATGTGCCCCTTGGTCTTGAAATCCCCCATCCTAGGGAAAAGAACACTACCATTAACTCTATTGTAATGAGTATGATGGTGAATAAACACTTCAAAATCCTGTCACATAATAGGACATTTAGGACACAGTTTCAATGAAGAATTACGAAATGATAACCATTTTGTCAGTCAGTGTTAACATCGTAACACAGGGAACGGAAATATCTTACTTGTGTAATTGTTCTTTTTGGATTTCATGGACCTGGAGGTGTTTTTTTTTTCAATCATTGACACTTATTTAGGTTTTATGCAACTAGACAACCAGAGGAGCAAGATCTGTTTACGTCAGCTGTTTGAGATGCATGCAATTCAAAATTTATTCATGGGGAACAAGAATTGAATTCAACAGTGTGGCTGTGGGAGGCCTTTGGGAGAGGTTTCGGAATACACAGAGTAGATAGATTCCAACAAGTAATAAACATTCCAAAGGATGGACCTATTATCAATGGTTACCTGAATGTGTTAATGATGGTATCAAATTTAAGCAGAAAACATAAAGTTGTTCAAAGACAACTGGCAGGTCAAAAGATTGTACAGAATATAGAACTTAATAAAGAGGAAAAATAATGAGAGGAAGCTAAACTTGTGGTCAGAAATATAAAAATAGATAGCAAGAGCTTATATGAATATTTAAAGAAGATTGTTAACAGAATGAACTGGAAAAGGTGAGAATGGCAAATTAATAATGGAAATTAAGGAAATGGTTTATGAATTGAACAGGTATATTGCATCGGTGTTCACTATAGCAGATACAAGTAACATCTCAAAAGCAACAATAAATCAACAAATTAAAAGGAGGGAGGAGCTCAGAAAATTACAGTCACCAGAGAAGTAGTACTGGGCAAATTGTTGTAGCTGTGAGTTGACAAATTCCCAGATTCAGAGAGAGTTTTAAAAGAAGTAAATAGCTAATAAAATAGTTAAGACATTGGGTTTAATTTTCCAAAGCTCCCTTGATTTGGGGAAGGTCCCATTTGATGGAAAAATAGTGAATGGAACTTATTTATTCAAAAAGTGAGAGAGACTGAAAGCAGGAAGGTATAGGTTAGGTAGCTTAACATCGGTCAGAGGGAAAAAATAGAGAAGCTGTTATTAGGGAAATTATAGCAGGTCAGTTGCATTTAAGTTAATCAGGCAGAATCAACAGTTTCTTTTGAAAGGGAAACCATTTTTTACTAATCTGTTGGAGTTCTGTCAGGAGATAATATGTGCTGGAGATAAAGGAAATCCAGTGGATGCACTGAGGAAAGGTATGTCTAGGGATCTTAACAAGGTAGATGAGGAAAAGATGTTTCCTCTAATGGAAAAGATCTAGAATTAGGAGTCACCATTTTAAAAAAAAGGGAATGCCCATTTAAAACAGAAATTAGGTGAAATTTGTTTCTCTCAGAGGGTCGTGGGTCTTTGGAACTCCATTCCTGAACAGGTGGTAGGAGCAGAGACCTTGAAGATTTTTAAGGTAGTTTTAGATAGATACTTGACAAGCAATGGGCTTACAGGTTATTAGAGGTAGACAGGAATGCTGGTTTGAAGTTATGATCAGGCTGTTGAAAGGTGGAGCAGACTCAACGGCCTAAATGTTCTGCTCCTGCTCCTAATTCTTATTGTCATATGTAAGCCTCAAGTTTGCATCATTCTAGTTAACTCTGTGATGGGCCTATCTTCAATATTTTGTTAATGCTCTGAAGGGAAACTGGAGTGTCCTCTCTAAGACATAAGCCCATGCAAAGTTTCTTGAGAATGTGGTGTGCTCGAAGGTCAGGGACTACACTTGCTGTCCTTGGTCACACCCAAAGGAATGGAAATCCTATATTTGGAACTGAATTGGTTGAGAGAGTTGCCAGAGAGATAATATACTTAGGCATACTTTGGGCTTCACTTAAAAACATCAGGCAGGGTTTATTCTCTCAGTCTTCAACTTTGCAAAGTATCCGCAAGCCAATGGATCTTTTCACCCACAGGTGGAAACTTGGATTGTGAGTGCCAGGGCATATCCAAATACCCGTGGATCTGCAGACACATGTCTTGGTGTTAAAACTCCTCAGAATTCCACTGAAGCTTTAGTCTAGTCTTTGAGCATTGTCATAATGTCAGGACTGATTGATGGACAGGCTGTGTACCTTCAGAGAGTAACGTACACATTTAGTTCTCTTTCCTGCAGTGTAGGCTGTAAAGGAGAACAAACTGGCACAGAAAAACAGAAAGCAGGCTAGCTCTCTTCACCCACACACTAGATGCATCACATCAACCTATGCTGTGCAGAAGTGATGACCTTCAAATCTCATGTCAAAATATATATATATTTGCAAATGATAAGTAAAAAGAGGAGATAACTATCCCAATTTGAGATAATTTCATTGCAATCGAGAAAAGGTACAGCTAATATTGGAAAGTCATAGAATCTGTCTCTGTTTTGACAAAGGATAAGAAGGAATTGATTATGTTAAATTGGATAGCCAGAGTGTCTAATAGTGAGAAGGAAGTGGTGAAATGTATTTGTAGGTATCTCTATAAGTTGAGTTAAAGATGTGAGAAAAATCATAGAGGATTTTAAATTCCCCCAAATAATTTGACAAAGTATTAGGTAAAGAGTTGTAGGAATAGAATTTTACAGTCTATTCAGAATTTCTTTTTTACCCAGTCTTTAAGAAAATCTCAAGTGAAGTATTCACTTCTCCATCTAGTAAAGGGATA
The DNA here is from genome assembly GCF_021869965.1 of Rhincodon typus. Lineage (NCBI taxonomy): Eukaryota > Metazoa > Chordata > Chondrichthyes > Orectolobiformes > Rhincodontidae > Rhincodon > Rhincodon typus. Next base: position 10,626,457 of record NC_063359.1, on the reverse strand, counting down.
TCAACTAGAACAGATGGGAGATATGGTGAGCGTATAAGTCAGGAATGTAATGAAATACTCCAGACTTGCCTCGATATGTGCAGCTCCAACAACACCCAAGGACAAAGCAAGCCACTTAGCTGGTACCACATCCACAAATATTCACTCCCTATACCACCAAAGTTCAGTCATGGCAATGTGTACCATTTACAAATATTCACTCCCTATACCACCAAAGTTCAGTCATGGCAATGTGTACCATTTACAAAATACACTCCAGAAATTCACTAGGTCTCCTTCTAAACTCATGACCAGTACCATTGAGAAGGATAAGGGCAACAGAAATATGGAAATACCCAACCTGCAAGTTTCCCTCCAAGAGACTCACCATCTTGACTCAAAAATATATCGCCGATTCTTCTGTGTTATTGGGTCAAAATCTTGGTACTTGTTGCCTAGCCACATTGTGTATACAGTAAATAGGCTGTAGCAATTCAACAATGGCAGCTTATCACTGTCTTCTGAAAGATAATTACGGATGGGCAGTAAACTCTGGCCTGGCCAGTGATTCTCATGTCCTAAGAATGAATTTTAAAAAGTAGCAATAAGTTTTAAAATAATGATTGAGGAAAGCATAATGGAAAAAAAAACATGAAGAGATGTGAGTGCAACCAAAATGTAAGCAGACTGGGAAAACAATAAGAAAAATAACAGCAGTAGAATTGAGTTCAGAAGAAATATATGACACAAAAATCCAAGAACAAGGCAGTCGATAATGAACCAGCATTGTTGATTCAAGGGATAAAGGTAGATGTGCAACTAGAGGAAAAGGCATATAGTAAATAAAAATAATAAATAAGAGAATGATAAAACGAAATACTAAGAGTTTAGGAAATAGGTCAAAAAAGTAACAATGAAAGGGGGACTAAAGTTTTTGTTTCTATTTATTTGTGGGATGTGGGTGTCGCTGGCTGGCCAGCATTTCTTGCCCATTCCTAGTTTCCCTTGAGAAGGTGGTGGTGAGCTGCCTCCTTGAACCGCTGCAGTCCATCAGCTGTAGGTTGACCCAAAGTGCTATTAGGGAGGGAATTCCAGGATTTTGACACAGCGACAGTGAAGAAACAGTGATATATTTCCAAGTCAGGATAGTAACGAACTTGGGGGTGGTGGTGTTCCCATTGGGAGGAAAGTAAGGAAAAGCAAATATTTGAACATGCATTCAAAAGTTAAAAAAAAAGATGGCAATAGAATCATAAAATGCTAATGGTAAACTAATAAACATGGAGGACAAAATAGCAGAAACCTTGATTGGTTACTTTGTCTCAGCATTTATTATAAGGGATCAAAAACAATACAAGATATTTAAGGCTGAAAAGAGAAAGATTATTGATAAGTTAATCAAACTGATCTGACTGTATTGCCTCAGGCACATATTAAACATTGCTAGGTGAGAGAGAGCACATGCACTTGTCATATACTCAAACATTGATTAGAAAAGGGGAAAGTGTCAGGAGGCTGATGGGCAGGGAATATCATTCCCATATATAAAAAAAAGAGATAGAACAAATTTAAGGTAGCATAAACTAGCTAGCTGATCAATAGTAGGAAACATAACTTGAACTTTCAAAATGTGTAACTGTAAAATATTTAGAAAATTTTAAAAATGAAGAGAACTCAGCATAAATTTCAAAATGGAAAATCATGCCTGGCCAATCTGATTGAGTTCTTTAGGAAACAACAAAAATTCAGAGCATGTCAGAGCGTGACCTGACAAAGATCTGAAAGATTATGATAAATTTGATAAGGCTAATCCAAGATAAAGTAAAGCGTTCAACTGGCACCCTACCCACCACCTTCAACCCTCACTCCCCTCTAGCACTGACACACAGTGGCAGGAGTGTGTGCCAGCTAGAAGATGTGCTGCAGTAACTCATCAAAATTCCTTCAACTGCACTCCCCAAATCCATGTCTACTGTTGTTTTCATGGAGAAGATCAGCAGATGACTGGGAATACCTTTACCTGCAAGGTTCCCATCCAACCACTCACCATCCTGACTTGGAATGATATTGCAGATCCTTCCACATTGCTGGGTGAAAATCCTGAAATGACCTTTCCAACAGCATTGTGTATGTATCAACACTCCTTGGACTGCAGTGGCTTTAGAAAGTACCCACCACCACCATCTCCAGGGCAACTAGTGACAGGTGATAAATGCTGGTCTAGTCAGTGACATCACACCACACCACACCTGCAAATAAAAGCAAAATGCAGGAAAGACTTTTCCACTTGTAGAAAATTCTAAAAATAAAGCCTATCAATCAGAGATAGTCACCAAAATATCCAATGAGGAATTCAGGGGAAGCCTCTCTACCCAGAGTGCAGTTAGAATGTGGAACTCACTACCATAGTAGTTGAGAGAAATAGTGTAGATGAACTTAAAATGAAATCTATACAAACACACAAATGAGAAAGGAATGTAGGAAGTAAATCCTGATGAGGTGAGATGAAAAGATGTGAGAGAAGTTCACAGGGAGGGTAAATAACACAATATATCAATTCCTCTGAATGGCCGATTTTTGTGTGGTATTTGTAATAAAAAAAACTTCCTTTCAGCTCTGAGGCACAGAAAAAAAGCTTGCAAAGCTTCCCATAAAATCTTGCAAATACCAAAAGAATGAATTGCTAGTTTATTAAAGTGCACAAAACGAGATCCACAGACATTTCGAAATTGTGCAATGTAAATGTGTAGAGTTTGAAGCTTACACAGTGCCATAAAATACATAGTTTTGGTACAGATTAGAACCCATTTGTCAACTATTTACATTTCCAGAACCTAATATTTGACAATTCAATTCATATGAAATCCCAAACACAAAGTAAACTGGCCTACTTGATATATCATTGTGAATGCATTGGAATAAGAGAGCATTATGGTCCATTCTCACAATAGTTCCAAGCCTCTACTTTTACATGTTGTTCTACTGTAAATGATCAACATATTAAACCTTTGTCAGTATTTAAAGCTGTCGAGTTGAATCTATACCTCTGTCTGATCGAAAAGCCAAACACTTGGTTTGTCAAGTAGAAGTCGGCATCTTAGGTAACTGCATAATGGTCCAGTGATAAGTATTGTGGAATTTTTCAGCACAGATGGATGCCATTTAGCCTATCAAGGTTTTACTGGATCTTTCAAAAAGTTTTCAATGAGTCCCACCCATCTGTTCCTTCCTTATGAGCTGTACAAAGATTTCCTTCATGCAAAAATCAATTCCCTGATAACAGTCAAGTTTGAATTTATTTCTATTGCCCTTCAACAGTAGTCCATGCAAAGAAATATTTAAAAATAAACAAATGTTGGAATAAAATGCACCCTTGTTTACTTTTGCATGAGAAAGAAAACCTGTCAAAGTGTAAGCAGATTAATATTCAATTACATCTTCCTCACCCTATTGCAAATACTCTCAATGGGTTTGCAAGCAATAATTGCCACAGATGGAATGTCATCTCAATCACTGACTTGAGCTAACAATAGCATATGCTGAGACATTCTGACCAACATGGCATGAAACAGATTAAGTCATTCCTACCTGCACTGAGGCATGAGACAGATGCCTGTCCTTGCCTGTAAAACTGCCTGGCAGCAGTATTGCAATGTAAGGTGTCAGTGACCTCCAAAGTGCCATAAAGAATTGAAGAACTGTAATATGGGTTGATTAGAAATCAGCCATGATGATGTGCTGAGGCTGGTGCTTTTCAATTGCTAACAAATTAGACATTATGGTCACTCATGGGTTGAGGATGTCACTGGCTGGACTGTGACATGCAAATAGAGTCCTCAGCCTTTTGCCATGAGATTCTCATCCAATCATTGAAACATGAGTGAGAAATTGACCCAAAATGTCAACTTTCCTGTTCCTCTGATGCTGCCTGGCCAGCTGTGTTCGTCCAGCTCCATACCGTGCTATCTCTGACTCCAGCATTGACAGTTCTTACTATCTCTGAGTGGAAAATTATGGATTCTTTTAATTTTCTGAATGCTGAAAATCCAGTTTTTCTAACCTTGCCATATTCTCCCAACTTCCTCATTATTGCCCACATCATTCAGATACTGGGAAAATTCAGACCTCGGTATCAAGAAATCGATATAATTTAGGGATTCACTTCATTCTCTCAGTTAGTTTCCATTTTATGGTATCAGCATTCTTTTCAACATAAAACTCCAAACAATGCAAAAAAACAGTAACAAAATAGAAAGCAACATTTAAGGACTTTGTAATTGTGTTGCTGGTCTAAATTGTAAAGTAATACTTGTAATGTAAAAGTCTCTTTAAAATACAATCTGTTATGCAAGATAAATTATTCAATTCAGAACATTATTCAGAATAACAGGCAACAAATTAAGAGGGTAATAATGGGTAGCTTGGCAAGCGTCAGACTGTTAAAATATATTATATGTATTAAATAATCATTACTTAGTCATTAATAACTACAGAACCTATTTCTATGTTACTTCTGTTCCCTAGCAACCGTAGAACTTCAAATGCATTTTCCTTACAATAATTCTTTCCAATTTACTACAGGAAAAATAGCAATTGTGTTGTTCCATGATTGGCCAGGCTATCTAACATTCTAATGTATTGCGTTGCACGATGTTTTTGTTCTTCGAAGAGTGGTGCTACTGAGTTTTATGGTTGGTGAATGGGAATTGTTTCCATAGGCATAACTGTAGCTTTGGATTAAGACACTTAACTATGGGAGTCTGACGTAGATGTCAGCCCTGCACAGGGCTAAGAGCACTTATCCAGCAATGATTTTGCCTAGATTGGGCAATTAGTGGTCAAAAGGGGAGTTTGCCATCTATTATTGAGATTGGTAATCAGGCTCTCAAAATAAGAGGACAAACTGGAAGCCTTGCAGTGTGGTAGAAGCTACACCAGATGTTTGAGTAATGAAAAGAATGAGCTGTCCTCCAGTGAGGTATTATCTCAGCAACTTGAAAACAAAATGTGAAGCAACAGCGGTCACTACTGCCACACAACATATAAACATGGGACTTTCCTTCAGGAGACAACTTGGGGCTACACCCTGTAGTCAGGAGAAGCTCAAAGGCTACCTGGAGCACTGACCTCATGTTGAATAAAATAATCTGAACTGGATTCATGATCAACTTTTATAAAGTCTTCACCACTTGAATGGGAAGCAATTCTGCCCTTGATCCAACATTAGGAGTTAAAATGGCGATTGGTAGCTATGAGCTGGGGACGGGGCATGAGGAACATGAGGTCACAGATTCAAGAAGAGAGTTTCTGCTTAAAGTGCAGTTATACCTGAATTTGGATTTAAAAGAATAAAATTTGGATCGAAAAAAGTTTTCTTTTCTTCCTGTTCCTTCTTAACAAACTTAATAAACCATTAGAAAAGTACACTGAGTGGTAATTTGGAGCAGGTTTGGTTAAACGCTGTTGAAGATCGGCTTATCACACAAACAATGCAGTTCCAATCTATTACTTAAATAACTCAATTTTAAATTACTCAAAAGTGCTAAAAAATGACATTTCTAAAGCAAGTATTTGGCAAATTGCCAAGTATTGCTGGTAAAATGCATGATTTGCATACATAATAAAATATATGCATTGACTTCATTATTCAGTAGAAGAGCACAATTTTTTTTAAAACATAAGAAAAATCATGAAAATATAACTGTAATGTCAGTAGTTATCTTTAAAGCAAAATTTAAGTGAAGATGCCTACCTTTAGGATATTATTGAATTGAATTAAAATTGAATTGAATTAGCTTTATTGTCCCATTCACTCACATGAGTACAGTGAAAACTTTACAAGTTGCTACTTATGGTGCCATCTTAAGTGCAGAGGTACTGAGGTACAGATTCTTGAGTACAAATCCTTAGTGGAAAAAAAGAAAAATAAAAGTCCAGCATTACTGTTCTTCATTATGCTTTAAAGAACCTAAAAGGACTTTTAAACCTTTTTAACACAACTTTATTAGAAGCAATAATGATCATAATTATAAAAGGTTATGCCTTAAATTAAAGGCACTTTCTGTGGCTGTACAACAAGGTCAGAATCTGAGTTGTGAACAACTACAGACCTACAAACTACAGACCTGCAAATCTTCCAGGCCTGTAAAGAATGCATTCCGGAAGCACTATAAAATTTATAATTGTAAAAGTATAAATGAGGACTATATTCACTGGAGTTAAGAAGAAAGAGGAATTATCTCATGGAAATGGATAAAATTCTAATCAGAATAGACAACTGCAGGACAGATGTTTCAATGACTGGGTTGTCCAGAACCAGTGGTCACAGTTTAATCGTACGAGGTAGTCTATTTAGAACTAGGATAGCACCCAGTGAGTAGTGAGTGTGTGGAGTTTTCTGCCACCAAACGTGGTTGAAGCTATAATACTGAATGTTTTCAAGAAGTTAGATATAGTTCTTAGGTTTAAAGGGCTCAAAGAATATGAAGAAAAAGCAGGAACAGGATACTGAGTTGGATGAACAAATTGAATCATGGAGCTGGCTCGAAGGGCCGAATGGCCTACTCCTGCTCCTACTTTTTATGTTTATATTTAAAAGTATAAAGGATGTTAATCCAGCAACAGTAAAGGAACATCCGTATCATTACTAATCAGGATGTTTTATACAGTATAAATTGCACTTAGTTGCCATTCAGATATTCCATGGAACACTAACTAATGATCAAGACTTGAACAGTAAACCAATGTAATATTGCAGCAACTTTTCTGCAGGAATGCACCATTCACATAATAAAAAAAAACACCACATTTAAATTTTCCAACAAATTTCATTACCACATTTAAATTTATGATTGTTTGAAGTGCCAAAAAGACAGAATTCGAACTATATTAAAGATTGCAGATACAAATCTCTGCCACATCAATATTCTATTCCAGATCTTTCCAGATACCAGGCTTTGAATTCACTTTCAGCTGTCAAAATCCTTCAGATATGGACTTTGAGTGACAGAATAATTTGCAAGGAATATTTTGCAGCATCATTTCAAAACAATTCCTCTAAAATTGCCAAAAAGAAATTACCATCAACCAATTGCTAAATTAAAAATTTGAAATTTGTTCTCTTAAATTCTTCATAGAAAAGGACTCCTGACCTCAAGAACAACAGTTTCTGAAGTAGGTATATGACACTCTGCAATCAAATCTCCATGTAAACAGAAAAAGACCTTTAATAATTACCAGAACTTGTTGAATTTGTGAGCATCTCATGTTGAGCACTGAGAGTTCGTAGTTTTCCTCACCCTTTAACTTTAACTGTATTAGCGCTGTAAATTCTTAAAAACGTGAATAGGTAACAGTGTTGGCCAGACTTGGTATTATGAGGTATATATTCACAGTTACTTGTAGGCAGTCAATGATTTGTAAGTAATTTTCTAATGGTTTATTAAGTTTGTTAAGAAGCAACAGTTCAGATAACATAGATGAAGGAAGTATACAATCGTGACAATTGGGGATGGCTCACTGATACTGGGGGACAGACAGGCTGTCAGTGCAGAATGTTTCTGTATTATTAAAAATGGTAGAGCAGTATCCTGATCTCTAGCCTTTGATCTTCTTCCTCTCCTTCTAGTCTATCTGCCATCTGTCTGGTAAGGACTGCTCAATAAAGACTGGAGATAGCCTGATGAAAACTGCTGCCCGCAAGGTCTATTTGATAAGAGCTGCCCTCTGAGAGAACACTCTTCTAACTCTAGCACTTATTGTTGCATCATTTTTCTAGAAGCAGGTTATTTTCACTCAATTCTCCAAACCCTTTTGACCAATGGCCATTGGACAACGACCCATAATATTGGATGGCTATTGTCTTCTTGTCATCTGACGGTTACTTTATTGTTCTAAGAACAAATGCTTATTCTCGAAAACAAAATAATTGATGCATTTGGTGTCAGATAAATTGTTGATACTAGTTCAGTAGGCATTGTGACCTCTGTGCTTTTTTGTAATTTTTCCTTTTGCTTCACATGCTTGAACTTGCAAAGTCAGTTACTGCTGTAACAGCTTTTAAATGAAATCTCACACTCCATCGGAAATATGAGGAAAATTCAGTTTTTAAAGACCCTAATGTTCAACACCCGAGCAACAGTTGTCTGGGATCTTTGTGAATGGTGAGACTAGATCTATACCTATTCTTAAACAATGAACGTAAGGATTTGAATGGTACATCACTGAAATGGCAGCTTGGATATCAGATTATTTTGAAAAGAAAAGCATTGAATTCTGTTTAAGGTTATGTTGGCAAGTTAATGGATGATGAGACTACCTCCTATCCAGTTTTCAAGCTTTCCTCAATTCATAAAGTCTAGGAATCAAAAGCTGTTTCTTTCGAATACAAAAGCTTCAAATGCAATAGTAATTCATTAAAAATCAAATGCATAATTTTCTCTCTGCTGATCACAAAATTGCCAGTCGATTATGAGCTCTCGTATCCTCAATTAGTGATACTTGTGTCAAGCAACGCCATTCAAATTTATTTTCTCTGTTACTTTCAGTTCTATTAAATTGCTTGTACTCCACAATGCATTTTTATTCCATTGGAGAATTTCAAAGTCTAACTTGCACCTTAGTTACATTCTTAATATGACGTGCAGAACTTTCATTATTTATTAACTGGGTTCCAAGTAGAAATTAAATACCCCATTACTTTGTCTTTATGCAATTAAGTGTCAACCCTAAATTTTCCATGGTGATTTCAATTTGTTTTGACAGCACAAAAGCAACAATTTCTTAAAGCTCAAGAGCAGTTGGCTGTGAGCTCCATTCTTTAGGAAACTAACACAGAGCAATACAAATTACCTCAGAGATAATAGGAGGGTCTAGGCCCGAAACGTCAGCCTTTCTGCTCCTATGATGCTGCTTAGCCTGCTGTGTTCATCCAGCTCTGCACCTTTTTGTTTCCAATATAAATTACCTAGTCACTTGTGGTGATTCGCAACTCAATGTCTCACTGCCTCAAGACAAATTGTTTCTTTATGCACTGATAATGGTGTGTTCTGTGAACTTTCTATTCATTGTGCAACAAATTTTGGCTGCTGAAGATACTAAGAACTGCAGATGCTGGAGTCAGAGTCAACACAGTGTGGAGGGTCAGAAGAAGGGTCCCGACCCGAAACATTGTCTTTCCTACTCTTTTGATGCTGCCTGACCTGCTGTGTTCCTCCAGCTCCACAAATTTTGGCTGATGTATTTTTATCTGGGGCAAAGAAGGCCTGAGTTGCAACGTAATTGAAGAAACCCCATTGCTTTTACAAGATCTGACTATTTTTGCTAACAATCTGGCCTTAGCCTTTACATTCTAAATTATTGATCCTCTAGTTTCCGATGAATAGTTAGCAGCACGATCTCCAGAAATCTTTCTGATATACACCAAGGTATAATTGCATCAGCAGCACAAAGGATATTGTGTTGAAACACATTGTGAAATAATCTATTTTTAAACAACTTCTTGCTTTCAAAAAAACATGACTCAGATTCTTGATCCAGTACAGGTCCCCAAAGATAGTCAGTTCCTCAATATTATTGTCAAAATCAGATTTGGGGTACTTCTAAATGTTTGGAGTGGCAAATTGATTGATAATCAAATGATTTGGACTTGCTGATTCAGAGTTTTGATCTTTTCTTCTTTCATTTGGATTGTTAGATTAATGGAAGTAATGATGTTTCAGTTTGGATGTTAGTGTAATCTTTGTTTCAAACAATGAACTTTCACACTGGTTTCCTCTGACAAGCACGATGATACCCCCAAATTGGTCTGCCTATGACAAAATTATCCTTGATCAACATCACAAATTAGTCATATGGAAAATGAAGAATGACAGTGTGCATAAAATGATGACCCATTGTTTTGTGAATGGAGAACATTGTGAAATTATACTGCCAAAGACAATGGCAATTTCGTGGCAAAAATAAAATGAACTAAACAAACAATCTCTTGGATGCTTGCCTGAAGCACAGGATGATTCATTTTTCCCTTAATCTCTCACTGAATTCGCAACGAGAAACGTATTCTTTTTGAAAAGTTCACATCTTTCACAAGCACCAGAACTTTAGTACCTTTCTCCAAAGCTGCTGAGTTAAAAGTATGTTTCTAGATTAGGCAGCTGCACCTTTGAAATAGAACTCAGCATTACCGTTCAAGGACATAGATGTTCAATTGATGTGCTCATGTCATTCCAGACATATTATAAATCCTATGTTTCGTGCACTCAAAAGTAAAAGAGTTCTGCAGTTATTTGAATAATACCTTTGTAGAGGAGTGACAAAGAAATCAGAATAAACAAGAGAAGAATAGTACTGCTGGGTTGATTTAAAATTAATCAAGTTTGCACAAAAGGAAACATTTGACTTCATTTTCATCCTTGCTCGTGGGATTTGCCAGCAGCAAAGCAAAAGCTCCATTTAACCATTTGCTAACTCAGAGCTTAATCATGCTTGAATAAAGTGGCCCCCAGATAATATAAAGGTTCTTTTATTGTCGTACAGATTCCATTCTGCAAAAAAATACTCTGCACAGTTGAGGATAAAAGGATGCCAATCATCAAGAATCACAAAGAAGCTAAAACATAGTGAACTAAATGTCTAGCAAACATTGAGAATAAGAAGTGACATCTACAGAGTATCCAACACGACTTCTATCAGAAAAAAAAAGCTTGTGCTTAACAGTCCCCGTTTTTAGACCATCCGCATTTCCTTCTGCAGAATAAGATTCTTTTCAAAAGTCATCAGCAATGAGGCAAGTATGATAATCTTCTTGTTCTTTTGATCACAATGTCACTGAAGGCACAATTTTTTCCAATGTGGTGGCAGTCCCACCAATTATTCAAATAGAGATCTGCAATCTGATTTTTATTTTTTGGTCAGTGGTCATAAATTACAGAAAACCTGGTGGTAGATTAGATAAGATGAGGTGATAGCTCCATGATATCATTGCTGGACTGTTAATCCAGAGACCCAATTAATGTTCTGGGGACCCACGTTTGAATGTTACCACGGAAAATGGTGGAACTTGAATTCAATAAAAAAGATGGTCTGGAATTAAGAGTTGTATGACGGCCATGAAGCCATTGCTGATTATTGGAAAAAAAAAAGTTCTTCTTTAATATTCTTCGGGGAAGGAAATCTGCCATTCTCCTTGGTCTGGCCTATATGTGACTCTAGGCCCACAGCAATATTCCCTCCCTGCTGAGACATAAATGCTGGCCTAGCCAGTAATGCCCTCATCCAGTGAATGAATAAAAACAAGGATAGAAGTGGAGCCAATCAACACTTGTATAAGTTTTCATTTACCGAGACATAAATTGTATCCATGTACTTCCTAACCCAACCACCAAAATTTCAGCCTGCTCCCACTTGTAGGTGCAAAATGCATCCCCTTATTGCCTATGATTTGATATAATGAGGTATAACTTATATTTGATGAACAACCTTGATGAGCCACCAAGAAGAGGTGCGGTATTCAGTCAATCTTAGAGACCTAAATTTTGACTATTTTGTCAATATTCAGGCCACCACATTCCCTCAGCAGAACAAATTATCTTTTTCTTCTCTCCAGGCATGTAAATCTATGTTCAAAGTATTTCCAATCAACTTATTGATCCTTACAAATCAAGAACAGCAGTGCAATATCAAACTTCACACTCTAATAGGTCTTATATTTTGTTTTGGCTGAAACTGAGTTATGTTAAGGCTTTTGGAAGGCCCAGTGAAATTTCTCACAGTCTCTTACCCAATTCGTCTCATTAACAATCTACTCCGACCCTATGATGTTTCTCATGTCTGATTCTAGCCACATCGAACTACGTGCCATTCCCAGAGTAATGCGCCACTCGCTGGATATCCACTGAGAGACTGACATGTTTGACTGGTCACTGTGCAGCAGACACACATTGGAAATCTGGCATTGCCCCTCATCAGCAATGTAATGGCACAACAACCACAAAGCTGGCTGCTCATAGCATGTATGGCTGATGTTCTCTTACACACGGACAATGCATTCTCTCAGCCTAGTCACTATTAACCCATCTTCCCTCTGCTTATTTACACCCAGTTTTAAACATCATCTCTAGGTTACTGCTACTCTATCCCCAATGCCCACTGGACATCTTACAGCTCATCATTTTCCAATAGAGCAACATCATATCAAGACAAGCAGTCAGACATTTCCAAACATGAAATGAAAACAGAAATTGCTGGAAAATCTCAGCCAGCCTGTTAGCATTTGCGGAGAGAAATCAGAGTTAATGTTTCGGGTCCAGCGTCCCTTCTTCAGAATATGAGCTTTCCAAATACGAGCTTTCAACTGGAGCCCATCAAAAGGGAAGACAAACAAGATGAATACAGGATGCATAACGTAAACAAGTGCCGACATTATCCTCATTAGTGGTATGACCCTTTGATCTTTTACTTATCTCTTAGAATCCTTACAGTGTGGAAACTGGTCCTTTAGCCCAACAAGTCCACACCAACTCTCAGAGCATCCCACCCAGACCCATTCCTATAACCTATCTAATCTACACATCCCTGAACACTACGGGCAATTTAGCATGGACAATCCACAATGACTATTTTGTATTCCATGATGCACCAAGCTCTCTCTATGGCGACTGTATGTCAGTGTCCTGTCTGGCTGGGTAGCACTTGATGCAGCTGAGCTCTGTCATGAACAAAGAAAGCCTTATCCTGACCAGTATCCTCATTCTCCTCCTCAAAAGTCCGCTCCCATTAATCCAGCTCCCCAGCATCTAGCACATGGCCTTGTTGCTGAGCATAGTAATCCAAGATGACGCAGCATAATCTGCCCAGACTACGAAGGTTGCCCCTATCCAAGACTGACCCAAGCAGCGGAACCACATCTTCAAAAGCCCTGTGTTCTCCTTCACCACAGCAAGGTCGAGGCAGAATATCCTTCACAGCCACAGGGAGACAACAGCCCCCTTTTCCTGCAAGTCTCATTTGAGCATCTTGCATATTTCAGTTACCATGTCCCGGGTTATAGGGAGCCTACACCAACATTCATCACCACGCAATGGAGTGAAAAACTCCTGGCCCTCCAGCTGACCCCATGCATCCTGTGATGCCCTGTTTATCCACCAGAGTTGTGTTCTCCTCATCTTCCTGCTGCTGCTCCTGGGCTTGTCATTGCCCCCTGCATTTGCCTTCACCTTATGAGGAAGGTAGCTACAGTGGCCAATAACCTGCTGGTGGAAACGACCTAAGTTGGAATCATGAGGAGAGAAAAATGTTTTCAGATCTTAGGGTTGCACACACTCCTCCATATAGTGAGATATGCAGCACCCTGTTAACAATGGTCATGTTATTCAGTGAGACTGGAGGAATGACAATATATTTCCAAGTTAGGATGGTGAGTGGTTTCATGAAAAGTTGGAAGTGGTGGTGTTCCCATGTATCTGCTGTCCCTGTCCTGCCAGATGGAAGTAGTCATGGGTTTGGAAGGGGCTAACTTAAAGAACCTTGGTGAATTTCTACAGAGCGTCTGTAGATGGTACACACTGACACTATAGAGCATTGCTGGTAGAGGGAGTGAATGCTTGTGGATGTGATCTCACTCAAGTGGACAGCTTTGTCTTGGATGGTGTCAAGTTTCTTGAGTTGTTGGAGTGCACTTATCTGCATTTAAGTTGCACTAAATTTGGTTGCATTCCATCACATTTCTGACTTGTGTCTTATAGATTGTGGGATGGTTTTGGGGGAGTCAGGAGATGAATTAAAAACGGCAGGGTTTCTCATCTCTGACCTGGTTTTGTAACCACAGTATTTATGTGGTTAGTCCAATTCATTTTCTGACCAATGATCAATCCCAATATGTTGATAGTGAGTGATTCAGTTATTGAATGTTAAGGGATAACAGTTTAGTTCCGTCTTGGCAGAAATGGTCATTTTATCTACAAATTTTGATTGCACAGTCTCGATGGGCTGAGGGGCCTCTTCTGTACAGTATGATTCTATGTTTCTAAAGTAAATGGTGGATGAAACACCTCAAAACTGCAAATAAGGAGGCTATCACTTGTCTTTATCGATTTCTATTTGGTAAATAAATTGCATCTTGATGTTGCTGAGTCAAAATCTTGGAATTTCCTCAGCAAGGGCATTGCGGGTCTATCTACAGCACATGGACTGCAGTGGTTCAAGAAGGCAGCCCTCCACCACTTTCTCAAGGGGCAACTAGGGATGGACAATAAATGCTGGCACAGCCAGTAACAATCCCGTCTCACAAATGAATTAAATAACATGCTGAATCTGAGAGTATCATTAACTCAATTTAAAGTACATGCATGAAAATATACTTTATCAGTGAAGATAATAAATAAGTCTTAAAATCAGATACTTAAGTACTATTTCTTTATCCCAAATCATTCAAACCTTGAAGTAGGATGTCAGAGAAAACAAAAATGTCCTTTTTTATTTTTGTTTGTGAGGTTATCTGTAGTTTCCTCTCTCCTGAGGGTTACATCATAAAAACTTACCATCTGGCAAAAACAATTGTGATGATTGGTCACTGTGACCTAACAGAGAACAAATGACAGGAAGGCACAGTATGTGGTAAATGGAATTAAATGGGCAACAGTGCAGGAAAAAAAAACACATACAATTCGACCACGTTATGGATTTCAAATATTTAGTTACATTTTAAATTCTGTATTAGTAGCTAATCTGCAATTGAAAGAAAAGTATATAAATTCATCCTTGGCTCTTGTGGTGAAGTGGTAACATCCCAGTATGTGGGCTGGAAAACCTTAATTCAAATCCACCTGCTCTGGATGTATATCATAACTTGTCTGAACATGCTGATTAAAATATCTACAAACTCATCTTTTTCCACCTTGGCCTTAAATTGGCTCCCTGCTTACTCACATGGCTAACATTATAAACATTTTATACCTTGAAAATGTACTTCACTCTTCTGTGATGTTTTTGTAGCAAGTAATCTTGCATTGGGAAGCAATGGGAGAAAATTAAAGAAGCCTGTTATTTAAAGCAATTTTTAAATTATTGATCTGAATTTAAATAGCTCAGGAAAATTGTTCATCCCAGTAAGGAACTTGATCTGCACCATTTTGTACTGTTCAGCTATATCGTACATTTCAGTAGTGAGAGATTTTCGGCTGCAAATTCAAGGCATTTTTTTTCCCTGTGACATTTTAGATCTCATTTTAAACCATTAAAATCTGGCATTCATGAAAATTAGATAAGGTTATAGAATGTAAAACATTCGGGAAGTATTAAATTTTGTATTAATATGAATGATGTACACCACTCCTACCCCGAGATATTCCTATTCGAAGCCCAAGTACCAACCACTGATGACTTATGGTTAAGATTGGGTGCTGCAATAGTCCTTCTTTCTCTGTTAGTCTGAGGAGCAGTATAGTAGTTTGTGGTGGAGGATGGACCACAAATGAGTCAGCAAAAGAGATTGTTATCTTAGGAACAACGGTATCGTTTATTCCATCACAGCAAGAGTTTATATTTAACACCTAGCCGTATTTCCAGTTAATAAGAGGGTACAAAAGACACATGTGTCTCCAAGAGGGGACCATGCCAGAGTCCTACTGATTCTCCAAGAAGTTGTGTGACATCTTCAAAAGACTCAGTAAAGCTCAAACTTTAACCCTTTCAGAACATGTTACTTCATAGAACATCTCCTCCAAGCTTTTCTCCCTTTATTTAACCCATTATCTATTCATGTACATAACCGTATTACATTAAATACTACTCCTTCTACCCCAGTTCTCCAGCTTCACAAATGCAGGAGGTCTGGACCTTTCACAACTATAGAGTCATAGAGTCATACAGCACATTTGTTTTGGACCTTAGTAGGTCTTTGACTTGAAGGTTATTCAAAATCAGAAATCACACAATACCAGGTTATTGTCCAACAGGTTTATTTGAAATCACAAGATTTAGGAGCATAGCCCTTTCATCAGGGGAAGTGAGAGAGAAGCACACAGAACATTTTATGAGCAGAGAGATCAAAAGATCATACAAATAGCATTATAGGTATAAGAGTCACATGCCAAGGGTCTAACTAAAGTAATAAGTAATCCAAAACTGTACAAACTGATTAAGGTAGAGACATCATAACAATTTATCAAGGCAGTGGTGTCAAAACAGAACAGTAAGGAAGATTTTACAGGTACAGAACAGTGTGATTATGATCACACATGACATGACATGAACCCAAGATCACAATTGAGGCTGTCTTCACGGTACAGAACTTGACTATCAGTTTCTGCTCAGTAATTCTGTGTTGTTGTGTATCTTGAAGGCCGCCCTGGAGGATGCTTACCTGAAGATCGGTAGCTGAATGTCCTTTACTGCTGAAGTGGCCCCCGAATGGGATGGAATATCCCTGTGTGGTGATTGTTGTGCGGTGTCTAGTCGTCCATTGTCGCAGCGTCTGGCAACACCCTGGCAACAGAGTCCTGGCAACATCCTTGTAAATTTCTTCTGCAATCTTTCCAGTTTAACAACATCCTTCCTATAGCAAGGTTATCAAAACCGAACACAATACTCGAAGTGCAGCCTCACCAATGTCCCGTACATCTGCAACATAACTTCTCAGCTTCTGTACTCAATGTCCTGACTGATGAAGGCCAATGTGCCAATAGCCTTCTTCACTGCCCTGTCTATTGTGACTCCACTTTCAGAGAACTGTATACCTGTACACCTCTGTTCCACTACACTCCTTAAGGCCCTATCATTCACCATGAAACTCCTACCTTGATTTGATCTTCCAAAATGTAACACCTCACACTTATTAACATTACACTCCATTTGCCATTCTCAGCCGACTTCCCCAGCTAATCAAGATCCTGCTGCAAATTCTGATAACCTTCCCCACTGTCCACGGTGCTACCTATTTTACTGTCATCCGCAAACCTACTAATCTGCCTTGTACATTCTCATCCAAATCATTGGTATAGATAACAAACAGCAATGGGCCCATGAGTAATGCTGTTGCAGTGATGCTATCATCATTGGGTATGCTGGTGTAGAGTGTCAAAACATCCATTGTGATGACTGGTCCATAGGTGTTGAGTTTCTGTAAGAAATCTGTAGTGTTGTGCAGAAGCTTTGGGTTTCAAGATACTCTCAACATAACCAGAGGAGTTCTCACACAGGGTCTCATTGCTTGATACAATGAGACGTCCAGGTACATTGACCCTTGGCATGTGACTGTTGTACCTTTTATGCTATTCCAGCAATTTGGTTTGTCTCCAGCACCACCGTATTTTAAATTTTTTTGTAATTATCTCTCTGCCTTATTTAATCAGATTATAGGTCATCCCCTCACTTGTTATTCAGCTGTTGACACTTTACTCACACAATCTAACACTTCTGATCACCTGCAAGGACTTATTATTCCACACTTCACTCACACCATATATATGATCTTTTGATCTCTTTGCCCCTGATCTCTCTGCCCACAAATTCTGTGTTCTGTGTGCTTCTCTTTCATTTTACCTGAAGAAAGGGCTATGCTCCTAAAGCTTGGGATTTCAAATAAGCCTGTTGGCCTATAACCTAGAGTCGTGTGACTTCTGACTTTGTCCACCCCAGTCGAACACCGGCATCTCCGCATTACACATTGAGGGTTATTAACCTCGATTCTGACATTTATGCCTTTTTTTTTGGTGAAGGATATTCTATTTTGCAGTTCTTTCCACAGAGTGCAATATTCTTTTTAGTTTTGATTTTGACCAACTTGCTTAGCTGATGGTCTTGGATCTCAGAAATGTCTGTGAGAAAAGGCAACTGTACTGGTGAAATAACTTACACTTTCCTTACAATATCCTGAATTTCTGGATCAAGCAATACATTTGCAATGGGAAGAGATGGCTGTTTTTTTTTCCATATCTTGCATGCTTTTACCAGACATCTTCTTCTTTTTAACCATGTCCTATATGTGCAGATATCTTCCTTGAATTGCTGATTGCGTTAGACATCTTCTGTCAATATTTGTTGTTGTTGATCAATTAGTGATGTTGAATTTTTAGATATCTAATCATTTTACTGAAAGGTATATTTTCAGTATGCTTGAGCTCTGTTTCTGGCATTAGCTGTTCTGTTTTTACCAGTGTGTTCAGCAGACTGTTTCGCTGTGTTTGGTTTGAGAGTTGGTTAATGAGCTCAGATGTCATTGCTAATTCTTGTTCCCAGGATTTGATTGTTCTGCTAAATATTTTCAACAATATTCTATGATGATAACAGGGGTGGAAACATTTCCAGTGTAAAATCTGTGACTTCCTTTCAGCCTCTCCTTTGCCAACAGAGGCAATCTCAATAGGCAACTTCTTTTGATTGAACAGGCTCTGGACACCAACGTACTGATTGCTGCAGATTCAGTTTTCTTTTTAGGTTGATTCACTTTGGAAGCCCTATTGAGCTTTTTCTTTCCACTCGGGTCTTGTGTCTGATAAAGGACAGCCACATTAGAATCTAATACAGCTTTCACTTTATTAGTTACCTTTGATTCTTAGAAAGCATGCAATCAACACAGTATCAAATTGTTTGATGAGAATCTAGATATTATCCTTGCATGATGAACTGGCCAAGTTCAATCTGACAAGTCGTATCTCCTCTGAGTTCCAAATTCAAGTGTCTCCTCTTCACAATAGCTGGTCTCGAGTTATTGCCTGGTTACTCAGTCTTCCAGATAGTTCGATGTCATAAACACTTGCACAAGACCCTCATAGTTCTGAGCTCACTTGTCTAAACATCATGTATAAAAGAGACATCTGTGTCCATGGTTCCTCTTATCAGTCTCATTTTGTCCCTTATTGCAACCACAGAGTTAAATAATCTTTAGCATCAGCCATTTGTCTAGTCAGCAGTCTGGTTTTGCTTCATTCCTTCCCAAGAAGCTAGTCTAGCGTTTATGTGAAGTTAGCATAATTTCCCATCATTCATGTTATGCTTCAACTGTTAGCCATGGGACGACAACTACCCATAAGATCACAGTCCTGTGATTTTTTTTACTGTTGGCACTATCTTAATTCTTAGTTCAAGAACTAAAATCCCTTCAACATTTGGTTATCCGAACAATGGCTCCCTGTGGGATTTGATGTCTTTGTTATTCTAAATCTCTTCTTGGTCTGGATCAACACAGGCTGATATCCTTGGATATTTGCATAATTTCACAACTGTTTTGAATCTGATGTTTTGAGATTGTCCCCTTGGATTTACGTACATTGTTTTATTTCTAATTACTGTCAAGCTTACTTGTACTTCAGTCTCTCTTTATTTAAGAACCTTTGTTAATTCTGTATCACAGTTAAATTGTATCTAATTGTTCTAATAAAACATCAAATTGTATTTACTACTTGATATGTAATGACTGACTGCCGCTGGCATTTAAATCTTATTTTCTTTGAAAACACTGTAGTTTTAGAATTGTTTAAAGTTATTCTGTTTCTGTGCTGTATAACTCCATGACTTTACAAACTGCCTACTGCAGTAACACTCTTCAAACGGCGCTTTTCAAATTACTCCAAACATTTCAAAAGTATAACATTCTGTCAAACCTTTCAGAAAAAAAAATCCAGTATAATCCTGGAGACCCGAAACATCAGCTTTCTTGCTTCTCCGATGCTGCCTGGCCTGCTGTGTTCATCCAGCTCTACACCTTGTGCAAATGTACCTAGATAGAAAAGTAATGTTTGGCGGTCATATTTGGAGACAGGAAGGTTCACCAATACCTTTACAGACATAAATTTGTGATGATAACGGACGACAAATTCCTGCTAGGTCCACTTAAAGAGGACAAGGTAGTGCCATCCGTTGTATCAGGAGGAATTCAGCTGTGGACTCTAATGCTACGTATGTAGAATTAGACTCTATTGGAATTGAGTCTGGGAGGCCAAGTAGCAAATGTGGATGCATTGAGCTGCCTCCTAATGGCAGATGCACCATTGGTGGTACTGCCACTGGAAGACTCCATAATGATTTTAAATTTTCTGGAGACACTTCCAGTCACAGCTGACAATTTCAGTCTTTGAACGCAGAAAGATCTGGTCTTGGCAAAACTGAAACAGCTGGTGGTGATGGGGAAACCAAAGGGCCTTCACAGCCAGAATTAAAACCTTTTTGGACCCGGAGAGACCAGACCACAGTACAGAACGGCATATTATAATGGGAAGCAAGAGTGATAGTCCCGAACAAAGGTCACTGCTCGATATTGGTTGAACTCCACCAGGGTCATCCAGGGGTTTCACCTGGTGGCTGGGACTGAATGCAGACATAGCCACATTAGTGGGCAGTGCCCTGAACGCCAAGGACAAAAATTACCACCAGCAGCTTCCCCATATTCATGTGAATGGCTGGGTAAACCCTGGACTCCATTGCACATCAACTATGAAGGTCCTTTCATGGGCTTGATATTTTTAGTCGTTGTGGATGCCCACTCAAAGTGATTGAACTCTATACAAGCTCATTCATCAAACATGGAATGACAATAGAAAAGCTGCGTGCATCTTTTACATTATGCGGAGTCTCGGAAGTGTTGGTCACAGATAACAGACCATCTTTCACCAGCAAGGAAATTGAGTATTTCCTAAAGTCAATGGTATTTGAAATATAACGAAAGCTCCGCACCATCCATTATGCAATGGTCTGGCAGGGAGAGCAGTCCAAACTTTGAAGGCAGGCTTAAAGAAACAGACTACAGCTTCACTAGATACCGAAATGTCCCAGTTCCATTTGATTATCCAACCATCCCTCATGCAACTACAGGGATAGCTTCAACAGAGTTGCTAATGGGGAGAAGATTCTGTACCAGATTAAATCTGATTTTCCTGGACCTGGAGGGAAAGGTGAAGCGGCTTCAGGAACAAGTGCTGGGCACAAGACTCCACTGAGCGAGAGAAGGTAGTTACTTCAGGGAATGAGGTTTGGTGTAGGAACCATGGCAATGGCCCTTCATGGTTAAGAGGCATGGTCAACGTGAGGTCAAATCCATTGATGGATAAAATTTGGGTAGGTGCAATGATTCAGAACGAGCACGTGGATCATATGAAAGCTGCAAATACGCAAACGGGCGGGGAGAGAAAAACATGGCTCTCCCCTCAAACAGTTCGAAAGGCTGGCAGAACCCGTGGGTTCTCCCTTTCCATCCAGTGTTGAAGATACCTTGGAATCTGAGACGGACTTGGTGAATATCAATGCCTTTGCCACCTGAAGAAGAGAATGAATTTCTTCCAAGATGCTCCGAGTGCAAGAAGCAAGCTACTGTGTGTCACATGCCACCCATAACCAAAGTTTTTTTGGAGGAAACTGACGTAGTGCTAAAACACTCCAGGAGGAGCTACAGGGGAAAGAACTGGCCTATGTTGTCAGATTCAGAGGGGGAGGGATACAGTAATTGTAATGAGGTCAGCCAGGTGGACCTGATAGAATATGGGGAGCTCCCAGATTGGAGCTGTTAATCTGGTCCATTCAGGGAGCCCTGGCTGACAGATTGAAAAAAAGGAGTGTCAGACGTCCTGACACTCTGAGACTTGGCTCTGACGGAGATGGACCAGTGTCAAGGACTTTCCATGTGTAAATAAAGTGTAACTTGGTGATGGGATACCAGTCTCTAGGGATTAGTTATTACAAGATAACTCTTTGTTCTTCAATATAGTGAAGAGAATTTTATTTTACATCCGTGTGAGAGGATGAATCTCAATTTAGCAAAGCATCTATAACCCTGCACCTCTGATAATGCAATGTTGCCACTTAAATGTTAATCTTGATTTTTTGCTCAGGCATGAAAATAAGATGAGAAAGATGGTCTGACCATGGCTAACAAGGATATCAGGAATGAGATTACTTCAAGGAATTCAAATTGGCCTAGAAAACAGCAGGATCTGAGGATTGGGAGCAATTTAGATTGAAAGGAATTATTTCATAAGGGAGATACAGAGAACTAGAGTAAGCTTGCAGAGAACATTAAAACCAATTAGAAAAGCTTCTGTGGGAATGTGGAGAAAAAAAAATGAGCAAAAACAAATGTAAGTCTCTTACAGTCAGAAATAATGACGTTTTAATGGAGAAGATAAAGATAGCAGACCAATTAGATAAAAACCAAAAGAACTGCAGATGCTGTAAATCAGGAACAAAACAAAGTTGCTGGAAAAGCTCAGCAGGTCTGGCACCATCTGTGAAGCAAAAGAACAGAGTTAAAGTTTCGGGTCCGGTGACCCTTCCTCAGAACTCAGACCAATTAGATACATATTTTATTTTTGCCTCGACAAAGATCACTAATTCCCCAGGGCCCAACTAATCTACATCCCAACGTAGTTAAGGAAGTGGCCCAAGAAATACTGGATACATTGGTGGTCATCTTTCAAAATTCTATAAACTCTGGAACACTCTGGAGAGTAACTGATGTAACCCCACTATTTTAAAAAAACGTAGATTGAAAACAAGGAATTATACACTGGGTAGAGACAGTGAGAACTGCCGATACTGGAGTCAGAGATAACACAGTGTGGAGTTGGAGGAAAACAGCAGGCCAGACAGCATCAGAGGAACAGGAAAACTGACGTTTCGGGTCAGGACCCTTCTTCAGAAATGGGGGAGGGGGAAGGGAGCTCTGAAATAAATAGAGAGAGGAGGGGTGGGGCTGGGGAAGGGAGGTGGGATAGTAATAGGTGAGTGCAGGTAGGCAGTGGTGAGGATTGGTCAGTGAGGTGCGAGGACCAGATAGGTGGGAGAGAAGACGGGCAGGTCAAGGAGGCGGGGGTGAGAGGGAGAGTTGGTCAGGGGATGAGGCTGGGGATGGGGAGATTTTGAAACTAGTGAAGTCCACATTGAGACCATTATAGATTGGTTAGCCTGGCAACTGCAGTAAGGAAAATGCTAGGGTCCATTATGAATGATATAAGAGCGGAACACTGGGAAAAAGGATCAGACAGAGTCAGCATAAATTTACAAAAGGGAACTCCTGCTTGATAAATCTACCAGAATTTTTGAGGATGTAACTAGCAGAGTTGATGGAAATGGGAGGCAAGGCCTATAGATGTGGTTTACTTTGAGTTTCAGAAAGCTTTCAATAAGATCCCACATTAGAGATTAAGATGAGGGGTCAAATGCATGGCTGATGAAGTACAATGTAGATAATTATGAACCAAACGACTTTGGTAGCAACAAAAAACAGAAAAGCAAATTATTATCTAAATGGTGTAACGGAATGGTGTAAGTAAGATCTGTGTGGCCTTGTACAGCAGTTGATGAAAGCATGCAGATGCAGCAGGCAGATAAGAAGACAAATTGCATGTTGGCCTTCATAGCAGGGTGCAGGGATGCCTTGCTGCAATTGTACAGGGCCATGTTGAGACCTCACCTGGAATATTGTGGACAGTTGTGGCCCCCTTATATGAGAAAGGATGCTTGTACTACAGAAGGAGTGCAACAAATGTTTACCAGACTTATTCCTGGGATGATAGGACTGATGTAAGAGTTGGATTAATTGGGATTGCATTCAGTGGGGTTTAGAAGAATGAGGGAGGTTCTCATAGATGCCTATGAAATTTTCACAGGACTAGACAGGGTAAATGCAGGAAGATATTCTCAATGTCAGGGGGTTTGGGGGTGGTGGGTGTGAAGAGCTCTGAAACCATAGATCACACTCTCAGGATATCGGGTAGGCCATTTAGGAAAGGGATGTGGAGACATTTCTTCATCTGGAGAGTGACAAAGAAAATGGTTGAGGCCAAAGCATTGAATGCTTTCAAGAAGGAGTTAGATGCAGTTCTTAAGGCTAAAGAGACCAAAGGGTAAAGGGAGAAAGCAGGAATCGGATAACAAGTTGGATAATTAGCCAGGATTATTTTGAGCAGCAGAGCACCTTCAAAGGGCCAAATAACCTGCTCCTGTTTCTAATTTCTGTGTTTCTCAGCACTGTGGTGGGGTTTGAACCTCGTGCACTGTTTTACAGAGGGATGAGTGCTACCAATGGAGCCATGGCTGAAACCAATGTGGTTCCAGAATAGAAGAGTTTAGTGTAGTGGTAGCTGTTATGGACCAGACAACACCCCATCAAAATATAGTAAGGAGAGAACCTAGACCCTAACTTTTTCTTACTTTAAAGGCAAGTGCCAGGTGTTGTGCTCTGGATGCAATTCAATTGTCAAACTACCAGTCTTGAAGCAAAACATACTTTTGTCATACAGTATAGTTAAAATACAACAAGACAAAGAAGAAATTGGAATAACTTAACCGAATAATAGATTATTTAACTACTAAACAGTAACTGTTCCAACTTTAAAAAGAAATCCAAGGCCTCACAAACTGTGTTTATTTTATTGGCTGTGAGTCGACCGATCAACACTCTGTCTCAACCTTTCTTCATAACGAAAATCTACGACACAGTATGCCTCTTAAAGCCATAGTAGCATCTCATAGCACAAATATAAAACAAACCCATACACATGCCTTCAACATAGCAAAACATCCTCAGGTGCATCACTGAAGTATAGTCAGGGTAATAGCTGACATGGAGCCAAAAGACAACCTGCAGGCTGAAAATTCCTTGCAACTGCAAACTACGAGCTGATGTGACACATCTCGCTGTGACTCTGTAGCCTGCCTTTTCTTCCATCGTGCGGTGTTCACTGGGGGACTTAATAAGATAAAAATAATTCAGATGGAAATTAGGCTGGATGATGCTCCTTGTTTAAATAAAATATCAAGTCTGGGTCTAGGCCGGAAACGTCAGCCTTCCTGCTCCTATGATGCTGCTTGGCCTGCTGTGTTCATCCAGCTCTACACCTTGTTATCTCAGATTCTCGAGCATCGGCACTTCCTACTATCTCTCCAATATAATCTTCCCAGTTTTAGAAATCAAACTGACTTTTTAGGTGGTTTCCCAGCTTTTTGAACAAAATGGATGATTTGTGCATATTTTCCTTCAACAGATCTCTTGTTTGCACTCTTTATATCATTAAAATGCACTCCAATTTTTAAAATAAAATTCTTGACTCTGAAATGCTTTACTGGTCCTTTTCTGCTAGACTTGTGATTTTTAAATGTTTTTCCTATATTCCTGCCTGTGACACAATTTAAAGTTATGGCCCAGGTTTAAATTTTGCAGTTGCATTTTATGGAGACTGTTTGCAACTACAGTAATTTTAATTCTTTTTTCAATCTATTCATTTGCAGGACGTGGGCATCGCTGACTAGCCAGCATTTATTGCCTATCCCTGAGTTGCCCTTGAGAAGCAGAGACATTGTCAGGGTGATACAAGAGTCTATACAAGCCTGCACTGACTGACATCTGTCTAAATGCTTTCAGCTGCTCACTAACTGAAAATTTGCTAAAATAGCAGTGGTCTTCATGCTGCAACTCAATTATAGAGTGATAAAGTAATTGAGATGTACACCACGAAAAGAGATACTACGGTCCAACTTGTTCATGCCAACCAGATATCCTAAATTAATCGAGTTCCATTTGTCAGTATTTGGCCTGTATCTCTCTAAACCCTTCCAATTCATGTACCTATCCAGATGCTTTTTAAATGTTGTAATTGTACCAACCTACACCACTGCCTCTGAAGGCTCATTCCATACATGCACCACCCTCTGCGTGAAAAAGTTGCCCCTTAGGTCACTTTTAAATCTTTGCCCTCTCACCTTAAAACTCTGCCCTCCAATTTTGGACTCCCCTACCCTCAGGAAAATTCATAGACCATAGAATCCCTACAGTGTGGGAACAGGCCCTTTGGCCCAACAAGTCCACACCAAGCCTCAGAGCACCCACCCAAATCCATCCCCCTAATCTACAGATCCCTGAACACTATGGGCAATTTAGCATGGCCAATCCACCTAAACTGCACATCTTTGGACTGTGGGAGGAAACTGGAGCGCCCGGAGGAAACCCACACAGACCTGGGGAGAATGTGCAAACTCCACACAGACAGTTACCTGAGGGTGGAATTGAACCTGGCTTCCTCGTGCTGTGAGGCAGCAGTGCTAACCACTGTGCCACCGTGCTACCCCAACCAAAGTGGAGAATATGGGCTTCTTTTGCTATTGACCCTATCCACACCCCTCATGATTTTATAACCCTCTGTAAGGTCACCCCTCAGCCTCTGCTCTCCAGGGAATATCACCCCAGCCTATTCAATCTCTCCCCATAGCTCAAAACCTGCAATCCTGGCAACATCCTTATAACTCTTTTCTGAACATATTCAAGTTTATCAATATCCTTCCTTCAGCAGAAAAAATGTGTTCCCTTATTTTTCTTTAAGTTCTCCTATTTGTTTTTCACTGATTGTCTCTTTACACGTTAGTGGGTATTCAGGTCAGATGGCCTATAGTCATGTGGTTGGGTTGACATGTGTTTTCAATTCTCCCTCCTATGATCACCTAAAGGGCTATCCAATAATCTAAGGTGAGGGATGGACGCAACTGTATCTAAGTAGAAGAGGGTCTTATCTTTCACAACAAGTTTGTAACTGATTCCATCAGGTTATGTTAATGCATAGGCATATTGAAATATTACTTACAAGAATAAGAAGATAAACTTGTTTCCATCAGGAGACCGTACTAGAGACCAACTGATTATCCACATAGGCTGCGTCACCTCATTGCTAGAGGTCAACTTTGTGCAAATATCAATTCTTTCAGAACTGTTAGCTTCTATAACAAATTTCCATGTAACAAAACTGTGTTTAAGACCCTAAATGAGAAGCCTAATTCATTGATTGACAGCAGTTTGCCAAACCTTGTTTTCCTTTAGACTTTTCACTTATCCCAAAAGAGGAGCCTCAAGGGATTGTGCTTGCTTTCCTGCAGTTACAATTAAGAGATCACTTCGATGTCAACATGGAGATCTTCAAAGTGCCTGAAGGGTTGGCCACCAGCATATGGTTTAAGCTAAAATTATAATAGCCTAAAAGACTACAGATCTGTGTGGTATTAGAATCAGATGATATTGAAATATTCCAAAACATTTTGGAATTAGTCATAAAATCTAAACTACCAAGGCTATAAACATAACAATTTCGAAACATTTTGTAATATATCAATGCAGCATTTGGCTTTTATTGGTATTCATTCACGAGTATATTTAATCTGGTCAAACAGACTGCAAACCATTCACAGCGCACAGAAAAAGGAAGAGAAAAACACTCCATTTCCTCTTACAAGGAGATAGCCAGGACAACAGATGCTGGAAGTCAGAGTCAATAAAATGTGGAGCTGGAGAAGCTCAACAGGTCAGACAGCATCGGAGAAGCAGGAAAGTTGACATTTTGGGTCTAGACCCTTTTCAGGACTGGGAAGGAGGAAGGGAGTTCAGAAGTAAAAGGGGTGGGTAGAGCTGGGGGAAAGGTAGGTGGATTGTGGTAGGTGAATGCATGTAAAGGGTTGTAGAGATTGGCCAGCAGGAATGGAGGAGCGGATGGCTGAGAAAGAAGACGGACAGGTTGTGTCAGGTCAAGGAGGCGGAGATGAGAGGGAGGGCTGGACATGGGATGAGGCTGGGGATGGGGAGATTTTGAAGCTGGTGAACTTTATGTTGAGGCCATTGGGCCGTAAGCTCCTGAGGTGGAATATAAGGTATTGTTTCTCCAGTTTACGTGTGGCCTTATTTTGAGAAGGGCCTTTTCCTCTTACGTTTCCTGAAGAAACAGCTATTGATTACTGATAGAATTTGCATAGACTTTCAGGTTCCCTGCTGAACTTTAGCAGAAGATTGGTGGAAGTCCTGAAGAGGCAATGTGTTTGCCATGTCTCCCAGCTAGAGGGTAAATCCCTGCAAGAAATTCCACTTTGACGTGTTTTAGTTTAAACAGCCCCAAACCTCTGTATATTTAACTATGTGGAGATGCACCAGAAACTGAGCTCGTTCTCTTCACAGCAGAGAAGATCAAGGGTAAATTTACTAAAGTATTTAAAATGGTGAGATATTGGATACAATAACAAGGGGCCATCTCTTTCCAATGGCAGGAAGGTCAGTTACCAGAGAACCCAGATTTAAGGTGAAGTGTCGGTGATGGCCCAGTGCTATTATCATTAGACTAATTATCCAGAGACCCAGGTAATGTTCTGGACACTGGGGTTGGAATACTATTATCATAGATGGTAGAATTTGAATTAGTAAAAATCTGAAATTCAAAGACTAATGATAATGGAGAAACCATTGCCGATTGTTCGAAAAAAAATTTGGTTCAGTAATGTCCTTTAGGGAAAGAAACTGCTGTCTTTACCTGAGACAACAAGGTGCAGAGCTGGATGAACGCAGCAGGCCAAGCAGCATCACAGGAGCAGAATGGAATCAATATTTGAAATATGACAGCTCAGGGCCATGGGGATGGAGAAAGGAGTCAGGGCTAATTGGATAGCTTTTCAAATGGCTAATACATACAGAATGTGCCTAATCACCATCTTGTGTGCTGTATAAATTTATTCTTTATTGTGGAGAAAGAAGAACGTGTTTTTGGTACTAATACCTTGAATTTATAAGCAGTTATTATCATTTGACTAGTCATTGATTTTAAAGGAAGGATAATATTAAAAACTTCTTTCTGATATGTAGACATCGCTGACAAAGCCAGCATTAATTACCCATTCTGAATTGCACTTGGACTAAGTGCCTCGCTAGGCCATTTCAGAGGACAAGAACAACAATATACACTCTATGAGTGACATCAATGAATGAGACAGCTTTTCAATGCAATTGATGGTGGTTTCATGATCAACATTACAGAGACTGGCTAGCTATCAATTCCACATTGGTATTAACTGAATTGAAATTCTACCTTATACTAAGGTCGCATTTGAACCCAAGTCCCCTGAAGAGTAACTTGGGCCTTTGAATTACTGGCCCTGTGACATTACCATTATATTACCATCATGCTCCTATGATGCTGCTTGGTCTGCTGTGTTCATCCAGCTCTGCACCTTGTTGTCTTGGATTCTCCAGCATCTGCAGTTCCTACTATCTCCGCTGTCTTTACCTGGTCTGGACTACATGTGACTTCAGACCCACAGCAATGTGATTGATTCTGAACTACTCTCAGAGCAATTAGCCATTGGCAATAAATACTAGCCTAGACAGCAACACCTAATTCCTGTCAAAAAAATAAAAAAAATGCCAATAGGACCAGAGAACGAGAAAAGCAACAAATACTCTTTTCCTCATGCAGTAAAGTTTTATGACCTGAATGATGCAAACAGATTAAATGATAACTTTTCAATGAGAATGGAATCAATATTTGAAATATGACAGCTCAGGACCATGGGGATGGAGAAAGGAGTTAGGGCTAATTGGATAGCTTTTCAAATGGCTAATACATACAGAATGTGCCTAATCACCATCTTGTGTGCTGTATAAATTTATTCTTTATTGTGGAGAAAGAAGAATGTGTTTTTGGTACTAATACCTTGAATTTATAAGCAGTTATTATCATTTGACTAGTCATTGATTTTAAAGGAAGGATAATATTAAAAACTTCTTTCTGATGTGTAGACATCGCTGACAAAGCCAGCATTAATTACCCATTCTGAATTG
>NC_063359.1:10482158-10596899 GCF_021869965.1 Rhincodon typus | reverse complement strand
GCCTTTGAATTACTGGCCCTGTGACATTACCATTATATTACCATCATCTTTTATGTTTTTATTCATATAAAGTGTAGCTGTTAGATTCTGGAGGTTCATTATCACAGTTACACAATTTAGTCAGTTGACCATTTGTCAGAAATTTCTCAGATAGCCGATTGAGTTTATCAAGAAGCAGCAGTTTCGAAAGATACATTAGTTAACTAAACAAAGGAAGGAAACACCCTTGACAGGTGAGAATGCTTTACTGCTTTCAAAGTTGTTTTATAGCATGGAGGAGCAGAGTCAGTGGATCTTTAGTTTAGAGAAGGTGGTGTGTTCATCTCTATTGTTTCATAGTTTTTTGCTCTCTCTCTCTTTGTCTGTCTCTCTCCCCTTCACTCTCTCCCTGTCTCCCTCTCACTCTCTCACACACTCTCACTCTCTCATTTCTTTCTCTTGCTGTCTCTCTGTCTCTCTCACTCTCACTCTCTCTCTCCCTCACTCTCTCCCTGTCTCTCTCTCTCTCACAAACACACTCTCACTCTCTCATCTCTTTCTCCCACTGTCTCTCTGTCTCTCTCTCTCACTCTCACTCTCTCTTTCTTGCTGTCTCTTGGTTTCACATCTTTTCTGTCATTTTCATTGACTTGTTCTCAGCATGGCCAGCCCATGTTTGAACTATTCACATCTCCCATTAGCACCAAGTTTACCTCTATATGCTTCCTCTTACCATATTAGCACTTCATTTGTCTTTGTAGTGGGCATCCTCACCATCTGTTCCACTCACTCCTCCTCCCCATTAGTCAACAGAGCAGAAACCTTCGTTTCCCACTGCCTTCAGTTGCAAAGAAGATTCATTTTGGATGGAACACATTAATTTTGTTTTCCTCTCTCCATAGATTTTGCTGGACTTCCTAAGTTTCTCCAACACTTTGTTATTGGTTTACCCCCAGGTGACAGGTGAAAACTTTTGCTTCATATCCTGAACTCTATTGTGTTCTCCCAGTTTCTCCTTAAAAACCATGTAGAGTCATAGAGTTATACAGCATGAAAACAGACCATGTCAACCCAGATATCTTAAATTAATCTAGTCCCATTTACTGGCATTTGGCCCATACTCCACTAAACACTCCATATTCATGAAGCCATTCAGATGTCGTTTAAAAATATTGTTATTGTACCAGCCTCCACCACTTCCTGCAGCAGCTTATTCCATACAGGTACCACTCTCTGTGTGAAAAAGTTGCCCCTTTAGTCCCTTTTGTATCTTTTCCTTCTCACCTTAAACCTATGCCCTCGAGTACGTGTTCTGACAAAGTTGCCTTTCACATCAGCTTTCAGCCATTTTTCTCAACTGAGTGTTTCCATCATCATGGTTACTGTTATTAAGTCCTATTATGTTAAGAGATGAATATTATTTTCTTTCACACTCTGTTTTATTTCATTTTGCATTCAGCTGTACAAATTTTAACCTGTTTTAAGTTTTAACAGGCAGGTATTGACCTTGGTTTACTATCTCACTGACATGATGGCACCTGAAACTCATTTGCTTAAGTGATAGCCTGGATAAGATGCCTGCATCCTGGAGTGGGAATTGAACCCCCACTGTCTACTCATGAGAACATCTTGCTACCTACTGAGTCAAGTTAATATTCAATTATATATGAATATGCTTAACAGCAGATGAATCCATAAAGAAAATTTTATCTAATTTTAGCTAAAGTAGACAATCACTCATGCTGTGTGTTTCCATCTAGAAATGAGAAGCAGAAAAAAAATCTTAAATTGGTGAAAAACACTGTATTGGAAAGGTTGAGGCACCAGCCAGGTTAAATACATTCATTTAGCTTGATTTGTCAGATATCGCTCAGGAAAGACTGTCAACATTATATACTTCAGCCATCAGACTTCATTTACATGCAAGTCAAAACTGCTTCCTGAGGGATAGGATTCTTCCAGCTTCTGAACAAATTGAATTTACTTCTGAAGTATTGAACTCAATTACTTCACAAATCTAAACGAGGGGTTTAAGGCAATGTCAGAGCCAGCTTCTGTTTATTCATACAATTGTGTTCTCAGTTTTAAGTAAAGCTTTTGGCATGAGGAGAATTTGAACAGTATTAGATCTTACCATTCCCCGCCCCCACCACCCACCTCTTGCTCTCTATCCAGTGAATCAAATTGTCATTGTTGCTTGACAAGGTATTGTGAGGAATCTAAGTTTTCTTCAAAACAGGACCTAAATCAATCTTTTGAGACAATTCCCATTAGAATTTCCAAAAAGAAAATCCACCAGCATGCAATTGGGTAAAGGATTGTTTCTTTTCATAAGCAAAGAAGCAATCTAATTAAATTTGAATAGTCATTTTCAAAGGTTTTCTTGTTGCATGGTCTGCCATAAATGTTTCTTTTCTGTCTCCAATTTGGATTGACATTGATTTTCAGTGCAATGGTACAACTGGGTCTTCTTGTGTATAGATATGCTATAAAATGGAACATGTAGCTTGTATATGGTTTAGAGAAGCTTGTCAGCATAACCAGAAGTATATATATATTGATATTAATCAGTTCGAGAAAATTACAATAAAGCCTGTAAATATTGCATGTAGAAATTAATATAGAGCTTTTTAAAAGAAATATTAACTATTAACAATTAACAATGCATTAACTGGCAAATTATTGCCTTTGAAAATCTACTGGTAGGCCTTTTTGTTGAACCATTGACATTCATATGGTAAAGGGCTGCCCAATAATGCAATTTCATAGGGAGTTCCAAGATATTTGCCCAGTAATAATGAAGGATGGCAATATTTAGATATTTTACTTAGGGGGAAGATAGGAGATGATGTTATTGGCTTGCATCCATTTCCCTTGGCTTGTACAGACAGTAGGAGCTTCTTTAAATATACATTTATTATATGTATAATATATAATATATATATAAATAATTAAATACATTAAAAGTGAGAGGCAACAATAAACAAAGGCTTCTTAGAGAATGAGACTGGCAAGCAATAGCGGGAAGCCAGGAAATGGCAGAGGAGCTGAGCCAGTATGTTGCATTGATCTTCACGGTTTTAGATATTAATGATATTCCAAAAGTACTAAATAATCAAGAGGCGAGAAGGAGGCAAATAGAATAGCTATCATAAGAGGAAAATCTACTCAGGAATTTAATGGGTCTAAAGGTCCCTGGACCTGAAGAGCTGCAACCTAGGATTTTATAGGAAGAAGGTGCAGAGATGGTTGATGGACTAATCTTCCAAAAATCCTATGATAATGGAAAAGTCCCAGAGGATTAGAAAGTTGCCAATGTAATGCCATTGTTCAAAGGGAAGGGAAATGCAGGTAACTACAGGCCAATTATTTTAACATCTGGCATTGGTTCTCTCGGTTATTCCTGGATTTAGAGGGATTTTCCAAGGAGTAGATGTTAAGTAGATAGGGCTTGTTCTCATTGGAGCTGACAAGAAAGTTTATTGAAACATATATAATTCTTGGGAGTTTGTCAGGATAAGTGTGGAGAAGTTGTTCCCCTTGCGAGAATGTCTGGGACAAGAGGACATAATCTCAGAGTAAACGATCACATGTTTAAGACAGAGATGAGGAGGATTTTTTTGGTTTCAGAAATTAGTGAATCTGTGGAATTCTTTATCACAGAGGTCTGAGGAGGATGGATCACTAAATATATTCAAGGTTGACAGGTTGCTAATTATTAAGGGGATCAAAGTGTACGGGCTAAGGCAGGAAAGTTGAGTTGAGGATTATGAGTTCAGGATTATCAGATCAGCCATCATCAGACTGAATGGAGGAACGGACTGAATGGTCTGAATGACCTACTCTGCTCCTTTATCTTACAGACATTCTCTAAGAGGTCAAGGAGAATATGACAGTTGTAGTAGAAAAAGCTTTGTAAATCTGCTGGAATGCACTCTGTTACCAGTTAACCCTATAACCATGGAAAATTGTAGAAGGAGTGGAAGTTGCTGAAAGTAATTGCTCATCAATTTGACTGCTTCATCATTGATAATATTATAATCTTGAGTTGATTGTAGCTGCACTCAGCCAGGCAACTGATCAGTATTTCATCACTGTCCTGAATTAGGTATTGTTGATGAAGCAGTCTAGTGAGTTAAGAATGCCCAAATTGACCTGTTCTTATAGCTATAGCATTGATGTCTCTTTTCCAGATGTGTTTCTGATCAATGCTGGAAATTATGGTGATCCCCAATTTTCAAAGATCAGCCTTGCTTTAGATAGGCATTGCCTGACGTCAGTGCAGGATAAATGATATTTATCAACAAAAACACAAGCCTGTAGTCATACAGGTCTTACTTCGACACATCACATTGACAAAAATAATAAGTGTGTTGTTCTTTGTAACAGAGCTGATGCTTAAAAGATGTTTTTAACATTAAAATATCCTGTGATTCACCTGATCTTTTTTAATTGCCTCTAATCCTTCACATCTTGTTCTAAAGACATTTGCAGATATACATTGTGATTTAATGTCATTTATTCTGCAGACTCTTTCTTTACTTTACTGGGTGGCCTATCATGTTTCTGGCAGTTAATACATATTTTATATGCACTGAATGCCTTGCAGAGAGTTGAAAGCATTGATCTATTCTGGGGTGGAACAAATAGGGTGTGGAGGACATTATAACCAATGATAAGTCACTACATGCACAATTCGTTGGTTCAAATGCCTGTGCATTAATGGTAGGTCAACAAAAGTTGTAGATTTTTTTGTTAGCCATGTTGAAACTAAGGCCATTAGCGATTCCTGGCATGGGCTGTGCAGGTATTGGAGAAATCCAAAGAACTCAAGTGATCTTTGTGAGGGAAAAGAGAAACAAGCCTTGAGAGGTCAGATCATTTCAGATATGAACTTCTCAAAAACAGAACAAAAAATGGTAGGAGGTGCTGGTTTGGTGAAGACATGAAGTGCAATGTTCAGGAGGTATCCTGATCTTACCTAAAGAGGCATGAATATGAAATATGGGAGGGAGAATGATAACTAGAGGTTCTCTGTTATAAGAACACTGCAATCTTATTGGCTTATTGCCCCCAAAAAAAACATAGCTAAGCTTGTAATAGTAGAAGAAGGTTATCTTTATTGCTCTTGTCATGTGGCCAATTGTATTCTGTGCTCTTTTATTTTGGGGTAAATTGATGAATAATGATTGCTGAGAAAATTAAATTTGTCCGCAAATGTTTTATACGTATTGAATGATAAAAGATGTACGGCAGCAAAGTAATCTTGAGACTGAGTTACTAATCCATGATTGATGTGGAGACACCAGTACATGTCCCACAATGAGAGCTGGAAACCTTTATTTCAATTGGTTAAAATTATTAAAAAGCCACTGTCAGTCATGGTGAACATGAAACTCTCAGATTGTCATAAAATAGCATCTGGTTCACGAAGGTCCTTTGAAAGAAGGAAGTCTGTTGGTCTTATCCAGCCTGCCTGATATGTGATTCCAAATCCTTTGCAATATGGCTGACTCTTAAATGACCTTTGCATTAGCATAGCAAGTTGCTCAGCTATATTCAAGAAAGTGGTTCACCAGTACCTTTGTGAAAGCAGGTAGGGATTGGCAATAAATCCTAGTATGGTTAACCATGCACAGATATTGCAGATGAATTCTAAAAAATAGCTGTGAAGAAGCAAAGAATCATCTGTGTACCATAGAGGGTGTGAAACTAAGCAGCACCAAGGAATCGTGGACAGGAAAGCTTCAGGCATGTTGTAGAAACCCAGTTGGGAAGCCGCTGCCAATACCTGATTGGGTCTCTGTGAGTCTAATCCACAGCATGTGGTTTACTTTATATGCTGTCCAAATTAGCCAAGCAAGTCTCTCCAAAGAAGATTCACTTTGTTCACCATATTAAAAATGGATAATAATTGTGTATTACTACAATGCAATAAACAAATTCAGTGAAGAAGACATTAGTTGATGGCTTTATAATCCCAACATAGATAAAAACTGTATATGACAAGTATTTTAAAAATATTATGCAGTGATTGGCAGCTGAATTGGAACCCATCACTGAATGCTTTAATGACTGAAAGGATTATGTGAAGTAATTTTGAGCAACCACAATCTGTTTTTGGACACCAGCATGAAGAATCATAATTTTGTTAAAAATTCATGTGCATCACACTTCGCGAACTGTACAAACATAGAAACATAGAAGATAGGATCAGGAGGAGGCCATTTAGCCCTTCAAGCCTGCTCCGCCATTCTTCATGGTCACGGCTGATTGTCCAACTCAATAGTTTAATCCTGCTTTCTCCTCATAATCTTTGATCCCATTCACCCCAAGTGCTATATCTAGCCTTTTGAAAACATTCAATGTTTTGG
The DNA here is from genome assembly GCF_021869965.1 of Rhincodon typus. Taxonomy (NCBI): domain Eukaryota; kingdom Metazoa; phylum Chordata; class Chondrichthyes; order Orectolobiformes; family Rhincodontidae; genus Rhincodon; species Rhincodon typus. The sequence continues at coordinate 10,590,546 of NC_063359.1, read as the reverse complement.
CATCAACTACTTCCTGTGGTAATCGATTCCACAGACTCAACACTCTTTGGGTGAAGAAATGTCTCCTCATCTCCATCCTAAATCGTATACCTCAAATCCTCATACTGTAACCCCTGGTTCTGGACATACCCACCATTGAGAACATTTTCCGTACACCTACCCTGTTCAGTCCTGTTAGAATTTTATAAGGCTCTATGAGATCTGCCCTCATTTATCTGAACTCTAGAGAAAACAGTCACAACCTAGTCAATCTCTCCTCATAAGTCAGACCCGCCATCCCTGATAAACCTTCGCTGCACTCCTTCAAGAGCAAGAGCATCCTTCCTCAGAAAAGGAGACCAAAACTGCACACAATATTCCAGGGATGGTCTCACTAAGGCCCTGTACAACTGCAAAAACACATCCCTGCTCCTGTACTCAATCTCTCCCAACGAAGGCCAACATACCATTGGCCTTCCTTACCGCCTGCAGCTCCTGCATGCTTACCTTCAGTGACTGGTACACAAGGACACCCAGGTCCCACTGCACACTCCCCTCTCCCAATTTATAGTCATTCAGGTAGTAATCTGTCTTCTTGTTTTTGCTTCTAAAGTGAATAACCTCACATTTATCCAAATTATACTGCATCTGCCATTGATTTGCGCACTCACCCAACCTGTCGCATCAGTTGGCATAGTATATTGTGCATTTGGGCTATGTTTCTTTTCACAAAATTTATTAACATTTGCAAAGATTAAAATGAGGAAGGAAAGATAGGAGCAAGGGCAAACCATTCGACCTATCAAGCCTGCCCTATTATTATGGTACCAACACCACTTTCCCACACTATCTCCATATCCTGTGATGTCATCAGTCTCCGCAGGCCTTGCAAGTTCTGTCTTGAGCATTTTTGTATTCATTCATGGGATATGGGCATTGCTGGCAAGACCTGAATTTATTGCCTATCATTTATTGCCCACGACATTTGAGATGGTCAACTATATTGCTGTGGGTCTGAGTGCAGGTCAGACTAAGTAAGGATGGCATATTTATTTCCCTCAAGGACATTAGTGAATCAGATGGGTTTACTTAAGAAAGCTTTTAATTCCAGATTTTTAAGGAATTTGAACCCAAAACACATTTGCCTGGTTCTGTGGATTTTGAGTCAATGCTCAATAATTGAACATTCACAACCATCTTGCATAGTGAACTTTTAAGATTCACCAGTCTTCATGTAGAAATTCCTCCTCATCCCAATCTTACATTGCTTACCCCTTACCTCTCATTCTAGAATCACCAGCCAGGGAAAATGTGCTATCTATATTCATCTTGTCATGTCCTGTAAGAATTTTCTAAGCTTAAATAAGATCACCTCTCTTTCTTTCATCTCTGTAAGGAATGCAGGCTTCATATCCTCAATCCCTTCTCACAAAACAATCCTGTCAATCCAGGGATTAAATTGATGAACCTCAGTTGCACTCCCTCTATGGCAAGTATATTCCTCCTTAAGTATGGAGACCATAACTGTAGAGAATACTCAATGTGAGGTGTCACTTAGGATCTATACAACTGGATCAAGACACCTTTATCTCTGTACTAATATCCACATAAATTGCTTGTTTTGTTTTTAGTTGCTTGCTGTACCTACATGCTAGCATTTAGATACACATGGACAAGAACACCCAAATTCCATTGGACACCAGCACTTCCCAACCTCTCAGCATTTCAGAAATAATATGCCTTTCTGTACTTTTTCTACTAAACTGAACAATTTCACACATACCACATTATGTTAATCTGCCATGTTCTAGCCCATCCACTTAGCTTGAAGTCCCCTTAAAGCCTCTTGTCACTCCTTCCACAACTTATGTTTCAAATCAGTTTGTAGTCATCAGCAAATTTGGAAATATGACAATTGGTCCCAATAGACAAATTGTTTGTTCAAATTTTGAACTGAGCATTAACACTTATAATTAACACTTAAAAATAACAGTCCAAGAATGGTCTATTTAATTCTATTAACTGCTTTCTGTTTTTTAACCAATTCTGAATCCATATAATCTAATTGAAATTACCAATCTCCTGCTTAGGACCTTATCATAGACTTCCAAATATCCAAATGCATCTGATCTACTAGTTCTCCTTTGTCTATGTCACACGTAATATTGTCAAAAATACTTCAAGCTTTTTAAACATGACTCCCCTATATCTTGACTCTGCCCAATTTTGCCTTTTTTTTATAAAAGTTCAATTACCAGAAAAGTAAGACGAAGTTTGTTATCCCATGGAGTAGGAACATCAACTGAGTGGCCATATCAGTAATCAACCCTGCTCCTTGTACATTTTTTGTAACATTCTTAATTTTCAGATAGAAAAATCCGGAGAATTAATTCCTGATTCCCCTCCTCCTCACTCCCAAAAACACAAATGTAAAACTTGCAAAAATAACCACACTTCTGTATTTCAGCTTCGTTATTCAAAACAGGATGGTAGCTTTTCACAGATGACATTTCCAAAGTTGAAGCTGCTTGGGGCCTTTTGTGTTCAATGTAGTATTTAACCTTCTCTGACTACTCATCCCTATAACCTTCAGTCCCATTTGGCGATAATAAAGTGCAACCAAAGGATATTGCTAAGCAGTCAAGCCAAACAGATCATAATTCATCTAGGAGCGAAAGTGCATGTGCTTATGATGCATGATGACTGATGTGTCCATTCCAAATTCTCCTCTGAAATCAATGAGAGCTCACAAAGGGCATATTTCTGTTACAAACTGAAGTAGTTCTTATCACGGCAAAAGTTGAACAAATTGATCTTTTTGATTGGATTAACCAGTTATTATGGCCACTTATTGCCACAAGGCCTTTTGGAAACAGACATAATACCTAATAATACAACATTTTATCATGAAAAATAAAACCGGATCTCCAGTCAGCTTTCATATGGGACTTGGGCAAGAGCTGACCTGAGCTATCAATTGATTCAAATATTGGAAAAGGTTAATTAAATAGAAGGTAATCATATCACATCTGTGCTTGTTCCCACAGATGTTAGAGACTGTTAGATTGAAATAACCAATATCCTTTAGGAAAATAAACAAATAATCCTGTTCTGAATTATATAAAAAAGACAGATCTTTTACCAGTGTGGCTGATTCTTAACTCTCCTTTGCACCCACTCAGCAAGCCACTCAGGTTGCAACAATAGGATGGACAATGCTTGTAGATATCACCAGCAAGTTTTATATTATGAGAAATAATTTTGATATTGCCTGGGAAACTGTACCAAATACTAAGTAAAAATTTCAAATTTCCTCAAATCATGTTTAAACCACAATCTGCAATGGAACTCTTTGAGCATCCATTGTTTGCTTACAGTGAAGCTAAACATTTTGATGGATGACTGAAGTCTAATATGCTGTGGAATGGCCATGACTTGAGTACAATGCTCCGTTCCTTGCCCCGATACACTACTGTACAATAAAAAAGAGAAGGGGAATTGTCTCCTGCATTCAATCTGAATCCTTCTGAAATGATTAACATCAAAGCATGACATTTCTCTTCAACAATAAAACAAACCACATTATAATGTAAAATGAATGAATGAATTTGCAGGAACACAGAGCTTTGAAACATCTGAGGGGGAGAATAAATTAACTGCTCATTAAACTGATGTTCAATCATTTAATCATAATTATTAAAAAATTATTATTAATAATAATTATTAAAAAGGGTTTCCTTCACAGTATTAGGAAAATGGAAATGAATTTTTAGAATCTCAGAGAAAATGGAGACACGGAGCAACTATATTCGATATTACCATTGGTTTCCCTTCAATATCAAAAATGGCCATTTCCTGCCTATGTAAAATTATCTACTGTGTTTTTTTAATGTACCTGTGGAGCCAAATTGCAGACATGCCTGGTGTAACAGTAAAGGGAGGAAAGATGAATTGAAATCTCAATTCTTCTATCATACTTTACACTATGCTTTTAACAACCAAGAGATATGCCTGTGTGTGTGTGTGTGTGTGTGTGTGTGTGTGTGTGTTTGTGTGCATGTGTGCATGTGTGTGTGTGCGCGTGTGTGTTTGTGTGTGCGTGTGTTTGTGTGCACGTGTGTGTGTGTGCCTGTGTGTGCATATCTGTCTGTGTGCGTGTGTATGTATGCATGTGTGTGTGTGTGCATACGTGTGTGTGTGTGTGTGTGCGCGCGGGTGTGTGTGTGTGTCTGTGTACATGTGTGTTTCTGAGCAGAGTGTTTGGTCAATTTAGATAAAAACAGGAAACTTTTCTGAATTATTATTTATTCATAAATTCAACCTGGATGTCCAAATGCTACAACAGTTATACCTACACGCACATGGAAATTATAGGTAAAGAAAGTAGTATACTTTCACAAGTTATGAACCAAAATAATAACTCATAGTTCAAGTGTTGGGCTCATGGAAAAAGAACTGTTGTTGCAAGTCCAATAAAGAAAGGAGTCTTTTCCACTCTTGATTTGTGGTTCAGATGGGTCCAAACAGCTGAAGCTGGATATCAGAATTCCTGTAGAATTCCCTCAAGGTTAGACATCACAGCCATGCCACAGCACGTGGGGAAGCAGGCCCGGAGCATTACATAGGCAACATGTCTTGGGCGAAGACTGGCACAGGGGAGGCAGACCTGGAGCTTACCTTGGAACAGCTCAGTGCCGGTATGGAGTGGTCAGGGGCTTGGAGTGGAGGGGGAATGGCTGTTGGATTGGGGTCTGGCACGGGCAGTCAGACCATGTGGAAGCCCAGTGCTGAGCTGCTACACTGTAATGTCTATTTGAAGTTTCCTAACTTACTGTAATGTCACCCCTTTAATGATGTCCTACTTTTAACTTACTTTTCAACTTTGTAAATAATGCAACTACTTTTATTCCTCTGCTGTATCCAAGAATTGTACCTAGATACTTGTACCTAAGATGTTGCCAGAAGAAGTCAGACATTGTAAAAGGTTTTCACTGTACTCTGACAGTGGGGAACATAGAACAATAAAATGATATTGTATTGTATTGCACATTGTATTTGTGGTTTTCATACCAGAAAGTCTAATTTGGACTTGGACAAATGGACAGGGAATTTTGGAGTTCATTTGAGAGATTCTTTTAAAATGTATAGTCTCCGAGTTTTTAAAGACAAAGATGACACAGCCTTTTCCTGCAACTGTTATCCCTTTCGGCCTTTTCTTCAGACTGCACAGGTCTTCCTGGATCCAGACATAAAATCTTAATTTGTAGCCAATTTTAGTCAGTGACCCATGCTGGTTTTGTATATGGTTCATTGTTATACAATGGAAATAATGGATGAGTCCTTTACACTTCTTCTGGATTAATTGATTTCTGCTTAGCTTTCATTGTGAGGGAATCCCAAAACAGAATCGGGGAGCTGGACTTCAGTTGAGTAACTCTCCAAATAACAACTATAAATTTCCCGGATAACAAGGTGTAGAGCTGGATGAACACAGCAGGCAAAGCAGCATCAGAGGAGCAGGAAAGCTGACCCTTCTTCAGAAAAAATGTCAATTTCCCAGGTCTTGGTGTATCTATTCGGGGGACAGGCTCCACATGTAGTTACTTAATCAGGAACTTTACAGACCTTTGGGGAAAAAATTTCAGAAGTCACAAGAGCATGGTAGCCAAATTAAACAGTTTTGTCAGTGTCAATTTAAAAATAATTAACCAGAGTTCCAGAAGCTTCTGTATGAAGCAACTATGAAATGGGCATGACATTGATCTTTCAATCTTGTCTTTTGCCTGATGTTTGCTGTTCAAAAAAAACCCATTAAACAATGACGCTACTTGCGATTGTTCACCAAATGGCTTTTTTATTGCATGAATCTCACATTTGGAGATGGACATGTGACTTTTTCTGATGTTTTATCTTCAAGGAGTCCTCGAACCTGAATCTTGGTCTATTCCACAGATGGTGTTCAGGTTTAACAAGTTGTGTTGTAAATTTGATTCGTGATTTCCTCCACAGCCTTTTGTGTAATGGACAACTTGCTCCAATTATTTACCACCAGTCTGATATTTCTGGAGGCTGTAGGGTCAAGAAAGCACACCAATGTCTCTAACCTCCTCAGGAAGCTGAGGAAATTTGGCATATTTTTCAGGACTCTTACCCATTTTTATAGATGCACCACAGAAAACATCCTAACACAGAAAAGCAACTGCTTTTCCCAAAACCATAAGAAACTGCAGAGAGTCATGAACACAATCTAGTCCATCACACAAACCAATTTTCCATCCATTGACCCCATCTACACTTCCTGCTGCCTCAGGAAAGCAAACAACATAATCAAAAACCCATCCCACCCCGGTTATACTCTAATCCACCCTCTTCCATTGGGCAGAAGATATAAAAGTTTGAATACATGTACGAATAGATTCAACAACAGCTTCTTCCTCGCTGTTGTCAGACTTTTGAACAGACCTCTCAAGTGTTAATTCTGATTTTTCCTTTTCCACACCTTCTCTTTGGCTGTAACACTGTATTCTGCACTCTGTACTGCTACTCTGATGCACTTTGTATGGTACGATCTGCTTGTATGGCAGGCAAAACAATACTTTTCACTGTATCTCAGTACATGCGACAACAATAAATCAATCAATCAAATCTGAAACAAACACAGGAAATGCTGGAGAAACTCAACAGGTCTGGCATCACCTATGAAGAGAAAAACAGAGTTAATATTTTTAGTCTGATATTACTCTTCTTCAGTTCCGAAGAAAACATGTCAGACTTGAAATGTTAACTCTGTTTCTCTCTCACAGCTGCTGAGTTTTTGTAACATCTTTTTCCTCTGTTTTTTGTTCCCCCAATCACTGACGTTGCTTGTTGTAACCATCGTTTAGCAAAATTTAACTTTTGTTTGCTGATGACACCCAAGGTGTAAACAATTCAAGACTCAGCTAAATCCCTCTCGGTATCTCACAACAGTCTAATTTCTGAAAAATCAACTTTGCTGCAAAGTGAACCAATTTCCAGCCTACCACTATGATGCCTCCATCATGATCAGTTTTTAAGTTCCAATAAAAGAGACAGCTGTGCACAGCCAACTGCGGGAATCTCAATTTTATGTTTGAGTTAGACTGTGTGTTGTGAACCATTCCCCGGGTTTTGAATGCAGGAACATACACTCTTTTGTTTTCATATAATGCGTGTCATTTTTCATTAGCCATCAGAAAGTGGGTTTGAGGAAACACACCACCACTTATTTTTAAAGGAAAAGCAAGAACATGAGAAAAGCGAAAAAGAAATAATCCCTGGGCAGGAATGGAAGGCAATAAAAATTATTCAGTTTGCCTCGTTCTGTCTGTCTGTGACACATGGTAAACAGGTAAAACACACAGGGAGAAAGAGTACCAAAAGAAATTTGCAGAAGAACAACAGGGTAGGGATTCTGAATGACAAATTTAGAAAGTATATCAGGAAATCTTTATTAACACAGAGGGTGCCCATAGGTGGAGTGAATTACAAAGAAAGACGGCTACCAGCAAGAGACTAGATTCATTTAAGAGACAGCTGATGCTACAGTGGGACTCAATTGGATTTGTATTCCAAAAGGATGGGATCAAATTAAATGAAAAGCTGTCTTCATACAAATGTCTTTTGCAACTATCTGTTTTTGACTTGCATTAAATAAACCAGAAATGTTTTGTCAAACTTTTGGCAAGTGTAAATCAATTATCAAGGATAACACACTCTTTAAAATTCATCATGCGTGAATGCCAAGTTAAATGGACAATACATCTACACTCTATGGGCTGTTTGAGACTGATCCAGTCCATACATCCTAACAGAGATCTGGTAGTGAAATATATTACTGGAAAAGAATATTTTTGTATGGCATCCACCTTCCATGTTCAATCCTTAAGCCAGAAAGGTTAATTTGCAGTGTGAATAAGCCTCCTTGCACTTTTCACCTTCCACCCCAAATGCCATTAGTCTATTCTCTGTCATTTTCATCAGTTTCAGCATGATGCCACCGCCAAATACATATTCTCTCAATTTAGCACTTAGTATTCCAAAGGGATCTTTCCCTCTGAGACGCACTAGTGATCTCTTCCATCAGCACCACCCATTCTAATGGTGCCACCCTGTGCAAATGCAACAGATGCAACACTTGTTCTTTTAACTCTTACATTTCCATTGCCGGAGACCCCAAACATGCCTTCTAGATGAAACAGAGATTTTAATGTATTATTTTCAATTCTATTTTGCATTCACCGCTCGCAATGCCATCTCATCTATACTGGGGAGACCAGGGGGCAGATCAGAGTTTTGTAGACCGTCTGCATTTAATCTAGACTTTTGATCCTGAGACTCCCGTCATCATCGATCTCCTCCCATTTTGAATTCAGTTTTTGACCTTCCACACTTTTAAAATGTTGCTGAACGTAAAGTTTTGAAAAACAAATCCTCAGCCTTCCATTTTCAAGTTCAGTAACTTCAGTTTACAATTTTTTGTTTCTGATGATAATGTTTCTGAATTTCCATTTACACTTCATCTAGAAACATATTTTCATGCATTATTTGTTCCATTATCATTTCCTTTGCCTTGCACCAGCACTCCTCATTATTAATCACAGCCTGCCAACCACTCACACATTTCTTACTTGATTAATTCCTTATCCACTGTCTCTGCCTCTGTATTTCCCAAAATATTGTTATATTCCTCATTTTCCAGTTCTCACTGATCTGAATTGTTAACTTATTTCTCTCACGAAAGAGGCTGCCTACTCTGAAACAGAAATTGCTGGTGAAACTCAGCAGGTCTGGCAGCATCTGTGGGTAGAAAGCAGAGTTAACATTTCAAGCCTGGTGACTATCAACAGGACTGTTAGCAGCAAGGAAAAGGTGGTGTTTATGCAGAAGATAAGGCTGGTGGGATGTTGGGGGAGGGAAGAAATGAGTGGATAGGATAGATGGAGACAGAGCCCACTGAGAGTCAGAGATATGAAATGGCAATGGTGTAAACAGGGAGATAATGGAAGCAGGTCAGGACAGAGGAAAAGCTGAATAAGTGATAGTAAGACCTAAGATTAGGAGAAAATGGATGATCTGTACTGAAAGCAACACATATAACATGATAAACCCTATGAGTACATGGAAATGGGTGAATGTATTAAAAACAGCCCATGACATAACAAGTGTGGGGTGGGTAAAAACAATAGAAGGATAGAATCAGGTTCTAAAGTTATTCAACTTGATGTTGAGTCCTAGAGACTGCAAGGTCCCCAGGTGGAAAATGAAATGTTCTTTGAACTTGCAGTGAGGCTTGGTGGAACACTGCAGCAAGACTGAAACAGAAACGTTGGCATGGGAACATGGTGTTTTGTGAAATGGCAGGCAATTGGAAGCTCAGGATCATTTTTGCAGACAGATTTTTGCAAAGCAGTCATCTAGTCTGAGTTTCTTCCCCAAAGAAGAGGAGACTACATTGTGAGCAGTGAATACAACAGACTAGAATGATTAAAGTGCAGGTAAATCGCCGCTTCACCTGGAAGCTGAGTCTGAGCTCTTCACTAGTGAGGAGGTAGGAGGTAAACAGGTAAGTCTTACACCTTTTGCAATTGCATAGGGAGGTGCTGTGGGTCTTTGAGGAAATGTTGGGAATGGAGGGAGAGTGTACATGTGTGTCCCGGAGTGGACAAGGGAGGGGAGGGGAATGTGTTTCTGGTCATGACATCCCACTGGAGGTGACTGAAATGACGGCTTACAATCCATTTGATGTGGATGCTAGTGGGGTTCTAATTAAGGACCAGGGAAACCCTATTTTTGTTGAGGGAGGTAAGGGAAAGGGTGAATACAGAAATGCAAGAAACGGGCTGAAAAGGCTAAGGGCCCCATCAACCACCATGGCAGGGAATCCTTGGTTGAAGAGAAAGGTGGACGTTTCCGAGGACCTCTGTGGAAAGTGGTATCATTAGAACGGATGCAGCGGACAGAGGCATGAGAAGAATTGAATGGAGTCTTTACAGGAAGCAGGGTGGGAAGATGTATAGTCCAGGTAGCTGTGGGGGTCAGTGGGTTTTTAGTGGATATTTGTGCCAGTCTATCCCCAGAAATGGAAACAGTGTTGTCAAGAAAGTGAAGGAAGGAGTCAAAGGTGGACCAGATGAAGGTGAGAGCAGCGTGGAAATTGGAAGTGATAAATAATCCTTTTCAATGCTGGACGAGAGAGGAAAGCAGCACCGATGATGTCAGCGATGTACCGTAGAAAGAGTTGTGGGTAGGAACTCGTGTAAGATTGGAGCAAGGAACGTTCTACGTATCCCACAAAGAGACAGTCATAACTGGGGCCTATTTGCCACACCTTTGATCTGAAGAAAGTCAGAGGAATGAAATACTGCATATTCTGTTCAATATTTCTAGCATTCTCTGCCTTTATTTGGTTACCATCTGGAAAAATCAGCTGCCAGATTTTCTTAGCTGCACTTCAAAAGTAAAAGCATGCAGATGATGGAGCTATTTGTCTATTTCTGTCCTGATGTTCTAATGTGCTATCTCCTGAATTCTGCTTAACCATTCTTTTTACCTTTTTGTTTGCCACTTTTCCAACACATCCCACATTTTACTTGTGTTTTTTTTTCTCTATTTTTAACTCCTCACCTTGTTCTTTTTTTTTTCCCCTTTCCTGATACTGTGATATTCAGGGATGTGCAGGCTGGGTGGATTAGCCATGGGAAATGCAGGGTTATAGGGACAGGGTAGAGGGGTGGGATACTCTTCAGAGGATCGGTGTGCATTCGATGGGCCAAAAGGCCTGCTTCTACACTGTGGGGACTCTGCAATTCTGGGAATTCTTTTTACTCACTGAACTCATTGTTCTACATTTGTTCCATACTCTTGCATTCTTCTCCTTATCACACCCTGTTTAATATTTCCTCTCCTCTCTGTCTTTTCCCTGTTTTGCTTTTCCTCTCATTTTGTGCTTTATCTTGCCTTTTATGTTACTCATTTAATTATTTGATTTTTCCGCCTTCTCTCCTTTCTATGGACTTTCCTATCACCACATCTTTCTAAGTTCTATTCATATTTGCTGCCTCAGTGGCTTAATTTCTACTTGTGTAAAGCATTTCATACACTGAATAACTTTATTTTGCTGCCCTATGTTTATTTTATTTCCTCCCATGTGATTGTTGGTTTTCCATTTGTCCTTCTCAAACTAATCAATGCAATTTACATGTGAATACAACAATTTTATTTGCTTCAATCAAATCCCCAAGAGAGCCTGTTCCATAGATTTACAAAACGTTCACGGAAATAATATTTCTGCTTATCAGTTTTGAATCTATTCACTCTTGAGCATTGGCTGCGTCCTCTGATTTCACTGTTTTAGACAAAGAGAAATAATTTGTCATGGGCTGTGTTATCCTGTCTAGACCAGAATTACAGAAAGGCCAATCATTTCACTCCTTAGAATTTCTCGAGAATATGCCCAATTCACATAATTGCTCATCGTAGTTCAGTTCCTCCATTTCCTCAATTATTCCGATTGCTTTTCTGTATCCTTTCAATAGCTGTAGTCTCCTTTATGTATTGTGATAAGCAGAATAAAGCTTTCTAAATGTAGTCATACCACTGGTTTATAAATCATCAGGATTGGTCAGCATTTCAGCTAAATATTGATCTTTAAATGCTTCCAAAATTCTGATTTGCTTGACTTTCTGCCACCAAGCATTGTTACAATCTTCTCTTATTCACTTACAGGACTTAGGTGTTGCTGGTTGGGTCAGCATTTATTGCCCGTCCCTAGTTGAGAGCTAGGTGGTGAGCTGCCTTCTTGAACCGCTGAAATCCATTTGGTAGGTAGACTCACAATGCCATGGGCACGGAGCTCCAGAATTGCTTCAATTATCCCCTGGATTTTCTTGTTTTTTGACCCTGATTAATGTTGTTATTGCCGAATGTGCCATAACCACACAAGGTCTCACCACATCTCTAATCCTAGACTCTTGAACTACAGCCAGAATATTCATTATTCCACAATTATTGCTTGCGGCTTCAGCTGCCCAGACACTGCACCTTGGAAACCCTTTCCTTTACATCTCCATTTGATGCTTTCATGAAGATTCCTGTTAAAAACTTAATTCTTTAACTAAGCTTTAGACCGAATATTTCCTTCTGAGTATCAGTGCCAAGTTCTGGTTGATAAAACTCCTGTGGAATCCATTAGGATGTTTCGTTGCATTGCAGGCACTATATCAATGCAACTTGTTATTGCTGGTACCTCAGAGAGTGGAGTCGGCATTCTCAAAAGAGATCTTAGCATGGAAACTGTTACCTTTTCCAAGATCTTCACAACTCCTGACATAGGTAAACCCTCCATAAAGCCCATGGCAAATAAGTACGCATCATGGCTGTGAGGGGAGATGAGGCAAACTTGGTTTGTTTTCACTTGAACGTAAAGGCTGAGAGGTGACCTAATGGAAGGCATGGATAGTTGGAGTCTTTTCCCCAGGACAGAAATGTTGGTTATTAGGCAAAGTAGGATTATGGTAAAAGGAGGTAAGTTTAAAGGAGATGTGAGAGGCACGTTTTTTACACATAGGTTGATAAGTGTCTGGAATGCACTGCCAGAGGAAGTGTTGGAGGTGGATACAATAGCAATGTTTAAGAGGCACCTTGACTGATATATGAATAGACAGGAAATAGAGGGATGTAGGGGAAAAGGGTTTTTAATTTAGAAAGCCATGAGTTGGCACAGTCTTGATGGACTGAATGTCCTGTTCCTCTATTGTACTGTGGGAGATTTCAAGACTAGGGGACATAATTTTAAAGTGAGAGGAGGAAGTTTTAAAAAACATATGAGGGGCAATTTTTTTTACAGAGAGTGGTTGATGTGTGGAATGAACTTTCAGAGGAATGTATGTACAGTTACAAAGTTTAAAATACATTTGGATAAGTTCATGAATAGGAAATGTTTGGGGGGATAGGTGCCAAATGCAGGCAGGTGGGAGTAGTTTAGTTTTGGATTATGGTCGGCATAGGGTTGGACCATAGGGTGTTTTCTCATGCTGTCTGACTTTATGAGTCTATCTCTCTTTGTATCCTCCACTGCATGGCTGTGGAGAATGATATAAATGTGCTTCACCAGCATTGTTATAGTTGGAGCTAGTGCGCCATCATTGCCTCTGCCACAGCATGCTTGGTTAGATCCCCTGGTAGCAGCAAGTACACCATGATTTAGAACTACTGGGAGCTGGTCGTGATAATATGACTAACTATTTCTTGTTAAAAGCCAGCACTAAGGTACTGCAATGAATGATTTCCTTTTGTACTCTAAGATTTTATTCTCAATCCCTTTAGATCTATCAATTTCCGCAAATGTCTTACCTCCTCATAAGAACATAAGAACTAGGAGCAGGAGTAGGCCGTCCGGCCCTTCGAGCCTGCTCCGCCATTCAATAAGATCATGGCTGATCTTTTTGAGACTCAGCTTCACTTACCCGCGTTCTCACCATATCCCTTAATTCCTTTATTGTTCAAAAAAAATCTACCTTATCTTAAAACGTTTACTGAAGTAGCATCAACTACTTCACTGGGCAAGGAATTCCATAGATTAACAACCCTCTGGGTGAAGAACTTCCTTCTCAATTCAGTCCCAAATCTGCTCCCTCCTATGCCCTCTTGTCTTAGCTTCACCTGCCAGTGGAAACATCCTCTCTACTTCTATCTGATCTATTCCCTTCATAATTTTATATGTTTCCATAAGATCCCCCCTCAATCTTCTGAATTCCAATGAATATAATCCCAATCTACTCAGTCTCTCCTCATAAGCCAACCCCCTCAACTCCGGAATCAACCTAGTGAACCTCCTTTGCACCCCCTCCAGTGCCAGTATATCCATTCACTTTGACCAGTCCTTGTGATAGTGAATTCCACATTCTCACCAATATTTGAGTGAAGAATTCCTCACTGGATTTCTTGGTGATTACTAGTATTGATGGCCTTTAGTAATCTTCCATCATCACATCATTTTGAATGATCTTGTACACCATTCCCCTTTATCAAGTCCAATATCCATTCAAACTGCACACTGTAAAACAAAAGTATACTCAGTGTATGGGGTAACAGTTGGTCACATGTCGCCCAGAATTTCCCAATCACATTAAACATTACCATCACCTCCTTTCCAGGACTGAGACCGACTAAGCCTCTCAGGTCATTCTGGAAAAAGAATTTCACACTGCTTCATTATCTACCTATTCCAAGGGAGGAAACATCAAAGGATGCATCTTTCTGTGCAATTGTTGCTCACCTGTAATAGCTAGTTAGATTCATTCAGCAGGAGTCAAACTACAGGTAGATTCCTTACCTTACTTAGTGTTTTCCTATTCTAGCTATTTCTAGCTATATTCTTTTTTTTTTGCACATGGGTTTCCAACAGTATTTCAAGCTTTTGTTATTTAATAAATAATGTCTCTCTATTTGTAGTTGTTGTATGGACACAACTTCTTTCAAATCTGCTTACTGAAACACTGTTCATCTTAGATACTTATAATATGATCAATGTCAGACAATTGCTCATATGTAGAACATATAACCAGAAAGCAGGAGAATTTTCTCTATTTTTCAACTGCACACTTATGAGAATGGTTCTGACCACCACTTCAATCCCAGTCTGTGTGGCCAAGTCCAGGTTTTACTCACAAGTTTTATAATTACTTTATGGGAAACCATGGCGACACCTCCCAACACGTAACATCACAGTTGGGCAAGGGTCCAATAACATAACGACCATGTCACAAAGCCTTTAGATGCCTTCTGCTCAAGATATTACAGGCTCATTTTTTTAATCAAACCTCTCCTTCAAGTGAGATATCTTGTTGCACTTTGGTCATACAATGTTAAAGACTTGTCTCTGACTCAACTGGCCCCTGTCTGAACAAGCTCCACACCGACTGCATGGCATTGCAAGATTACCCATTGTTATGCATCTTCCTAATATAAAACCCCACAAAACCACCAAGTTCCATTACTCTTCATTCGGACCCTCCATCTCAGATTGCACAAAGACATCTTCCCCTTGCTTTGGATAATCGATTACATTTTCTGGTGTCTCTGACACCTCTCCTTCAATTTTCAGATCTTGCATCTGAATGAAAGTAATGATGAGGTCTTGAGTTGAGCAGCGCCACAAATATTTGACTGAAGCCTTGGTGAGCAGACTGTTGGTGATTTGACGATCTTCAATGTCTTTATTTGTGACTGCTTCTTTACTGATAATTTAGGAGCAAGTTGACAGATTCATTATCAGCTGGGTCAAATTTGTCCTGCATTTTACAAATAGAAGATCTCCAGGCATGCTTCAATATTGTTAGATACATGCCAGAGTCACTGGAACAACACAGTGAGGTGACTGGCTCTGATCTATAAGTCTTCAGTACTGTCTCCAAGTTATGGTCAAGGTTTGAAAGTTTGCTGTTTCCTATAGTCCCAGTTGCTTCCGAATGTCTTCTTGAGGCCTTGTGTACAAACCTCAATTGAACTATGTTTGCTAAATACTGGTATCCGGAATGTGAGAACTTAAGGGGAAAGGTTTTTTTTGGCTGAAGCTTTTTGCAAACACTTCAACTTTGTCTTTTACACTCGAATGTTTTGCTCCACTGTGAAAGATGGATAAGTTCATGGAGCCTCCTCCTGCTTTCAGTGTTCTGTTCATCCACCAACATTTCCATCAGGATATTGTGAGCACCAGCTCTATTCGCTGTATACTTGCTTTTCTCTGTCTGTCATCCTTGGGTCTGGAAATCCAATTGCACTCAAAAATTGGGGCACAGTGTTTTGGGGAACTATATGTGCCTGTTAGTGTTGTTTTAGATGTGCAGCCAGTGCCACCTACATTATTTATTGACACACTTAAAGGCAGCCAGAACCTTTTAAATGGAAGCTTGCTTCAATGATTACAAAAGGAACACTTCTCAAAATGGAAATAATTCCAATCACTCAGCAGAACCAAATTTCACTGGTGTTGTCTTGGATAAAGGAAGGAAGATATTCTTTCGGCTGCAGGAGCAGAAAATTCTGCAGGTATCATCTCCAGGGCCAGTTGGAAAAGGATACAAAGAAGCTCAATATCAGAAACTTAATTCCCAATATACAGCTGCAATGCAACAAAATGTTCCATGACCTCACCAGAATTTTTGCAGTGAAACTCTGCTCTCTTACTCTCTGTGCACGCATCCAACATTGACAGGCTCAATACAATGACCTAATCTGCTCTCCCCATCACAGCAACTCCATCACACCTCTTTCTCAAACTCCCCAAAACTGCAAACCCAACATCCTGCAAGCTGAATTCCATCTATTCTACCATGGCAGACACATTCTCTAAACATCTCATGGACTCTCTCAAACAGGGTTCTTACAGAAGACGATCATCCTGAAAGGAAAGTTTCTCATGGGGAAAGGCGAGGAAGTTTGGTACTTCCTTCAACATAAGATTGATAAGACTGGGCGGGAACTGAGTGCGTGGGCCGTGTCCTGCAGCGGCAGCAGAATGAGCACAGATCAAATTCCCGGAGCCATGGAGAGGCCGAGTCCCAGAGTGATGGCTGAAGGGGAATCCCAAGGCCTGGAATAGCACATGGGGAATCCTGAGTCCCGGAACGATGGAGGGGCCAAGTCCTGGAGCGATGGCAGAAGGGGAATCTAAGTCCCAGGGCGGTACAAGGTGAAGCGAATCCTGGTACAGTGTGGCTTACCTTGTTGCTGCTGAGAGCCAGTGAGGAGCGATCTGGAGGCTGGAGTGATGTGGGACAGTTGCTGGACTTTAACCTGGCACCACATGCTGAGCAGCTGCTGTTTGGAACTCTTTACCGGAATGTGATGTAAATCTTCTTCACAATTTTATAGCTACCTTATTCCTAACTCATTCTCAGACTCTGTAAGTGATGCTTATATTTTTCTTTTAACCGTCCTTTGTATAACATCACTGTATTTTTTACTCTGTCAGATTTGTACTTCGGTATTTGTCCCTAAGATGGTGCCATTAAAAGGCAGCCATTGTAAAAACTTTTCACTGTACTTCTGTACTGGAGTACAAGTGGCAATAAAGGATATTCTATTCTATTCTATGATCATTATACATGAGGGCAGAATTATGGTTGTGGTAACTGGCAAGGCTGGAAAATAAATCATATTTCTTCACACCTTATTGTTTCCTTCTTCCTTCTATCTCACCTGCATTCTGCACTACAAGTTGCTGATGTTTTCATTAGATGCTTCTCTTTCTACTCTTTCTCTCCTTTAGAAGCAATGCCTTTATCATTGCCTCTAAATCAGGTGCTGAATATACGTGGATCCTTCTGCGCATTTGAAAAGAAAATAAGCTATCCTTCCTGAAGATATTTACCAGCTCAGAGACTGACAACTTTAAATAATAAGCTCGAGAAAGAGTCTGTCAATTTGCTGGGCTGAACTGTAAAGGAGAAAAGTAAAAGAATAAGATGAGACAGGTATAACCAAAAATTGCTGGAGAAACTCACCAGGTCTGGCAGCATCTCTGGAGAGAGAAACAGTGTTGATGTTTTGAGTCCAATTTGACTCTTCTTCAGAATTAATATTACGAAGAGCATTTGACTCGAGATAATTCTCAAACTGGGGGTGCTACCAGCATTGCATGCGTTTAATTCTAATTCGAATTCATTGCTTTAGAAGGCAGCATTAGGCCTGTTTAAAAGAGTCAACTATGTTGATGTTGGATCGGAGTCACATATTATATGTGATATTATTTGGGGTGGCATGGTGGCTCAGTGGTTAGCACTGCTACTTCACAGCACCAGGGAGCCAGGTTCAATTCCACCCTCAGGTGACTGTCTGTGTGGAGTTTGCACATTCTCCCTGTGTCTGCATGGGTTTCCCTGCAGGTGCTCCAGTTTCCTCCCACAGTCCAAAGATGTGCAGGCTAGGTGGATTGGTCATGCTAAATTGTCCACAGTGTTCAGGGATGTGTAACTTACGTGGGTTATAAGGGAATGGATCTGGGTGGGATGCTTCAAGGGTCGGTATGGACTTGTTGGGCTGGGATAGTTCAGGATTGCAACAACAACTTACACATTGGAAAAGAACAGTTGCTTGCTAGTTATGGTACCTTTAAAGTTGGAAAACATATCTGGGATGGCAAGTTTCCTAATTTAAAGAAAATTAATGAAACAATACATTTTATGACAATGCAACAGTGTCACATCAATTTAAGTGACCACTTGACAGTATCCATTTCTTCTCTAGCTGTTAACTTGTTCTAGTTCTGGTTTTTGATTCAATTCACTTTACCCAATCTAATTTAATGCTCTATTTCTCTTAGTTGAATAAGGCTGAAAAGTGAGATGTTTTGTCAAAACTATTCATCTTGCACTCATCAAAACAAACATAAGAATGCAAAATGTCAAATAATCACAACAATGCAACCCACAGGAAAAGAGATGGTATGGGGTTCAGTAGTTAGCGCTGTTGCTTCACAACACCAGGGACCCAGTTTCGATTCTACACTCGGGCAACTGTCTGTGTAGAATTTGCATATTCTCTCCATGTCTGCATGGATTTCAGGTATTCCGGTTTCCTCCCACAGCCCAAAGATGTGCACATTAGGTGGATTGGCCATTGGAAATGCAGGTATACAGGGATAGAGTAGGGGTGTGGGTCTGGGTGGGATGCTCTTCAGAGGGCTAGTGTGGACTCAATGGGCTCAATGGCCTGCTTCCACACTTTAGGAATTGGTTGGGAAGTCAACTCTAAGTGGCTGAGAAGTTGTTAAGGAGAAAGGACCAGGCCACTAAGGGCTCCTCAAGCTTCTAGGTAATTCAGTTGAAATATCCCTTTTGTTTGCAGAGATTGAGTGCTTATCTGGGAATGTATGTTAGTTCTCGCAAGAATGAAATGATCATTTCACAAGTTTGACTGATTATCATAATCCAAATGTTAGTGCAGCTATTGGTATGTTTGGAATTGTTTGGCAAGTGCTGTTCAACTGAAAGTTGACATTAAGGTGTAAATACGTTTTGGGTTGGTTTAATATAATCTTTACTCTGTCTATTATGAACAACTAAAGGAATATGTTGTTTTGATTCTATCAGGCAAATATTGGGAAACAAGGCCTGGGTACCTTACATGGTCAGATAAGGCCCATTATATCTGGTGCACAACATTTTGTTTGAGTTGACAGGAGTGTTCTGTTAATGGGGAATACCACCCTTGTCTTAGCAAGGAGTAACGGTTTATTTAAATTATTGCTTCTATGCAGTGCTTTTGAAGATAAATGCAAGATGGGAAATAATACATTAAGCAAGGAACTAAAGAGGTATTTCTTTACTAAAAGAATGAATAGAATATTAGGCCCATTGGAAGCAATTGAGATGTATTGCGAAGGAAAATGGACAAGCACGTTTAAGAAGAGAGACAGATATCTTCAATGATAAGTAAAAAAGGAAATGGACCTGTATGAAGTTTAAACACCAGCGTAGTTGAACTGAATGAGCTGTTTCTTGCTACATGCTGACAAAAGTCAACTGACAACCAGACCTTTATAAGAGATAGTAAGAACTGCCCGCTTCCTACAGACAAAGGGGGTGGCCATGGGTACCCGCATGGGCCCAAGCTATGCCTGCCTCGTTGTAGGATACATGGAACAATCCCTTTTCCGAAGCTACACTGGTCCTATCGCCCACCTTTTCCTCCGTTACATTGATGACTGTATTGAAGCCGCCTTGTGCTCCCATGAGGAGCTCGAACAGTTCATCCACTTTACTAACACTTTCCACTCCAACCTTAAGTTCACCTGGACCATCTCGAATACCTCTCTCTCCTCCTGGACCTCTCTGTCTCCATTTCTGGTAACCACCTGGAAACTGATATCTATTTCAAGCCCACCGACTCCCACAGATACCTAGAATACACCTCCTCCCACCCATCGTCCTGCAAAAATGCCATCCCCTATTCCCAATTCCTTCGCCTCCACCACATCTGCTCCCAAGATGAAGCATTCCACTCCCGGACGTCACAGATGTCCTCGTTTCTCAAGGACCGCAATTTACCCTCCACAGTTGTCGAAAACGCCCTCGATCGCGTCTCTTGCGTTTCTCGCACCTCAGCCCTCACAACTCCTCCCCGCAATAACAAAGACAGAATTCCCCTCGTCCTCACGGATCACCCCATCAACTTCCGGATTCAACACATCATCCTCCGCCACTTCTGCCACCTGCAATTTGACCCCACTACCAAAGACATTTTTCCCTTCCCACCCTTATCTGCTTTCCAGAGGGACCACTCTCTCTGTGACTCCCTTGTCCGCTCCACACTCCCCTCCAGCACCACCACACCCCGCACTTTTCCCTGCAACCGCAGGAAGTGCTACACCTGCCCCTACATCTCCGCCCTCACCTCCATCCCAGGCCCCAAGAAAACCTTCCACATTAAACAGATGTTCACCTGCACATCTGTTAATGTGGTATATTGTATCTGCTGTTCCCGTTGTGGTCCCCTCTACATCGGGGAAACCAAGCGGAGGCTTGGCAACCGCTTTGTGGAGCACCTACGCTCGGTTCGTGACAAACGACTGCACCTTCCAGTCGCGAACCACTTCAACTCCCCCTCCCACTCCTTGGACGACATGTCCATCCTGGGCCTCCTCCAGTGCCACAACGCTGCCACCAGAAGGCTGGAGGAACAGCATCTCATATTCCACCTGGGAACCCTGCAGCCCAATGGTATCAATGTGGACTTCACAAGCTTCAAAATCTCCCCACACCCGACATCACCCCAAGACCAGCCCAGCTCGTCCCCGCCTCTTTGACCTGTCCGTCTTTTCTCCCACCTATCCGCTCCTCCCACCTCACTGACCAATCCCCACCCCCACTTCCTACCTACTAGCCTTATCCCTGCCTCCTTGACCTATCTGTCTTTTCTCCCACCTACCCGCCCCTCCCTCCTCACTGACCAACCCCCATTCCAACTCCCTACCTACACTCATCTTTACTGGTTTCATCTCCACCTCCTTGACCTGTCTGTCTTCTCTCCACCTATCTGCTCCTCTATCCACCTTCCATCATCGCCTCCCCCTCTCTCTATTTACTTCTGAGTCCCCTTTCCCTCCCCCATTTCTGAAGAAGGGTCCAGACCTGAAACGTCAGCTTTCCTGCTCCTTTGATGCTGCCTGGCCTGCTGTGTTCATCCAGCTCTACATCTTATTATCTCAGACCTTTATAATGATTTTTTTTTCAGGTATTGGCTCGCCAAATGTCAGCGATAACCATGTTATGGTTCCAATGCGATTACTTTGGCAAGAAATATTACCTTTCTTATTGTCTGAATGTCAACCAATATCCATAAAAAAGATATATTGATTAATGGAAATAAAGCATATTTATAGTGTCGTTGCTTCAATTGTGTTTTTCAGCAAGGATTGCTCAATTAGACCTGGATCGAATGGAAGGAAAGTGAAATTGGTTTTCACCTCGCCATTTTGTGTGTGTAGAATATGTAAGTGTTTACACGGTTTAATTTAGGTACGGTGGATATGACATATTGTCTGTCTCTGGCAATTCTGCATGCATGCAAGTGTATTTTGTGGAAATATGCTCCTTCTGTCCTGCTTCTTATTAAATCTTATTTACTGACAGCTTAGAATGAAGCTAACATTACCTTTAGCCCATTCATAATTAGTATTGTTAAGATTTCTGTGACATCTTTTGTTGTATGCCTGTGTGCAGTTTCTATCTGTCCCGCATCTCCAAAGTATTCTATCTGAATTCAGTATATGCACAATCTGATTTTATAGTATCTTAAAATAATCTGAACAGAGAGTGAAAGAGTTCAAGAAAAAAGACTCATTTCAAAACCCACATCAAATGTTCTCCAGTTGGCAAAAGATCACCTTTGTGACTGGACGTCTTAGGCATTGAATTGAATTTTGTGTCCATTCAGTCTGATGTTGCCATTGTAGCTGATAAATGCTTAACTCCAGGCATTTTTATGAATTGATTTTCAAATGTAATGATACATCAGATCTGAGACAAGGTGTAACAGAATGGTTTGTTTGACTGAATATTTTATAATGGGTATATTTGCATTATTTTGAATTATTAAATTACAGAAATTTGCAGCACAGGAAGAGGCTGTTTGGCACTTCTTTTCCACATGCTCAAATAAAATGCTGGACAGTTTCATCTCACTTATTACATGTTGGTCTATTGCTTGTAGATTATTGTACCCAAAGTATCTATCCAAACACCTGGAAAAAGGAATGAAGATTTCTGTCTCTACCAGGTCAGATCAAAGTTCTATTTTCCTGTCACAACCAGAAGTGATTGGTGGTGCACAGTTAAACAACTGACCAAGGAAGGACAAGGATCCACAAGTCAGTCAATGATGCGACCCCTGTTATGATAGCTGCAAAAGACGAAGTCGAAACACTTCGACCACTGTCAGTCAAAAAAATGCAGAGTATACGAGACATTATCCTTCTTCTCAGCTACCTTCTCAGGTCCTCAATAGCAGGTCCATGTCTTATCAGGAAGCCACTGAAGACATTGGAGTACAGAAAGGCTATAAATCCCTACCAACATGTTGGCTGCAGTACTGAAGGCTTATGTTCCAAAATTAGCTCCATCCTGATGTGAACTGTTCTAGTACAGCTCCAACGGTGGAATCTATCTAATATTTTAGGAGAAGTTGTTTCACACAAGAATAGGTAATGTCCTCACCACATCAATCCTACTCACACTTTGCTAATAGATGCCACCAACTGTTCATATTAAACGAAAGAAGGAATTTACACACGCCATGCTGGAAATTTATGTGTTACACAACTCCTCACAATAACTCGGCCAGTTTGAATACATAAGCAACTGCAGCCTATTTCTTCACACATTTCATCACATCAGAAGCTAAGCTTGTCATTTCCTGTTATTTGGAATCATTTGGAAAAGTCTTCAGCTTTGAAGAATGGACATAAAATCCTTGGAGTTGGTCCAAAAGCGGTTTGATGCTATTGTAGGAAAATGGCAGTAAATTCCTTGTCAGACATGCAGCAGATTACACAGGAACATAAGGAATAGGGGCAGGAGTAGGCCATTCATTTTTTTTCAGGTCTCTCTCACAATTCCATAAGACCAAGTCTGATTTGGTCCAGGCTTCATTTTTCATTCCAGCTGATCATAGCCCTCAACTCCCTGAAATATCCAAACACCATCCACCTTCTTTTTCAATACTTTCAGTGATTTATCTTCCACAACTCTCTTGGCTGCAGAATTCCAGACTTTCACTACTGTCTGAGAGAAAAAAATCTTGATTCAATGTCCCCTTACTTGGTAACCATATCCCCTATAAAAAACAATGTGGATGCTGTAAATCAGAAATAAAATAGAAATTGCTGGAAAAGCTCAGCAGGTCTGGCAGTATCTGTGAAGAGAAATCAGAGTTAATGTTTCAGGTCTGGGTTCTGAGAAAGGGTCACTGGACCCGAAACATTAACTCTGATTTCTCTTTTAGATGCTGCCAGATCTGCTGAGCTTTTCCAACCATATCCCCTAGTTCAAGATGCATCCACTAGTGGAAAAGCTTTTTTCAACATCTACACTGTCAATTTGCCTCAGAATCGAGCTTGTAGTATGAATCTAGTACAGCTTCACCAACACCTTGTACAGTTATAACAAGACTTCCCTATTTTTAAATTCTAATTCTCTCCCAATAGAAGCCAAAATTCCGTCTGCCTTCTTAATTACTTGCTGCCCCTGCTCCTAACATTTTGTTTCATCCATAAGATCACCAAGACTCCTCTGTGTTATACTCTTAGAGTCTCTCTCCATTTAAATAATAGTCTGCCTTTTGATCCTTCCTACTAAAGTATATAATCTCACATTCTTAACTCCATCTTCCAAGTTTTTGTCCACTCACTCAATCTATCAATGTCCTGTCATAACAGGCCCCCCACCGACCTCATTTTGTATCATCAGCAGATTTGGATATATCACACTCTACGTTTTTCTTCAAGGCATTATTATAGATAGTAAATGATTGAGACCCTGGGGGCTGATCATTTTGGCACTCCATTAGCTATGTCTTTCCTATCTGAAAAATATCCATTAGTCCTGACTTTCTGACTTCTGTGTTAACCAATCCTCATTTGTTGCTAATGCAAGGACCCCCAATACCATGAGTTCCTATCTTGGACTTTTTTATATGGCACCTTATCAAATGCCTTCTGAAAATCCAAATATTCTGCACGTATCAGATCCTTTTTAATCAACTCTACAATGGAGAAAAAAATAAAGTAATACGAATGACAGGAAGGATGAGGCAAGACAATGGAAAACAAATTACACAGTTTTAAAGGCAATTTTACAAAGGAGGGGGATCCATGGATGAATTGTGTACAAATCCTTGAAGTGGCAGGACAGGGTAACAATCTGTTAATGAAGTGTTTGGAATTTCAGCCTTTATAAAAAGAAGTGTAGAATAGAAACAAAACAGAAAATCATGTGAAGCCTTTCTAAAACATAGCTTGAGCCCAACAAGTTCATGAAAACTTAAGAGAGTGCACAAGCAATTTAGTGGAATGGTTCTGGAATTAAGGTTATGTTGATACGTTGGAGAAGCTGGGATTGTTTTCCTTGAAAGAGAGAAAGACAAAACGCAATCAAACGACAAGAATGAGCTAGGATTAATAAAGGGAAATATTTTCTAATGTTTGAAAGATCAGTAACCAAAAAGCATAGATTTAACCTGATTGGCAAAAATTTAATGAGTATTTTTTGATGCAACTAAGTAAATCAGTAAAAAAGGACAGTAATAGTTGGAAATTAATGGTTGTACTGGTTTTAAATTTTGAAGTATACAGGACAAGTTTGACCAGTATGTATAATTCGCCAACAGTTTTACTGCTTTTATCTTTGATTAGAAATACTTAATCAATTTGCTTACAAGCTGGTGCAAGCAAATATGCTTTCAATAAGGGATTGGATGAATTCTCATGGAGAATAAATGCATGAATCTGGTGAAAGAGCTGGGAAGTGGGATGAAGTGAATTGCTCGTCAAAAGAACTAGTACAGACTTGATGGAATAAATGGACTCCTTTTGTGCACTACAATTCAATTATTTTACAAAATGATTCCACTTTCTACAGGCAGATAACAATTTCTTATGCGTGCTAAAATGCAATATTCATTTGTATTTGTTCTACAGAACTGGGCACAGTCATGCTTGAAAGCAGACCTCTTGGATACTGATCAGGAACAGGACTGATAGCCCTCTTTCTCACCAAAATACACTCGGGAGAATTCCACATGCATTCATTTCCCATTCATAGTATAGCACATAAATGATATCAATTTCAGTGAAATTGCAGTGTATCCTAAGTGACAGTCAGTTCACAATGCTGCTTTATTCCTGTGCTGCGTCAGGGTGGCAAAGTGTAATAAAGAAAATTCAGCAATTTCTATATCACATTTAGAAATCTGTGCAACCACATCTAGTACACTTAATAGTTCCAAAGTGAAGCAACGAGCTTTCAGTTACAATTAATGCGTACTTAAAAATCGGCGCTCAGAACCTTTTTTTTGGTTAGAGGAGGAGGATGGGTGGGAGACACTACCTAAGCAGTGTTTCGGGTAAAGCAATTGCCAAAATATATTACCTCACTTACTCAGCCGTCCCGTGTCCACTCCTGCTCAGCGTGCACTCCGCCTATTCACGAGGTAAGTTTTTAAAGGATTAACTTACCTTCCCGGCAGCCCCCTGGTCCTCGCTCTCACTGCTCCCGCCGCTGCTGCAAAAATGGAGGCCGCTGATCCAATGAGGTAAGCTTTTAAACGATTAACTCACCTTCCCGGCAGCCCCCTGGTCCTCGCTCTCACTGCTCCCGCTGCTGCTGCAAAATTGGAGGCCGCTGATCCCACGAGGTAAGCTTTTAAAGGATTAACTCACCTTCCCGGCAGCCCCCTGTTCCTCGCTCTCACTGCTCCCGCTGCTGCTGCAAAAACCTTTGCCACATTTACGTGTAATTAACAAATTGTAAACTGACATCTCATCCATTATTCCCCAGTTATGTGATAATATGATCATCTGTCATTTCCCATACTCATATGATTGCAAGCTCACAACAAGGTGGTTAACTCTTAACAACCATCTGAAATGTCTACTTTGTTGGACATGGCCCATCACCATCAAAGACAATTAGGGATGGGAAATAAATTCCAGCCTTGCTGGTGATAGCCACATTCCAAGACTGAACAGAACAGTCACCATAACCCAACAAAACTAATGTCACTTTTGGAGATACAATGCAATTCCATTGAAAATGGCCCCCAAAAAAGCATAATGCGACAGGAAATAAACAACTTGTCGATTTGATTTTGATTTTGATTTTATTATCACATGTACTCAAGTACAAAAGTACAGGAGTACAGTGAAAAGTGCATAATGTTGCCACACAAGACACCATCTTAGGTACAAGTACCTAGGACAGAATCTTAAGAGCAAGGTATAAAGAAATAACTAGGTTAAAAGTTAAACAGAGCAGTAATTATAGTAAAGCATAAAACATATGAAATCAGGTTAAAAGTTCCACATTGCAGAACTTTCATCTTCCAGTGTAAGATTCAAGTGCAGCAAATTGGCACTGTTTTGTGGTATGACTACTTCCATTGTGCAATATGCTGCAGAATCTGTTCCATTGACTTTGTAATAGACCCCTGCCACCAGTGCTGATGGCCAAACAACTTTAGCATGTTGGCCAATAAGGGCCAGCAATTTAAATAATGTGTTTGTGCCAGTATTGGTGGTCTGAACAATCTGACCAAACCTTGAGAAATAGCTTTCTCTGACAACAAAATACATCTTTACAAGGATAGCTGTTTTCCCAGAAAGCCCCTGTGAAAACTAATTCTGGAGGGTTTCTTGTTTTGCTCCAAATATCAAGTGGAGGTGGCTTCAGCCTGTGATTTCAGGGAAAGAGGAATCTAAATAGAATCCATATATAGAATCCCTACAGTGTGGAAACAGGGCCTTTGGCCCAACAAGTCCACATCGAACCTCAGAGCATCCCACCCAGACCCATTTCCCTATGACCCACTTAATCTACACCCTCTACTTCCCTGAACACTACAGGCAATTTAGCATGGCCAATCCACCTAATCTGCACATCTTTGGAACTGATACCTTACAACCTCCCACAGCAATATGAAAATGCTATTTTCAAAAATATTTGACAATGTAAAAGTAAATGCAAAATAACATTGACAAGTCATATGTCATTTGCATTTGAACATGCAGCGTTCTTCGTTCATTATATAAAGGAAGCCTGGAACACACTATTTAGTACCAGTACTGTGGATGAAACCTGACTGTCACATACCTCCTAAGCAAGATCAGTATCAGAAATACAAGGGAACACCGAGACCAGCAGTTAATAGACGAAAGAGAAGGGAACTCCTTAGTGATCTAGCCACAACATATGGTGCAGGAGTGTCAATGGTCAATAACCTTGATTCGGCTAATTTGGACAATAAAGTCAGGATCTTGACCCAACAAGTCAAATGAGTCTTAGAAGGACTGAATACAGACAACAAACAGGAGACCATAGGACGACTAGCAGAGAATCAGGCTAGCCACCACTTAGTGACCACGCTGGAGGGTCACACCAAGATGATTAACCAGATCATCCAAGGCAAAATCAGAGATGATGGTGAGCAGCAAAACTGCACCTTGTGCAGTATCTGCGGTAACTGGATGATTGAACAGCTAAGGGAAAACCTCAGGCAGGGTAGTCAAGGGAAGGTCCCATCCTGGATTAGTGATGAACAGCTCGAACATTTGTTCCAGGAGAGAACCCACATTAACATCTCTAGCTATCAGTTGCAGCATTCCATCAAAGTGTGGTTTAATGATATCTGCAAGGACAAACTCGTGAGGCACTGGGCTTGGTGCTAAGGATGCCAATTATTCCGAGTTACAGAGCTGGGTTAAGGACCTTTGAAGTTGAAAATGTTGGAATTATAAAAAAAAGGCATTTGAATGGGTTACGTTGACACCCTTCCCTATGCTGTATAGAGAGAAGGGACATTGACAGGGAGCCCTCTTAAGTAAATGCAAATAAACCATACCATACCATACCATACCATTGTGCCCATAACCTGTCATCCATCAAAAGAGCTCCTCTCATATCTAGCTGCTGATATAATTGCACTTATCTTGATGTACCTCGGGGTACTGGCGGTTAAGATTGCAGACTGTGAAAGACAGCTTTTCCAAGAGATCAGTATGCTCACCATGAATAATACTTTACATGCACACAGGGGCTATAAGATAGATGGAACTCCCTGTGTTAAGACTATTGTCACTTCCATTTTTTTCTGATTAGTGAATGTTGTTGATGCACTTCTGTCCTGTACGGATTATTGCGACAGGAGTTTCCCTTTTTTGTATAGGCTTGACCAATGTACACAATGGCTTTCACATGAACGTGTACGCTGCCTTGACAACAAACATGACCAACTTTTACAATTAAGTTTGAACTTCATTCGCATAAGCTTTTTTTCTGTTGAAAAGCAGGGAATGTAGCAGCCTCCTGCCTGCCAAAACACAGATAGATTACTAATTTGGCCAAACAGCAAGGGATACTGGGTACATTGGCCAAGTAAATTCTGAAATCACAAAACCGACACACCATAGAACATAGAACATTACAACGCAGTACAGGCCCTTCAGCCCTCGATGTTGCGCTGACCTGTGAAACCAGTCTGAAGCCCATCTAACCTACACTATTCCATTATCATCCATATGTTTATCCACCAGCCACAATGTAAACACAGCATCCAGGTGTTAATGATATTAGCAAAATGAAAAGGCGACAGTTATCCTCGACAGACGTACTCCTAACAACTTATCCTCAAAACAAAGGTAGGCCCAGACAGAAAGGCACCGAGTCCTGCTACATCAACAGTGACAAGTCATCTAAATGACTGACTCTGGTTCAAACTATTAAGTATGTCTCCCTGATCGGCCAGAACTATAGAAAGTTCCAGAAAACCATCTAAAAATGTATAAAAGCAGTGTTCACCTACAGACTGCTCTCTTCAATGTTCTTGGAATCTTCTGGAGGCCTCTGAGGAGACCAACAGGCAGAGACCAGCTGACCATCCAGAGAGAGAGAGGAAGAAAGCAGCTTTGCAGTCCCAGAGAGACAGCCAGAGAGAGAGTGACTGCGTAAATCCAAAAAAGACTCAAGAAGTATTGAAACCTTAAGGGACCAAATAGGATTACAGGTAATATATTTAGTATGAAAGGTTATTGTAACTTTGTTCCTAATAAAGTTGGGATTCTTTTGCACTGGTATCGGCTTGTGTTCATATTGATTTGAACGCTTTGGTGTTGTGGGACACCTGGGCAAATTCATTCATAATGTTCTGATCAGAATTGTCTAACTTGTTTAAGGAAGGACTAGACAACAGCGCTAGCATAAACCAATCTTAGATAAGTATGTGCACTCCTGTGTAAAGCTGCTGCAGAGAGATATACAATATAACTGCCTGGAGTATTGACAAAGAAAGAACCATTGTGGACTTTCTAAAAGTTTGATGTTCTGCTGGATTGGGGTTATGTTTATTGTAATTTTAAACTGAGGAGAAGTAACGTCTTTAAAATGGTTACCCATTTCTTTCATAGTTCCTTGGCATCATGAGAGCTTTATCTTGAGTTTTAAGACCTGCATTTTGAGGTACCAGTGTGGAGTATCTCTGCTCTGTAGTCACGTACACATACATTGTCCCTAAAGCTATCTTCTACTTCTCTCTAAGTCAAGCTCCTCATTTCCCGATGTACTGCAACACTCCTTTACTTAAATCAGTACACTGCAGGTGACTGAATATTGCTCTCAGTGTATTGTCTAAGACCTCTCTCTTCATATGCTCATTCCAGACTGGTGTCTTCTCTCCTACTGATACCAGACTAATTTAAATAAATCACATTATACCACAGTTGGCATTACAATTGACTGACTAATGATGTTGTTCCGTATCGTCCAGCATCAATTCTACCCTTTTCAGTGTAAATGTGAGAGGAACAACTGTACAAAGTTGACCACAGAGCTGCAAATGCCCAGGCGTTATTTACTTTTTAAGGAGATGAATGGATCTTTGGATACCAAGAAAATCAAGAAATATGGGGATTATAAGCAAAGATGTCCTCAGTTTAGAAAAACAAAAGTACAATTGTATTGAATGCTGGAGCAGCTTTGAGGGGCCAAAGGGCCAATTGCTGCTCTTATTTTGTCCTTACATAACAGAATCTGACATCATTCTCAAGACTGACCTTGCTCCAAAAAAAAGAAGCAGAACAAGGTCAATTTTATCCCTGGGTTTCTTAAGGAGATAAAGGGAGAAATGGAAAGCTTTTTTTTTCACAGAAAGTGCAGAGAGAGAAAAAAAAAATGTTTCAGGCCTTTTCTTTCCAGAATAAAGACAAAGTTGGTACAGCCAAATGCTGTCAAATTACTGCATGCTGTCAATAGAAACAGGGAAGGTCAGTCTTTTCTCTCTCAACTGTACCCAATGAACACTATTATACAAAATAGAAGTCATAACTTAATATTCATAACAATGTGCTTTGAAAAGTCAAAGAGGCCACTCACTTTGTGATCAGAACTATTGGGCTGCAGAAAGAAAATCAGCACTGCCAGGCGCTAGAAATGAAATTGGCTTTTCAAAGGATTAAATTCTTAAATGTAAATGCTAGGGTACTGCAAGCAAAATGAATTTGATTTCCTAACTTTTTTCCAAACTGCCAATTTCTTTCATTGTAGCACTGCTTTGAACCTTACGCCTCACGTTCTGCACGGTTACAATCCATAGACTCCATTCAAGCATATGAAGCTCAGTCATCTAGCAAATTTATATATTTTTTCCATTCTTCCAGTGTTCTGACACAATGATAAACAGCCTCTGTTTTTAGTAAATGTTGGAGAAAGCTCAGTCAATCTACCTTAATTGCTTGAAGCAACTGAACCATAAAAACTGCAGCTACAGTGTACCTGGACACATTGGCAATGATGAGAGAAGAACGAAGTTCCAGTTTAACCGTTAAGGATCAAGGAACATTTGAGCTGCAAGAATTGGGTGCAAATGTGTGTCAGGTTTAGGAGCAAATATAGAATACTCTCTTGGCTTTTTTTTACACTTGCTATTTCCAAGAGTCTGCTGGTCTAGGCCATATATCCCTTCAAACAAAGTGCAAACTTCAAGTGAGAGTGGAATTTAATTTTTGATGACAGTGTGAAACATATAGCCACCCATGAGATGAGCTGTTTGATATTTCTTTGCATTAAAGGAATGAAAAGAAAACTAAGACAAACTATTAAAATGTGAAACCTGTCTGATATTTCCCATTTTACTTGAATGCCTTATGGTAAAAACTAAACACCCCTTTTTTTTAGTGAATTACTTATATTTTGATTGAAATAGTAGCATAATCATTGTCCAATATATCCAAAAATCGACAGTTAATTATTAGAAATTTCCACTTGTTTCTGCTCTTTTGTCTTTACCGTCCTTCTCCAGGACATGCTTCTCCCATTATCATGCCTTCGTTAATTTCTCCCCCTCAGCTACTCTGACTTATCAAATCCCCCCCAACTTTTCAATACACCTCAACGTTTCTACTCCACGATCATATTGAATGGCAGAACAGGTTTTAGGGCCCAATGGCCCACTCCTGCTCCTATTTTCTATGCTTTTCTATGTTTACTCATCCTGCTGCTCTGTCACAGAACTGACTTGCTCTTATATAATCCTACAAAACTGTCTCTCTTGGAAACCATCGGCAGGCTCTTTGAGGGAGTGACGGTAGCTCTTAACCTATCGCAACCCCAACTATTCCACTCTACTCTCTGGGCTTTCCTCTTACTAGGGGCTAATTTCATCCATTTCCTGACCATGAAAATCCCCCCTCCTTTGGGCTTTGGGCTCTGCCAGAAGACCAGTCTTCACCACTTTACACTTCCCTCAAGAGTATTCGATCACTTGTGAACAAGGTTCTTGCCACCCATGGGCATCACATTATGGGTGATCATGTCAAACATCCTGGGCTTGCTGGGAATCTGGCTGAGGGGGGATATGCCGTTCCTTGTAAATGAAGCCTCCATGCTCAAACGTTCTTTCCATTGCTGGCATTTCAGATCGATGTAATGATGGTGACAGGGCATCCATTATCAAATATATCTTGATCTGTCCTCTGGCAGTTTCTCCTTGTTCCACCTTCTTCAGTTCAAATTCTGAAGTTCATTTTCTTTCAGTCTTTTGAAATATGTTAGTTTTTTTTAAAATTGGGGTATCGTTACTTTGTCCTCCCTCCAGCTCTGCACTGGGAGGCATTTCATCATTGGCAATTGCCCTTCCTATTAGGTATAAGTACTGTGGGTATAGGTACATCATATAGACTGAAGCGGTTCTAAAAAGTGCCTCACAGCTACCTTCTCAAGGGCACTTAGGAATTGGCAAGAAATATTGACAGATCTAACAAACATCCACGTCTAGTTATTTAAAAAAGTATTAAACTTCTATCTCACTTTGCCATGCTACTTGTCATCACTTCAATCATAGAGAAAGTCACCTCTGACCACATCCTTGTATGACACTCTAAACATATCCCACCTTCCCTTTCCAATCCTACACCCTTCTCCATCTAACCCTGAGGTTAAAAAAAAACTGTCCATCCCAATTCACTTACACATGCACCTTCAATATCCCAGTGATCTTAACTTTGGCCTTACTTTCATCAAGACATTTCTGCAGCTGACTTCACCTCATCTTCACCTTTGGTATTCTGGTTTCTAGTGAAACCATTACTGTCTTCCCCATTATATTTCCACTCTTTTAGCTGTAAATGGCACAGACTTGGAAGGATATGGTAGACAAGTTTACAATTCACTGCCAGATTTGGCCAGGTCACAGAAAGCACTCTTGTCAGCAAAGACTGTTCACTATTCGAGAATCATGCTGGAATGCAATGGTAACCTCTTGCCTTATATTCCCTACTGTGAATCATTTCTTAAACCCCACTCCGTTGGTCCCTTCATTGCCACCACAAGCAACTGCAAGGAGGCCACAACATTTCTTTCTGAGATTGAAGTCATCCTGTTTCTGTGACTTTGAGCAGCGTGGATCTTGTAACTGATCCTGAGATTGCTGGCTTAGTTAAATGTATTTTTTTTACAGTTTTACAGTTATTACAGTCATCATAATTTACTAATATAAGATTTTATTTCCATTTTGTTTCATTAACATTCAAAACAATGCAAAAAATATCAAACAAAAAAGTCACTTTTTTTTATTCAAACAAACTTTTATTTTAAATGTTCTTTTTAAGGTCTACAGTGAATAGCTGAGTCTTTTTCTAATTCTTAATTCAGAAATTTAAAGAAGTCTGTATATGTTTTAGAGATTTTGTTTTATATTACAACGGTTCTTTTTTGGAAAAAAATGAACAGTTTTAATTTTAAATAAAGAGTTGTGTTTTTGTTCCCGAGATTCCTACACATGGTCAACTTCGGAGAAGATTTTTTTCTTCTTCTAGGAATGTGTTGAAGAGGAATTGTTTTTGTTCAGTTAATCAGCGAAGTGGTTGATTTTTTTTTTCTATTTTAACATTATTTTCTGTGGGTAATGAAAGGTAGTTTATTTAGGATTAATGTTATTAATATCTATACATATATATATATAGGAATAGATATATATAAGGTACAAAGTGAGTTGGCTAGTAAATTTAGAAAAGTTACTACCTGGCAGCATCAGTCAGATAGATGGGCGACTATCAGGAAAAGTAAGAAGGTAGTTCAAAAGTCTCTGGTGACTATTCCTCTATCAAATAGATATTCAGTTTCTGGAACTGTAGAAGGGGATAGTCTGTCTGAGGAAAATGGAAGGGCCAGTCAGTTATTGGACACTTGGAATGATTCTTGTGTTAGGGAGCATTTGACATGATTTGGTAGAATTATTGCTATAGGGAACTCTCCTGTCAGGGGCATAGACAGGTGATTCTGTGGCAGTGAGTGTAAATTTAGGATGGTTTGTTGTTTTCCTGGTTCTGGGACTAACAGTATTTCTATACGTTTCAAACATATTGTTAAAGGTGAGATTGAGAAGCCAGAACTATTGTACATATTGGTAGGAATGACATTTTTAGGGAAAAGATTAAAGCAGTACAGAGTGAGTTTAAGAGGTTAGGTAGAATATTTTAAAAATTAAACCTAAAAGTAGCAATTACTGTTTCACTCCCAGTGCCAAACTCAAACAAGGGAAAGAACAAAAGGTTAAAGACTGACAAGTGGGAGGTGTTCAAGGGTGAGATGATGAGAGTTCAGAGGCATATTGTTCTTGTTAGAGTGAAGGGCAAGGCTGGTAAGATTAAGGAACAATGGATGAATAAAGATATTGAAGTTGTAGTCAAGAATAAAAGAGAATTTTTTCCTAGTTATGGACAACTTGGTTCAATTGAATCTCTTAATGAAAATAAAGAATGTAGGGGCATCCTTAAGAGAGAAATCAGGAAGGCAAAGAGGGGATATGAGATAGCATTGGCAGATAAGGTTAAGGTAATCCATAGAAATTCTACAAATAGAATAAGAACTAGAAAAAGGTTGGGCCTCTTAAAGATCAAAGAGGTCGTCTTTGTGTTGATGTACCTGCAGCACCTTCAACCTTCTTCTCATTAAGCTGATGACTATCCAATAGCCCTTCCTGGTTTCAGTGCTGCTGATAATATTTATGGTTCTCTTAATCTATTCCTTTTCCCCCCCTTTTTCTAACTCTACCTTCAGAATTATGGCAGATGCTGGACAAAGACTTGTGTTCTTGAGGATGAAGTGGCAATGCCATCTCAGTGACCATCAAGGTCACAGTCTCCTTTAATCTTTATTGTATCACATCATTTGAGACAGCAAATGAAAACCTTTGTGCCGTCACCCAATCCTCCATAAAATGTGCATTTGGGATGTCATGGATGTCATTTTTTTTTCCCAGAGTGCAACTCTTTGTATCCTTCCCTCTTGACTACAAGAATCAACAGCCCTACCTTCATTATCCGTGGCTCCCCCAACATACAGGATGCTAATGGTTGCAACCACGTTGCTTTGAAAATGCCCTATCACAAACCAGTGGTGTTTGTGAGCAGGAAAGAATTCACACCATTAATCTTCAATGGACTTGTGACTATCAAAGCCACAGTCTGCACCAAATACCCTGGAATCTGCAATGGTTCGTACATTTTATGGCACTCATAGATGCTTGCCTCATTGCAATGTCTTTGGCCCATGCAGGGATGCCTGCTGGGAGACAAGAGATATACCCTCAAAACCTGGCTCATAGTACTCAAGAAGATTCTAGGAAACAGACAAGCCAATCACATCTAACCAAGTTAAGGATAGCACCAAATTCAAAGGAAAAAAAATGCAATATGGCAAAGAATAGCAGTAAGCCAAACAATTGAAAAAGCTTTAAAAAAAAAGACAAAGGATAACCAAACTAAAAATAAAGAGATGGAAAATAAACTTTGACAGTAAGTTTGTAAGTAATATCAAGGTAGATAGCAAGAGTTTATTTAAATATGTTAAAAGGAAGAGTGCGGCCAAAGTGAACATAAATCTCTTAGACAGAGAAGCTGAGGAACAATAATGTAGATCCAAGAAATGGCAGAGGAGTTGTAGAAATAATTTGCATCAATTTTCACCGGAAAAGATATTTATAATATTCCAAAAATGCTAAATAATAAAATGAATTAAGGAAGATAATGGGGCTGAATTCTCCTTGACCTGATGAAACATACCCTAGTTATTACAAGAAGCAGCAAAAGACAGTGTAGATGTATTGGTAGTTATCGTTCAAGAATCCTTGGATTCTGGAAAAGTGCTAATTTAACACCTTTATTCAAAAAAGGGAAGGAACAATAAAATAGGCAACTATAGGCCAAATGTTTAATAACAGTCATTGGGATAATGTTAGAGTCCTGATTCAATATCTTCTTCTCATAGGGGTGTCCACCTGTCTACACCCCTTTCTACCTTCTTCTCTCCCAACCACAAACACAGCCGCTCCCCATTCCTCCAAGTGTGCCTCAATTTTCTGGGCGTGGCATTCCTGCAAAGAGACAAAGGCATGGATTGAGAATGATGTGAACAGATGCAAGTGCAGTTAGAGAACATCATTGAACAAGAGAGATGGTTAGGCATCTCCAGTGATTGGCTAAGAAGTGCCAAAGGTGGAAAGGGTTAATAGTTGTACAAGATGAAGTAGGTGTGATACCTTAAGGGGAAATGTAATACTGGATCATGTCATCTATCACCTTTGGTGAGCTGCATGTGCAGTTGCAGAGTTAAAGTGGGTAATGGCCCTGTGAGTGTGAGTTTGCAAGAGAAGATGGTGCCATTTATTCTAGTTGAGGTTGTTGACATTCTTGTAGCAATTCTGGCCATCCCTTTTTGGTGCAGGAGGCAACACTGACTCATGCTGCCACCTTTGCCCGGATCAGCTGAGTTGATTGGCATGGTCTATTTCTGTGATCACCTGGGAAGGGGACAAGCCTTCTCTTCACTATCTCATCCATCAGTACCTTGAGGATCCTTCCTCACAATTATAAGCTCAAGGTGGGTGTTCTTCTGTACCATTTGTTCAGAGTTTAGAAGTGAGCTCAACAATGCCTGGGCTTGTTACTGGCTTGCAGCTTTGGAAATGGCATCCAGCTGGAGTTTAAAAGGAAAATGCAGTTATAGTACTGTCGACAGCTGAAATTGTGCAGAAAGTTTCTTTCTCTTGGGGGGCAAAATTGCAAATAATGCCATTCTTTGAACTGAATATTTTTATTTTTAGCCAGACTGGTAGTGTTCACTTTGGCCTTTCACTTTTTATATATATATTATGTATACATATATATTTAAAGAAGCTCTTACTATCTGTGTCTTGACATTGTTTGCAAATTTCTTGTTAGAGTTTATTTTCTCTCTCTATTATTATTTTGGTCATTCTCTGTCATTTCTTTCTTAAAATTTTTCCCAATTCTCAGTTTTAAATACCATTCCTGAATCTTGAAGACAGAAGTGTTCGGAAGTGCCCAACATCTCACTTGCATAATTCACGAGGTGAAAAAGGAAGGATTGCATGAGGTGACTCATCCTGTACCACTGCACTTAACTAAAAATGGAGATATTCAGCCTTTTATTTGCAATGTAGCCCTAAAGTAAAATGAAACATTCTGCACAATTACAGCTGTCGACAGTATTCTCACTGCATTTTCCTTTTAAACTGAAGCTACATGGTAAATCGTACATCCAAAACCATAGAAAGAAAGGAGGTGAAAATCATTACTTTGAATTTATTCAATATTTTGTAGTTGACAGCAAATTAGTAGAGGTTTATGGCAGTTATTCAGTCATGTTGTTCTACTGATATAAATGAATTGCTCAAGGATCACTCTCACATTTTTTGATCTTATTGACATTACTCATTTGAATTCTAGTTTTGTTGGCTGTTGATAATTGTCTATTATTTTACATGTAATGCTGTCAGTGGCACAAAGAAGGTACAGAAATGAAAAGGAGAGTGCAGTAAGCAATTACAATAAGTGTGACCAAAAGCTGTAATACTCTTTAAAAGCAACTGCATTGCAGGATGCACTCTATGAGAAATCAGTCAATGCACCTCCAAATCCCCCCAAAAGCAAGAAACATAAAATACAACAGGCAGTAATGGTGCACAATTGGAGACACACAAACACATTGGTGAATGATAATTTATTTAGTTACAAAGCAAGGAACATTGTTATCAACCCAAATATCATGGCTGTTATTAGATGGAGAAAACAATGGACAGAAAGATAGCAAAATTTACAAACAGATTAAAAGCACCATCCTTTAAAAGGGCAAATGATAAATTATAATGCTGCAAGATTTTAAGAGGAGGATCCACACGTTTCCTACTACAAACGTACCATGATAGTATCATCTTTGTTTCATCAGAATTGTAAAAGATGGGTCAGAAGGATAGAGTGAATAGAGCTGATTTGGATATCCCTGTGCTGAGTTAATTGTCAAATTGCCCAGTTGTCAACTTCAGTTCATAGTGAAGTTTATGAAATTAATACATAGTTCCATGAACAAGAATCTCATCATCTGCCACTGATACAACCTTCACAATACATTGGAGAGAACAAACAGCCGGTTTTGTTTCCCTTCAGGTAAGTTTCGAGCAGGTTAAGGTGAAGGATATCGTTGCTATTAATAGACCACGTCTTTCCCATGGGATTTGGCAACAGAGTCAATATGGCTAGAGTACAGATGCAGATAACATCCTTGAGCACAGACGGCCATTGTGTCCATCATACCTGTGCCTGCCTTTTGGATGAGGTATCCAATTAATTCTCCTCCCTTGTTCTTTCTTGCAGGTTTTTCTTTTCTTGCATAAAGACAACTATTTTTTGAATCTTAAGATTGCGTCTACTTTTTCCACCCTCACAATAACAGCATTCCAGACCATTAAAAAAGTCACCTGGTAAAAAAAATTCTTTCACTCATCCAAACAATCAAGAAATTTGAATAAAAAGAACCAGGAAAATGTTATAAATACTATGGTACCTGAAACAGAAACAAAAGTTAACAATTGATTTTTCTCTTTATTAAGCTGACTGACATGGTCATGATTTACAGAGTAGCCTCTAGCTGTGTTGTGAGGTTCTGTAGAATTATCTGACTAATCCATTCATCAATACTAAGCCCAAAAACAAGAGAATATCTACAACATGAACCTGTGAAACAATTCCATTAGGCCTACCATGCATCTTTGAATCTTAAGCCGTCAGATGAATATGAATAGCAAGTATTTTGATATAGTTTTGACTCTAAATCAATATTACAATAGTGTTGAAGGAACAGCCCAAACCATTTCATAGAATTGTACAGCACAGGAACTGGCTCTTTGGCCCACGACGTTAAGCGAAACATAAATGCATGCCCCCTAGTTTTAACATTTTAACTCTGGGGAAAAGATTCTGACCATTAACCCTGTCTATGCATCTCATGATTTTATAGACTTCTATCAAGTGTCCCCTCAGCCTCCGTCACTTCAGAGAAAACAACCCAAATGTTTCTAGTCTCCCCTTATACCCCTCTCTAAAGCCTCCACATCCTTCCTGTAATCCTTTCTTTGGGAAATGAGATGCAATGCAGAAAGCACGGCTTGAAACTATTATTTTTATCAAGATTTAGATCCAATAGTCACAGATAAAGAAAGGCACATATTTTGCTCAAATGTTATCCAGTCACTGCATGAAACTAAAACTTGCTAGTAAAGTACATTCACAGTGAGTGCTCCCAAGCCTTCTCATTTACTTTTTAAAAGAATGATGTACCCTTCTTTATCATGGAAATAAAAACAGTACCATTTTTATTTTTACCTGCTTGGAGAACTGAAGGTTGGAATTGCAGTATCACTCTGAAATTCATTCATGTCTTGTTGCTGAATTCCAAGAATCAATTTTAAAAAAAAGTTCTATTTTCCAATGTCATGCCTTGCCATTATCTTAGAGAATGAATTATTGGGTCAAAAAGTAATGGACATTGGTGAGAACACAAGCCAATCATTATTCATTAGAGGCCAGGCACACAGTGAGGCCACCAAAGCTGGAAGATCTAAATATAGAACCTCCCTCTCCTTCTTGTCTCTGGTCTTTTGCAGCAACTTGATAAATAGCTGATAGTATGGATCTCTCGCACAGTGACTTACAGAAGTTTAATACAACATGCAGCATGCATCAGAATATTTTATACTGTACTACACTTGAAATTAGAGCTTATTATGACCCTGGCCAAATGCTAGTGAAGGGAAAAAAAAACAAATAATCAGCAGGTGCCATGAATATTTGTCCAAGCTTTCAAAAATAACTTTGTTTGCTTGTTATTCAAGTATACAATTACTGAGTGGTGTAAAGATAATAAATTACAAGTGGTCAAAGCAATTTGAGTAATGATGCTGAGAAGGATGCTTTGCAGTTTGGCCTTTTATTTTTTTTTCTGTCTCTACAGATGCTGTCTGACAGGCTTCCAAATTTCACATTTGCAATTATTCACTTCTACATATGACAGGATTTATTAGTTATTACAGTGATGGACAATTCCTAATCTTCCCAAAATTGCAATCTGAGCTGTTGAACTGAATATTAGGGACTGCCATGGCAGTATTTGAAGTCAGGGGGCTCATAAAAAGGATGGTCTGGCCATTGTTTTCCTGCCTACCTTGACCTGTCTGCCTTTTGAGGCTGGTTGGGGAAGGTATCAGGCCCTATTAAGGCCATTAAGTGCTCTTTAATTTTGGTTCCACAGGGAAGGCAGAGGCAAGATGAGGTAGCTTGTTAGCTTTCACTGTCTGGGCTGCTATGAAGCATGAAGTGAGGGTTACCTCCTTTGACGTGTCCTTCATGCCCACTGTTTAACCCTTAATGCTACACTTTCCCATCCTTCCCCCATCATTTCCCCACCCAGACTCTCAAGCTTGACCTTGTATCCCCTATCTTCATTGGGTCCATCCATTAGTGTGTCAATCTAAGACCCATCAGTCCATGTTCCTCAGGGATTACCTATGGTCTTAATAGTGGCTACTGTTCCAATCTGGACACCGAGGGACTACAGAGCT
Source organism: Rhincodon typus (assembly GCF_021869965.1). Lineage (NCBI taxonomy): Eukaryota > Metazoa > Chordata > Chondrichthyes > Orectolobiformes > Rhincodontidae > Rhincodon > Rhincodon typus. The sequence goes on along the minus strand of NC_063359.1, from coordinate 10,549,869 downwards.
GCTGGTCAACAAGATTGGCTGACAGATCTCTGGCATAGGGGAGGAAATACCATTCTGAAGGAAATATGGCTGCTTCCTGCATAATCTCGCTGTGAGGTTGCTGGGTTTCGGGTGAGCAAAGTAACTTAAGACTTTACGGTGAGGAGCTCAGCAGATTAAGTGACATGTATGATCCTGTCCATCGTCTTCCTGCAACAGATCCCTGACTTCTTGGTGACAGTGCTGCCTCTTCCTGTCCTATGTGTGATGTGACCTACATTGCAGAATTGTTGGAAGTGCCTGAAGGTCTGGCAAGCATATCAGTCAGATCTCTCACCAACTTTCCAATACAATCACAACTGGAAACAACGATTGCTGAATTGATTTCACTCAATACTGCCGTTGCTAATACCCAATGAAGCACTCAGTGCAGGACAATAGATTTATTCAGACCATAGTTGGCATCTGATCATCAACCCAAGTATACCTGGGGAGGTAGGGTCCGTTGATTCTTGTGAAATGCTGCACACAAGCCCTTTGACCATCAATGCAATTGTTAATGAATGAAGCAGCTGATGAATCAATCAATGCTTTACACCCATTTTCATCCTGTAGTTTATATAGTGACTTTAAAGTAATGAAATATCTCAAGGTGTTATCAAAACAACAATTGCGACTGGATGGTGTAATACGATATTAGGAGGGCTGGGTCAGAGACATCAATTTCAAGGAACCTTTTAAAGGAGGAGAGAGATAATTAGGGACAATTTAAGATTCAAGAAATGAATTTCACAGATTGCGGTACAAAACTGAAAGCATAGACACAGTGAGGGGAATTGGGGTTAGGTAAGTGATAGTGAACACTGGACTTCAGTTTGATATGATTCTTGTGGGGAAATCAATTTTTTAAAAATTGCAAAGAATTCCTCAAGTGTAGAAATTATCACCAACTTTCAACTTTTGTAGATTTTCCTTAAGCAGAACTAGGAACAACACAAACAAGAAGGTGAACTTCATTCTAAATGGTAGGCAGATCAAAGTTACATCTTCCAGGACAATGGCTGCCAAGTCACAAGGACAAGTGTTTATTATTATCCATGAAAGGAATTATTGATTCATATACAATTGATGCAATGCTTTAAATGCCATTTTTTAAACATTCTTCTTACAGATTTCACAGAGATTCTGAAGAAATTGCACATTTTCCTTACAGTAATGCTTCTGATCAAAAGTCATTACAAGCAGTTTGGAAGGGTTGTAAATAATGTGCATTGTTAGCAAGGTGAGGTCATTGCATTTTTTAAAGGGACAGATTCTTTCTATCTCCAGCTAATCAATTAACTTGCTTAATTTTACATGGAAACAGTCCAATGTTTAATTGCTTAGTGCACATTTATTATGGAACTGAGTGATTGTTCAGGAATGCTGCGTTAGCTGATCATACCTGGCGCTCTGCTAGCATGCTACCATCGAAATAAGTGTTATTTATGTAAGAAGTGGAGGGTGCAGAGAGTAAGAATACCAAAGGTGCTTATCCGAGCTTAAAGGCCAAGAGAAAGTAACAATCATCCTAGAGGACCAGTCTCTCATTGGAGAGAAACTATTGCTGACAGGTTTAATTGAGGGTCACCACACAGCAAACATGAGGTGAGGTACAGAAGGGTACAGGAATTGAACCTGCAATGTTGGCGTCATTCTGCATCACAAACCAACCATCTGGCCAATTGTTCAAACCAACCCCTGATTAGATCCTGCAGTAATAATTGATCTATTCAACAGAGATACCTTCCACTGGCCAAACAGGCTGCTGGTTAGTACTTACTAGGCATCTGTTGTTTGGAACAATGTATATGGAGTAGAACTGGAAGCTGGATAGTGTTTGTGGCCCAGTATCCCAGGAAGGAACCATGATTTTTAGGATAGGAGATTGATGGCAAGCAGTTTAGTGCCTTGGGAGATGCAAATGGAACATTAATTTAGATGTCCGTCTGATGCCTGTTCATCTCCTTTGAAGCAACGTGCAGCCTCACAATAGAGACAATCAATCAATCAGTGAACCGAGCCTGACACATTTCAGAAAGTGCAACACAATGCCATTAAACATTTGATTTGTCATTCATTATTGCTATATGTGTGGACCTTCCCTGTCATGCTCATTTTTCTTTCGATCAGCTTGGCCAGTTAAAAATTATTCCATAAGGATTCTTGACTTCAATATTCGAGGCAAGAAAATCTATAATGGAGGGTCTCCCATTCTAACCCATCTCTCTTAAATTAAAACCATTAATTATAGAACCTCAATGCAAGGATACCAAATTATTCTGAATTCATTTTTTGGATGATGGCAGTAAAAACTACAAACCTTATTAACCAGGCTATTTTTAACCAATAATTTTTAACAATAATCTTACCTGCTTTTTTTAAACAAACTTAAAATGAGGTTAGAGATAGTAGGAACTGCAGATGCTGGAGAATCTGAGATAACAAGAGCTGGATGAACACAGCAGGCCAAGCAGCATCAGAGGAGCAGGAAAGCTGACGTTTCGGGCCTAGACCCTTCTTCAGAAAATGGCAAACCAAAACACATTTTCTGAAGAAGGGTCTAGGCCTGAAATGTCAGCTTTTCTGCTCCTCTGATGCTGCTTGGCCTGCTGTATTCATCCAGCTCTTGTTATCTTAAAATGAGGTAAAGCAGCCCTCGATGGGGCACTGTGACAAAAACATAACCACACGATTATTGGAAACTTACTTGAACAAAATAAAATTAGCCGAAGGGCAATACTGTTTCCCAGCTGATCCAAATGCACCAGCTTCTGGGGATTGAAATTTTCCCCGATGATATAAATTATAATTAGGATTAGAATTACATTTTATTGTCATGTGTACTGAAGTACAGGGGTACACAAGTATAGTGAAAAGTGTACAAAGTTTGTACCTAGGTACAAAATTTTAGGTACAAGGTAGAAAAATAAAGAAAGAAGTTAAAAGTTAAATATTACAGTTCTTCTTATTATAAAAGTAGAGAAATAAAGAAATAAAATTAAATGTTCAGCATGACAGTTCTTCTTTAGTTGGGCCTGCAGATGCTCCACACTGGGCCTTCCCCCAGGCTGGTGCACTGCCCATGCAGGTTTGATCACTCCCCTGCACTGGCCACATTCTCCTCCGCGTTAGGCTCAATCTCTCCCCCACGTCCTCTTCTGCGCTACCGTTTTGCCACCGACCGTCATCCAGGAACGCCAAACACCTTGACACCGACTGCTCCAGACCTCAACGATGCCATAATGCTGCCAACTGTTAGGGATCCTCATGGCTTACAAGGCATTTTGTTGACGAGCGCTAAAGTCCCACTTTGGGCCAACCCAGCCACTGCCACGCTCCAGCCCCCGATGCTGTTGCTTCCACAACCAAGCCTTCTCCAGAAGGTAAGTGAAAACAAACTAAAAACAAAAAGAGAAAAAGAAACAAGCAAAGAAGAAAAGAAAGGAAATCAGACAGATTTCGGGCTCAGAGCCTGAAAACTGCCTCCTCCTCTGCTGCCATTTCAGAAAAATACATCATATAGAATGGGATATTAGATTGGCTGTTGGGGGCCAAACAATTTTAGTTCAGAAAATTACTGAAACGTAGTAAATGGTAGAAAGAAATTGTGTAAAAATTTAAATCCAATTTATACAGGGAAAATGGAAACAAAATAAAATCCTAAGTGTGTGGTTTAGTCTGAGACATATTGTAAGCGAAATCAGATTTATGTGAAATACACAAAATGTTATCTTAAAATCTATTGGTGTCATACATTTACATATATAAATGACCAAAATAATTGGACAAAATAAGTCAATTCCACATCATTTCGATATGCTAGTGCAGTCCATCCTCAGAACTGCATTGAGGTGTCAGTCTTCATTCAACACTCAAAGCTTTGATTTGGAACTAGTGCAGTCACTGAACTGCAACAAATACTGTGGGCTGAATCTAGTTATGCTTTGGTTAAGTTTCAATTTTGTCAGGTTTCACAGAGGAATTTTCTCCATGAAGATCAGAGAGATTGCTTGCCAAATAATCTCAGACACACCTCATTAACTACCTCTTCTGTTCCTGTGGTGACGCTCTCATTCGATACTAGCCCGATTCTCTAGCTCACCTGTGGCTTGAAGGACTTGCTACTGACATGAAATCCCAGAATGAACCACCATCCCCAGCACTGGTGCCTTCTTTAAAAGGTCATTGTGCATCTGGGCAAGTTCTGTCAGTCTGGAGCTGCCCTGCATGTGGTAGAGAAGGGGAACTTAAAACCTTGCTTTCTAGACAGGGGCTCTAGAGTCCTGATGGATCGGATGATGCAGAGAAGGGTTGGCTTCTTTCCTCAGGACTGACAGTGAAGATCATGATATCAGACCCTGCCAGTCACCAACATTAACGCTATCTATACCCTCACGATTTTATAAACTTCTATAAGGTCACCATTCAACCTGACCCTGCCAGTCTGGTCTGATTGCCATCCAGATCATTGCAGTGACAGCTATCTGAAGGAATGCCTAGCTGTGTTGAAAGAAGGTCAAGGACCTTCTCCGTCCATGAGAGTAAGAGCCCTACCTTCTCTCTGCTACCTCACATTCACTTTACTATCTTTACTATATTTACTATTATCTTTACTACTGCACGCACCTCCCATGAAGGTTCCCACTGTTACTATTGCATGCAGTAACTTCCCTTACTTGTTCTCACCCCCGACAACAAAACCTGCAAACTCCCTGCACTACCGAATCACTCACTCACTCCTAACCTACACCAGTACGAGTGAGTATGCCACTTTAATCTCACTCAATTCCTCCCTTTCTCTTATTCCAGGAAAAAAATGACCCAGACAGGTATTGGGCTGTTCTTATTTGACTCCTCAACGCTTACAAGGAGACAAAGTAGACTCTGACTCCCTCAGGTGGCTGACTGACCATGTCCAAGCTCCTTGGCTGGTCTTGGAGGTGACACTTGAGTGACTGTGTCAGGGCTCCTTGACTGTAAAGTCTCTCGTGGAAAGGGAGAAATTGAGTGAGATTAAAGGGTTCATCTGCTCATGTTGGTGTAGGTTAGGAAAAGGTGTCCCCAGTGAGTGGGTGATTAGCCACTGCAGGGGATTTGCAGGTTTTGTTATCAATGCATTTTGGGATTGAGTGAGGGAAGTTACTGCATGCAATAGTAACAGTAGTGAAGCATCATGGGATCTATCCCAGAATGCTGAGGGAGGTAGATGAAGAAATTACTGGGGCCTTGTACAAAATCTTTGTATCCTCTTTCATCATAGGAAAGGTCCCCAAGGACTGGAAAATAGCCACCATTTTTTTAAAGAAGGGCAACAGGGATAATCTGAGAAATTATAGGCCAGTAAGCCTTGCATCAGTGATAGGAAAATTATTGGAGAAGATTCTTAAAGATAGGATTTACTCGGATTTGGAAAAGTATGGATTTGTTAGCAATAGGCAGCATGGCTTTGTGGGGAAAGTCATGTCTCATGAACTGGGGTGGTTCCTGCAGATTGGAAAACAGCCAATGTGAAGCCACTGTTTAAAAAAGGAAGTAGACAAAAAGCAGGTAACTATAGGCCAGTTAGCTTAACTTTGGTAGTGGGGAAAATTCTTGAATCTATCATTAAGGAAGAAATAGCAAGACATCTGGATATAAATTGTCCCATTGGAAACACCCAGCATGGGTTCATGAAGGATAGGTCATGGTTAACTAATTTGGTGGAATCCTTTGAGGACATTACTTGCATAGTGGACAATGGGGAACCCGTGGATGTGGTGTATCTAGATTTCCAGAAGGCATTTGACATGGTGCCACACCAAATGCTGCTACATAAGATAAAGTTGCACGGTATTACAGGTAATGTATTGGCATGGATAGAGGATTGGTTAACCAGTAGAAAGCAAAGAGTAGGGGTAAATGGGTGTTTCTCTGGTTGGCGGTCAGTGGCTAGTGGTGTGCCTCAGGAATCAGTGTTGGGACCGCAATTGTTTACAATTTACATAGATGATTTGGAGTTGGGGACTAAGTGTGCTGTGTCAAAATTTGCAGATGACACTAAGGCGAGTGGTAGAGCAAAGTGTGCAGAAGACACTGAAAGTCTGCAGAGGGATATAGATAGTCTAAGTGAGTGGGCAAAGGTCTGGCAGATGGAGTACAATGTTGATAAGCGTGAGGTCATCCATTTTGGTAGGAATAACAGCAAAATGGACTGTGTTTTAAATGGTAAAAAAATTGCAGCACGCTGCTGTGCAGAGAGACTTGGGTGTCCTTGTGCATGAATCGCTAAAAGTAGGATTGCAGGTGCAGCGGGTAATTAAAAAGGCAAATGGAATTTTGTCTGTCATTGCTAGAGGGATGGAGTTTAAAAACAGAGAGGCTATGCTGCAGCTGTATAGGGTCCTGGTGAGGCTACACCTGGAGTACTGTGTGCAGTTTTGGTCTCCTTACTTGAGAAGAGATATACTAGCACTGGAGGGGGTGCAGAGGAGATTCACTCGGTTGATTCCAGAGTTGAGAGGGTTGGATTATGAGGAGAGACTGAGTAGACTGGGATTATACTCATTGGAATTCAGAAAAGTGAGGGGAGATCCTATAGAAACATATAAGATTATGAAGGGAATAGATAAAGTGGAGGCAGGGAGGTTGTTTCCGCTAACAGATGAAACTAGGACTAAGGGGCATCGCCTCAAAATAAAGGGAAGCAGATGTAGGACTAAGGTCAGGAGGAACTTCTTCACCCAAAAGGTTGTGAATCTGTGGAATTCCCTGCCCAGTGAAGCGGTTGAAGCTACCTCACTGAATGTTTTTAAGGCAAGGCTAGATAACTTTTTGAACAGTAAAGGAATTAAGGGTTATGGTGAGTGGGCGGGTCAGTGGAGCTGAGTCTCAAAAAGATCAGCCATGATCTTATTAAATGGTGGGACAGGCTCGAGGGGCCGGATGGCCTACTCCTGCTCCTAGTTCTTATGTTCTTATGAACTTTATTGCGTTTTTTGAGGAAGTGACAAAGATGATTGATGAGGGCAGGGATCCACGGTGAGCTGGTAAGTCGGATACAGAACTAACTTAGTCATAGAAGACAGAGAGTAGTGGTGGAAGGTGTTTTTTTCTGACTGGAAATCTGTGACGAGTGATTTTCAGCAGGGATTAGTACAGAGACCCGTGTTTTTGATTTGGAGGAGAATATAGGTGGCCTGATTAGAAGGTTTGCAAACAACACAAAAATTGGTGGAGCTACAGATAGTAAGGTGGATTTCCAGAGGCTACAGCAGGATATAGATAGGCTGGAGACTTGGGTGGAGAAATGATAGGTGGAGTTTATTCCTGACAAATGCAGGATGATGCATTTTGGAAGACCTAATGCAAGAGGGAAGTATACCGTAGATGGCAGAACCCTTGGTGGCATCAACATACAGAGGGATTGAGGCATATATGTCTACAGTTCCCTGAAATTGGCAACACAAGTGGATAAGGTGGTCCAGAAGGTATATGGTATGCTTGTCTTCACCTGCCAGAACACAGAGTATAAAACTGCCAAGTTATGTTACATCTGTATAAAATATTAGTCGGACTACATTTTGAATATTGCGCACAGTTTTGGTCACCACACTACTAGAAGTAAATGAAGGCTTTGGAGAGGTACAGAAATGGTTTACCAGGATGTTGCCTAGTTTGGAAGCTATTAGATATGAGGAGAGATTGGACAAACTTGGTTTATTTTCACTTGAACCTCAAAGGATGTGGAGTGACCTGACAGAAGTTTATAAAATTATGAGATGCATGGATAGCATAGACAGTCAGAGTTTTTCTCCCAGGGCAGAAATGTCAATTACTGGGGACATGGTTTTAAATTAAAAAAGGGTAAGTTTAAAGGAAATGTGAGGGGCAAGTCATCTATACAGAGGGCAATAAGTTCCTGAAATACAGAACCAGAAGAGGTGGTGGAGTGGGATAGAATTGCAATGTTTAAGGGTTGTAAGGTCATACACATGGAAACAGACCCTTAGGTCCAACCATTCCATGCCGAGCATATTCCCAAACTAAACTTGTCCCATCTGCCTGCTCCTGGCCCATATTCACCCAAACCTTTTCTATTCATGTACTTATTCAAATGGCTTTTAACCATTGAAATGGTGTCCAGATCCACCACTTCCTCAGGAAGTTCATTCCACACGCAAAAAACCCTTGGTGTAAAAAAATTGCCCCTCATGTCTTTTTTAAATCTCTGTGCTCTCACCGTAAAAATGCACGCTCATGTCTTGAAATCCTCCATCCTAGTGAAAAAGCATTTACTATTAACCCTATCTATACCCCTCATGATTTTATAAACTTCTATAAAGTCATCTCTCTACTTCCTACAGTCCAGAGAAATAGTCCCAGCCTATCCAACCTTTCTTTATAATTCAAACATTCCATACCCAGCAAGATCCAGGTAAATCTCTTCTGAATCATCTCCAGCTTAATAACATCCTTCCTATAACTGGTCGACCAGAAGTGGACATATTACTCCAGAATCTTGACAGATACGCAAATAGGCAAGGAACAGAGGGATACAGGCTGCTTAAAAGCAAAACCCTTTTAGTTTAGAAAGGCATTATGTGTCGACACAGTCTTGGTGGTCCAAAGGGCCTGTTCCTGCAGTGCACTGTTCTTTGTTTTTTGTCAAGACAGAAGTGCTGTAAACCTGGTATTTCCGGGTCTGGGGGCAAGGTGCAAAAATGCAAAGCAAGGCTAGGCAACGAAGGGCGGTGAAAGTGACTGATCGTTAAGAGAGTGATCAAACAGTCCTGAGATGTAGACTGGTCCATTGTGTGAGCTGGATGCCCATCCCTGTCGTAAAAGTGCCCTTGCAGCAGCTTTGAAATGCTTGTGGCCGGTGTATGCTGAGGGCCAGCTTTATAGCATTGAAACATCTTGGGGTGGCCTTCTTTCATCATATGTGCTTCTTACCATCACTGCTGTCTGCTGGATTTCGTATAAATTGTTGAGGCTTTTTTAGAAAGCAGCCACTGCAGACCTGAGCTCTGCATATTCTTGTAAATGCGCGCAGATAGTGAGCATTTTGTGAGTCACCATCGGGTAAAAACTACAACCTGACTCAAATATTGTTTACATGCTTTATGTGACATATGTTGGTCCGAGGTTGATAATGCTGACAGATTACAGCTCAAGCTCGCTCAACAACCACCAGAGATTAACAATATATTAAATATGTTTTCATTGCAAATCCTTCCTTTACCATTATACAGATGGAAAATCCAAATTACATCACTTTTCCGTGCAATTCTTGATGCAGGCAAAATATTTTTTACTGTCCTTTGAGATTTATCACAGTGCATGTTCAGAATGCAAGCTTCATTTTTAATCAATTTACTGTGTAGAAATATTGGGGATGAATAAACATCACAGAGCAGTTTCTAATTTCTTCTTGCTGTTACGAATCTTCAAGACCTAGTAGGAATAATTTGTAAAATCCCGATATAGTTTAAAATAAATGCTCTGTTCATTTACGCAGCTGCTTGAAATGGTGCCAGTTAACTTTAGATCCTCTGAACTTCTTGAAGTTAGTTGTGATGGCTATGAGAGAAACAAAAAGAATTTGAAGAGGAAATAAAGGAAATCGAATGAAAATAAGCAGATGCGGTCAAGACAAATATAAACTCTGAGGAGAAAACACATCCATTTGGAAAGAATAAATGATTGGCAAGGACAAGCTCACCCATAACACTTGCCTCACCATTATCCAGAGCAACACTCCACCCAACTCCTGCACCCCCACTCCTAAAATCCCTGTTAATATTTATTCTCTTAGGAGAGGAGCAAAACCAGAGGAATTTCTGGAGCCATAATAGAAACAAAATACCAGGGAAATTCTTGTGACTGAAACAAGGCTACAAGACTATACATACTTAGAACCCCGTACAGTGCCCATAGAGTCCAGGGATGTAGATTAGCCATGGGAAATGCAGGGTCACAGGGATAGGTTAGGGGAGTGGGTCTGGGTGGGATGCTCTTTGGAAGGTCGGTGTGGACTTGATGAACTGAATGGCCCGCTTCCACACTGTAGGAATTCTATAATTCTTCTGTGATTCTATGATGAAACACCTAGATATATTTTATATTCATTCATTCCTACGGGAGGGGGTTGTTGGTAGAGGTGGGTCTTCTCTTTTACAAAGCACTTGATTCAAGTTTAACGAAAGCAGGTAGTTATTGCCCCTTAAAATGTGACTTCAGCAAGTAGTCTGAGAGGCAGGGCAAGTCCATGTGAATAAGTATCATAAAATGACACTGGTATATGTTGTGGTTACATCTGCCAGTACAATCTGAGATAGCTCGGATAGACTCATTGCCAACAATCCTTTTTATGGATATTTGTCTAAGTTGACCGACACCAAGTGGGGAATGTTACCCATGTGAAGTCTTCAGCAAAAGTGAAGCTCAGTCTTGTTGAATTGAGCAGGTTTATTACATAGTCATCAGTAGCTAGTTGCATTCATCTCAATTACCTGATCGTCTCTTGTTGATTCCCAGACTAGATTTGAGAATGAATCAACGTTCCTGCATGGAACTTAGCATTTAGAAACTCGTACTGGAAAATTCCCATTTAGTGCCTCCAGGAACAGCCCTTTATAGGCTGACGAACTATGTTGCCCCTGAGATTTCCTGCTGTTATTTGGACCTCTGAGTTTAAGCCTAACCTTCTGGGGGCTTCTGGAACTGGAAGTCAATGCATCTGCATACCAATTTGACTGTGCCATTTGCATTGACCCTCTGAGGGGCTGACCCCAAAGGCACCTCCACTGAAGTTGCCAGGAGTAGGTGGATGGCAGGACTAGTTTGGTGAGCAGCCAAACCTGCCCTTGAGGTCTTAGTTAAGGGTGCTCCCCCAATTCACCAATATACTGGGAGCCTGTTGAGACATGAATCTCATCAGTGAAATGCTGATCAGCTCCCACAGGCAAGATGAGTAGCCATCAGAATCAGAGGAATCACTGTGGGAAAGACTTTGTACAACAAAAAAATGGCTACAATATTGGCAGTGACCATTACTTTAGGGTCTTTTTCCCTTTGCGGCTGCATGTGGCTCAGTGGCCAGTACTGCTGCCTCAACGAACAAGGGATCCGGGCTCAATTCCAGCCTCAAGCGACTGTCTGCGTGGAGTTTGCACACTCTCCCTGTGCCTGTGTGGGTTTCCTCCTGTTTCGTCCAACAGTCCAAAGATATGCAGGCTAGGTGGATTGGCCATGCGAAATGCAGGGTTACAGGGGTAGGATAAAGGATTGAGTCATAGTGGGATGATCTTCAGACGGTTGGTGTGGACTTGATGGGATGAATGGACTGCTTCCATACTATTATGACACTAACTCTTTCTTATCTTTCTTCTATCCCTCATTTGTGGCTGCCAACCGGGAATAGAGGTGTCCTCAGGCCTTCCTACATACATTCTGCCGTATTCATTTCTGACAGTCTTTCAGAGTTCGGCAGCCTCTAATTGGTGTTCCAAACTCAGGATCCCATCTGTCATTCATAGTTAGACAGGGCTCTCTGAGTTAGCCACTTAGTTTTTACCTCCTTTCAAATTGCACCAAGTGTTCTGCTGCTGAGTTTTCCAGCTTCCTTCTCATTGGGATAGATTCCCTCCTGAGACAGCTCACCATTCTTAATACTGTTCCCACAGCTCCAACTCTGCTTGCTCCCTGACTTTTCTCAACCCCCGGTTTTAATCACCTCGTCTCGCTACACAGCTCCTGACACATTCCCTTCCCAACGCTGTTCAGCAACCCTAGTCCCACCCCAACCCTCACCCCCTACCCTACCTCCACCCAAGTGTACTCCCCCTGTCTTCCTGATTTATCATTCAATAATGTCATTGCTGCTCTGATTGTGGTCTCATATCCACATTCCACCTACAGTTTTTTAAAAGAGGAGACCATAACTGTACACTTTAATCAAGGAATGCCTTCAACAATGTCCTAAACAACTGTAACAAAACATTCATACTTCCATATTCTAGTCCCCTTGCTATAAACAACAACATTCCATTTGCCTTCCTAATTACTTGCTGTACCTGAATATTAATCTTTTGTACTAATACACCCAGATATCTCTGTCCCAATGCAATTATCCCAATGACAGAGATTGGGATGAGAAACGTCACATTATCATTGTCCTTTTTGTCATTTAATCGCCATTGCCCTCCACCTCAAGACAAATCTTAACATTTCTGTTCTTTCTTGTGCACGATGGTGGGAGAATTAACATTGGCCTCAGTTGTCACAAGATTAACAAGGAGAAATGCACTTTTATTTTTGCTGTTTTCCATTTTTCAGTTACACATTGGATGTTAGATAAGGACACAATGCACCTGTAATAGTCAACAAAGTCAAATACTTTTTAAAAGTTGATATATTGGAAGCATTCATTAGGTTAAGCCCAGTTATGGAGAGCTTTTTGTATGAGGAGAAATTGAGTCAGTTGGACCTGTATTCATTGGAGTTTAGGAGAATGAGAGGACACTTTATTGAAACATATAAGATTCTTCAGAATTTTGATAGTGTAGATGTTGAAAGATATTTCCCCTTGTGGAAGAGTCTAGGACCAGGGGCGAAATCTCAAAGTAAGGAATCACAGATTTAAATCAAAGTTGAGGAAGTACTTTTCCTTTCAGAGACTTTTTCTGAGGCTGGATTATTAGGCATGTCCAAGGCTGAGAGAAACAGATTTCCACTCATTAAAGAAATCAAGAGTTGTGGGTATAAGGGAGGAAAATGAAGTAGAGGATTATCAAATCAACGAGGATCTCATTGAATTGCTGAATGGATGCACTGGAACGAATGGCCTAATTCTGCTTTTATGTCTTATGGTCTCAGAAATGTAGAATAGTGGCTTAACTAAGGCCCAAGAGAGACACACACCAACAGGGGTTAATACCTTCATGACAAGAAGGAGGCAGATGTTTGGAAAAAGGAAATACAATGACCCACAATAAGGAGCAAAGAAGAAATATTTTGGGTTTAGGCAATACTTTTCACAACCTGAGAATGTCCAAAAGTGCTCTTGCAGTTGAGTCATTGTCACTATGCAGAAAATGTGGCAATTGATTTAAATGCAGGAAGTTCCCGCAAACAGTGAGGGAAAGAATTATCATGTGGCCTGATTTACATGTTCATTCAAGGATAGATGGAGTAGTGGAGAGAACTACCTTACTATTCATTAAATTGTGCCATGGGACTTTTTTACATCTGTCTGACAGGTCAGATGGGGCTTTGATTTAACATCTGATCCTAAAGAGAGAGTGAATACGTGATAGGTATAAATAATGCAATTTACAGATACATGAATGCTTTGTATTATAATTTCAGATTTTGTATTCTGGATAATCTAATACTGTCTATTAACTGGTCTCTATCATAGGAGTCCCTAAACATCTGTATGTCAGGTCACATTGTGGATGAGCAGGGGATTGAAGATGATATTTGTCTGGAAACTCTAAATTCATCCCTGTGGCAAAATGCTGAAATGGCAAGGTACCATTTACTCTGATTAACAATATTCACAAACTAAATTAATCTAATATATCTTCACATTTCATCAAGTACCTTCATCACAAATAATAAAAGTAATAATTTTGAACAAGCAGGTGCTGACATTGGTTACAGTCTATTAGAAACATTAAAATTGAGCCCATGTGGCTGACAAATTCAATTACTAAGTATTGTAAAACCAGTTTTCTTAGTTCCTAGCTCCGTCCATCAGGTGAGACTTTCCATATCCCTGACAGAACGGGATTCCATCAAACATGGCATATTTATACATCAACAGCTCTCAAAAACGTAATTACACGAAAACTCCTCAAAATAGGATTCCTGTCAGTCACTGCCACTAACAGGCATTACAAGTTATTTGCTCTAAACATTTTGTATTGCCTAGACATTTACTTTCATTCTGGACTGTGCAGGCTGTCTATCACACAAGGAGCTTATATAATTTCCATCACAGCTCACCATACATGATTCCTGCAGGTTAGGATCTGAACTAAATGTTATTGGTTGGTGCAGGATAAGAGAGTCATGAATGCTACTAGAAAGCCAGGCTTGCCTGATACACTGCTTGTGCTTTGGAACCAGCTGAACATTGACGGAATGGATTTTTAGCCTGGATTTTACAAACATTTGCTCAGACTGTTCCTATCGGGTGTAAAGTCTACTCAGGAGCAGAGGTTGAAGTAAACCAGATGAAGTCTCAAAGCATTCCTGCACAACAGCAGTCCTGACTCAGTTCACTAGTCCTCACTCCTTCCCTCCAATACTGTTCACAACACCCCACCCCCCAACACGCACAGATTACCCCTGTCTCTATACTGCTCTCCGTCTCCCGATGCTGTTCGACTCCCTACTGAGACAGCTCACCCCTCTTAATACTGCTCTCTTTCTCCAACTTTGCTCATTCCCTGACATTTCTCATCCTCTCCCCGCACAAAGCACCTCCTCTCCCAACACAGCTCATGGTCCTCCTGACGCATTCCCTTCCAAACACTGCTCAGCGACCCAAACTCAACCCCCACCTGACATAACCCCCTTATACCCTCTGAAAAATGTTACTCCCTCAACACAGTGGAGGCGATGGCCTAGTGGTATTATTGCTGGACTGTTAATCCAGAGACCCAGATAATGTTCTGGGGACCTGGGTTCAAATCCCACCATGGTGGATGGTCGAATTTGAATTCAATAAATATCTGGAATTAAGAATCAAATGATGACCATGAATCCATTGTTGATTGTTGGAAACACCCATCTGGTTCACTAATGTCCTTTAGGGAAGGAAACTGCCATCCTGGTCTGACCTACACATGACTCCAGACCCACAGCAATACAGTTGACTCTTAACTGCCTTCTGGGCAATTCAGGGATGGACAATAAATGCTGGCCAAGCCAGTGATGCCCTCATCCCATGAATGAATAAAGGAAAAAAAAAAAGCTCTCGACACTGCTGGTCTTTGTCTCAACACAGTTTGACCTCCCTCTCCTGACGAAGATTACCCTCCTCTCCTGACACATCTGACTGTTCCTCCTGCAACACCTCAATTGCTCACCCACCTTCACCGCTCCATTTTCAGAATCCCTTATCCCTGTCCGGCCAACGTAGCAGCATATGTAAATACATGCATTCTTACTTACTTACTTATGTTTACATGAACAAGGAACCTTACGATACCATTCAGCCTCTCAAGCCTGCTTCACCATTCAATAAGATCATAGCTGCTCTGATTGGGGTCTCAAGTCTACATTCCATCTAAATTTTATTTAAATAAGGAAAGCAGAACGGTACATATTTGTTGAGGCGTGGCCTCAATAATGCCCTTTACAATTGTAGCTGAACATTTATACTTTTATATTCCATTCCCCTGATCAGAAACCTTCCGTTTGCCTTGCTGTACCTGCATTTTGGTCTTTTGAGATTCATGTACTAGTACACCCAGATATCTCTGTCTCTCAAAGCTTTTCAATCTCTCTCCTTTTATGTACTACTTCTATATGATTTCTACCAATGTGAGCAAGTTCATATTTCCCCACGCTATACTCCATCTGCCCATTTTTTGCCCACTTAATGAACCTTTCTATACCCTGTGTATATACTGGAGTCAAGGAGGGTCCTAGAGGACTGGAAAATGGCTAATGCAACAGCCCTGTTTAAGAAGGGAGAAAGGCAGAAGATAGGCATTTATTGGCTGCTTTGCCTGACCTCAGTTGTTAGTAAGATTTTAGAGTCCATTATTAAGGATGAGATTGCGGAGTACTTGGAAGTGCATAGCAAAATAGGCCTTTATCAAGGTGAGTTCATGCCTGAAAAATCTGTTAGAATTCTTTGACAAGTTAGATGAAGGGGAACAAGTGGATATGCTCTATTTGGCTATCCAGAAGGCATTTGACAAGTTGTCCACAGGAGACTGCTTATTAAGGTAAGAATCCAGGGTGTTAATCATAGATTGTAAAATCATAGAATCCCTACAGCCTGGAAGCAGGTCATTCGGCCCATTGAGTCCACACCAACCCTCCAAAGATCATTCCACCCAGACCCACCCCTTATCCTATCCCTGCATTTCCCACCCTAGACACTAGACACAAGGTACTGGTATGGGTAGAGGATTGGCTGATTGGCAGAAGGCAGAGACTGGGGATAAAGTGGTCTTTGTCAGGATGACAGCTGGTGGCTAGTGGAGTTCTGCAGCAGTCAATGTTGGGACCACAACTATTCATGTTATACATTAGAGATCAGCACAAAGGAACTGAGGGCATTAGTGCTAAGTTTGTAGATGACACAAAGATAGGTGGAGGGACAGGTGGTGTTGATGAAGTCAGAAATTGCAGAAGAACTTGGACAGACTAGGAGAGTGGGTAAAGTAATGGCAGATAGAATACAATGAAGGAAAGTGTGAGGCTATTTTTTAAATGGGGAAAGGCTTCAGAAATATGAAGCACAAAGGGACTTAGGAGTCCTAGTTCAGGACTGTCAAGATTAAAATGTACATTCAGTTGGCATTTAAGGAGGCAAATGCAATGTTAGTATTCATTTCAAGAAGACTAGATAACAAGAACAGAGATGTATTGCTGAGACTGTATAAGGCTCTGGTCAGAACACATTTGGAATATTGAGTCCTGTTTTGAGCCTTGTATCTAAGGAAAGATGTGCTGGCAGCGGAGGGGGTCTGGAGGGGGCTTACAAGAATGATCCTGAGATATCGGGGTTGTCATAAGAGGAATGGTTGAGGATTCTGGGTCTTTTCTCAATGGAGTTTAGAAGGATGAGGGGGATGTGATTGAAACTTACAGAATACTGGGATGCCTGAAGGAATGGATATGTTTCCACTAGTAGGAGAGGCTTGGACAAGGTCCCGGCCTCAGAGAGAACAGATGACTGTTTAGAACTGGGATGAGAAGTAATTACTTCAGCCAGGGTGTGGTGAACCTCATGGCTACAGAGGGTTGTGGAGGCCAAGTCATTGAGTGTCTTTAAGGCAGAGGTAGATAAGTCTTTGATTAGTAAGGGAATTAAGAGGTATAGAGAGTAGGATGGAGAATGATGTTGGGTAACATATCATCCATGATCAAATTAGGAGCAAAGTTGATAGGCTGAATGGCCTAATTCTGCTCTTATATCTTATGGTCTGTGCTGACTCTTCATTTTCTTCACAACTTAACTTCTTACCTTTATTTGTATCATCAGCAGATTTAGCGACCATATGCTACCGTATCATTTTTCCCCCTTCATCCAAGTCATTTATACACATGTAAAAAATTTCAGCCCAACACTGATGTATGATATATTATGACAACCCGAAATTGACCCATTTATGACTAAAGTTTTTGAGAAGATTTGTAGCTCGGGTTGTGGATGAGATTGTAGACATGCTCGCCAAGCCGGTAGGTTTGGTTGCAAACGTTTCGTCACCCTGCTCGGGAACATCATCAGTGCACCTCCCGTGAAGCGTTGGTGTTCTGTCCTGCTTGTTATTTATATGCCTCAGTTTTTTTGGGGCATTTGGTACCACTTCCAGTTCTGTTTCTCAGTGGTTTGTACACAGGGTCTAATTCAATGTGTTTGTTGATGGAGTTCCAGTTGGAATACCAGGCCTCCAGGAATTCCCTGGCGTGTCTCTGTTTAGCTTGTGCAATTATGGATGTGTTGTCCCAGTCGAATTCATGTCCCTCGTTGTCAGTGTGAAGTAAGACAAGTGAGAATTTATCATGTCTCTTAGTGGCTAGTTGGTGTTTATGTATCCATATTGTCAGTTTTCTTCCAGTTTGGCCTATGTAGTGTTTCTCACAGTCCTTGCATATAATTTTGTATATTCAACCAAGTTGTTGATTTGTGGGCTGCCCTGATGCCTCGGGGTCTCTATAGTCCTGTGGTCATCTCTGAAACGTCCTTGTAGTACGGTAGCGTGATTTGTGAGTCTGGTCGTGTTATGTCTGCCTGTTGTGATCTGTCTTGGAGGTAACGGCTGATTGTGTTTTTTGGGTATCCATTCCTTTTGAAGACTCTGTATACGTGCTCCTGTTCTGCTTTGTGTAGTTTTGGGTTGCTGCAATGTGCTGTGGCTTGTTTAAATAGCGTTGTGATGCAGCTCTGTTTGTGGGCATTGGGGTGGTTGCTCATATAAATGAGTATTTGGTCCATATGTGTGGCCGTTCTGTTTACTCTAGTCTGGAGAGCCCTATTGTTTTTGAGTTCTAGCGTTAAATCCAGGAGGGGTAGTCGGTTGTTGTTCTTGTCTTCTTTTGTGAATTTTATCCCGATAAGACTGTTGTTTATGTTTCTGTGGATTTCTTCTAGTTTTGTACGTTTCATAATCACACAGGTGTCATCTACATATCGGACACAAAGTTTGGGTTGTATGGTGGGAAGCACTGGCCATTCTAACCTTTACATTACTGCATCTGCAATCAGTCCTGATATTGGGAATCCCATTGGTGTTCCATTGATTTGTTTGTATATGCTGTCATTGAAGGTGAAGTGGGTTGTGAGGCACAAATCTAGTAGTTTCATGGTGGTGTCCTTATTGATGTTGTTGCTGTCCTGGCATGCCTGCCTACTTGGTTCATCCAGCAGTGTGGCAATTGTCTCTTTGGCTAGGTCAATGTTGATGAATGTAAACAGTGCTGTTACATCAATGGATAACATCATCCCGTCCTCTTCTATCCTGGTGTCCTGATGATGTTGAGGAATTCGTGGGATGAGTGGATGGAGTGGATAGTGTTGTCCACTAAATATTTCAATTTCTTTGGCAAATCTATAGGTTGGTGTGCCCGGTAGTGAGACAGTGGGTCTGAGGGGGATCCCCGGTTTGTGTACCTTGGGGAGTCTGTAGAATTGGGGTGTGTTGAATCCCTCTGGCTTCATTTTTTGTCTTGCTGATGTCTCCTGGGTTATGTAATTTCTTCAGGGTCATTGTAATCCGGTTCCTTAGCTGTGGTGTCAGGTCTATCGTCATCTGTTGGTAGGTGTCAGTATCTGCGAGTAGTGCATGAGCTTTCTCCATGTATTGGGTTCCATTGAAAATTCCTCAACATCATCAAGGACACCAGGATAGATGAGGACAAGATGATGATATCCTTTGATGTAACAGCACTGTTTACATCCATAAACATTGATCTAGTCAAAGAGACAATTGCCACACTGCTGGAGAATCAAGCAGGTAGGCACACCAGGACACCAACAACATCAATAAGGACACCACCATGAAGCTACTAGATCTGTGCCTCACAACCCATTTCACCTTCAACGACAGCATGTACAAAAAAATCAACTGAACAACAATGGGATCCCTAGTATCAGGATTGATTGCAGAAGCAGTAATGCAAAGGTTAGAACAGACAGCGCTCCCCACTATACAACCCAAACTCTGGGTCTGATATGTAGATGACACCTTCGTGATTACTAAACACACAAAACTGGAAGAAACCCACTGACACATAAACAACATCCTCACCGGGATAAAATTCACAAAAGAAGAAGAGAACAAAACCGACTACCCTTCCTGGACATAATGGTAGAACGCAAAAACAACGGGGAACTCCAGACTAACGTGTATGGAAAGACCACACATACAGACCAGATACCCAATTACACTAGGAACCACCCCAACGCCCACAAATGGAGCTGCATCACGATGCTATTTAAATGAGCAGCAACATATTGTAGCAACCAGAAATTACACAAAGCAGAAAGGAGCACCGAGATGGAGTCTTCAAAAAGAATGGATACCCAAAAAGCACAATCAACCATTACCTCCAAAACAGACTGCAACAGGAAGATACAACACGATCGGGCTCACTAATCACCCTACCGTACATCTAGGACATTTCAGAGACGACCACAGGACTACTCAGACCCCTAGGTATCAGAGTAGCCCACAAAGCAACAACCACCCTACGACAGATACCGACAAACGTAAGGGATTCCATACCCAAAACCAGCAAAATTGTGTAATATACCAAATACCATGCAAGGACGGTGAGAAACACTACATAGGCCAAACTGGAAGAAAACTGACAATACGGATACACGAACACCAACGAGCCACCAAGAGACATGACCAATTCTCACTTGTCTCACTACACACGGACAACGAGGGACATGAATTCGACTGGGACAACACATCCATAATCGCACAATCCAAACAGAGACACATCAGGGAATTCCTGGAGGTCTGGTATTCCAACTGGAACTCCATCAACAAACACATTGAATTAGACCCTGTGTACAAACCACTGAGAAACAGAACCGGAAGTGGTACCAAATGCCCCAAAAAACTGAGGCATATAAATAACAAGCAGGACAGAACACCAACGCTTCACCGGAGGTGCACTGATGATGTTACCTGGCAGGGTGATGAAACATTTGCAAGCAAATCCACCAGCTCGGAGAGCATGCCTACAACCCCATTTATGACTACCTTTAGGATCCTATTAGACGGATAATCATCCATCAATGATAATAGTTCACTCCCTGGCACCATGGGTTATTATTTTATGTAGTAACCATTGAAATGCTTAACCTTTAGTTTCAGTTTTTTTTTAATTCATTCACTCAAAGAATGAGGGCATTATTGGCTGAACCAGCATTTATTGTCCATTCCTAATTGCCCACAGGGCAGTTAAGAGTAAACCACAATATTGTGGGTTGGAAGTCACATGTAGGCCAGACCAGGTAAGAATGGCACTTTCCTTCCCTAAAGGGCATTAGTGAACCAGATAGATTTTTCCCCAAAGTATTGTCAGACTCGCAATTCCAGATATCTATTGAACTTAAATTCCACTGTCTGCCATGGCAGGATTTGAACCCAGGTCCCCACAGCATTACCTTAATCTCTGAAGTAATTGTCCATGGACAATACCGCTAGGCCATCGCCTTCCCTAAGTGATAAGTATCTGTGATTCAGAACTTTTAAAAATCCTCATATCCAAGATATTTCATGTTTCAAAGTTGACAAAATATAGTGCCGAATTGAAGACCTGTTCTTTGTCAAGCTCATTAAAATTTACCACCGATAGTTTCTGACACATTTCTGTTCAGTTCCTTAATCATTGAAATTGAATTGATCAGTTTGTTGGATCAATAACTGCCAAGTCCTTGAAAGTTTCTGAATGCACAGAGACAGCAAAGGGATTTGTCCCACGTGCCAGGTTAGCTAAAATCAGGAGGAGAAGAAGGTAGTTTAAGAAAAATGACAACAATCATGAATGATAAATCATCACAGCTGACTCCAGAAATGAAGCTTGAATATTCCAGAAGAAAGTAGAATTACTCAATGCCACACATGCCTTATATACGTGTCAAAAAAAAAGACAGTTTCAACATGCAGAAATTTGGCAGGTCCTTTGAATGCAAAACAGTGACCTTAACCCTGTTAAATTATACCGTATTCTTGAACACAAAAGTAATTTTGTTGTGCTGCTGCTAAGCAAGAATTAGCAGGTGGTGAAATATCGTGATGCATTTAAGTTACTGTGCTCCCAAAATTATATATATATTGATATTAAGTATCTGTTTATTCCCATGCTATTATTAAAACCTAATTTTGTTTAGGGCTAGCAGTGTTATCATCATCGTTGCTAAATAAAATAGCATTTCACCTCTTTATTTGCAGGAAGTAAGTTGCACTAATCCTTTTATGTGGTATTTAGCACTCATCCATCCTACAAATATATCATATTCTGGATTTTGTACGAGGGGAACTGTGAATAGCAAATCCAGAAGCTGACAATAAATATCTGAAATATATTGGTTAAACTAATGGTTGAAATATTGGCTGCCATTTTAAGACATCCCTTTTTCAAAAGAATGTGGTGCCTCAGGAAAACTACAGTATAAATTCACCATTATGAATAGTGTCTGAATAATTAATTTATCTCTCCAATCCAAGCAGCTACTAAATTAAGAATAATTAATTGGAAAATATTAAAATTATAATGCCCAGAATTAACAAAAGGATGTCAAAACCCACTTCTATTTGTTTTGTACCATTGAATTTTTAGCATTTCAGTTGTATTTTAGTTTAAAATCTGTGAACAGTTTAACGTAAGTGTGCCATTCATTGAAAACAATTTAAATCTTAACTGATCAGAGATATTTGGAAAGTCAAGGACTGATTGGGGATAGTCAAAGTGGCTTTGGTGTAGGGAATCATGTCTCACTAACTTGATTGAATTTTTTGAAGAAGTGATGGAGAGGATTGATGAAGGCAGAGTGGTGCATGTTGTCTATATGGACTTCAGTAAGACGTTTGATAAGTTTCCACGTGTTAGAGAGGTTAACAAGTTCAGATTACATGGAATACAGGGAGAACCAGCCATTTGAATTAAAAATTGGCTGAAAGGTAGGAAACATAGTGCAATGGTGGACGGCTGCATTTCAGACTGGAGGCCTGTGACCAGGGATTGGTGCTGGGTCCACTGTTTTTTGTCATTTATAGAAATAAGTTGGATGTGAATATAGGAGGTATGGTTAGTAAGTTTGCAGATGACACCAAAACTGGTGGTGTAGTGGACAGTAAAGAAGGTTACCTCAGAGTACAATGGGTGCTTGATCAGAATGGGTCGAGGAGTGGCAGATTTTATTCTTGATAAATGTGAGGTGCTGCATTTTGGAAAGGCAAATCAAGGCTGGACTTATACGCTTAATGGTAAGGTCCTGGGGAGTGTTGCAGAACAAAGGGACCTTGGAGTGCAGGTTCATAGTTCCTTGAAAGTGGAGTTGCAGATAGACAGGATAGTGAAGAAAGCATTTGGTACGCTTGCATTTATTGGTCAGTGCATTGAGTATATGAGTTGGGATGTCATGTTGCACCTGTACAGGACATTGGTTCAGTTCTGGTCTTCCTGCTATAGGAAAGATGTTGCTAAACTTGAAAGGGTTCGGAAAAGATTTACAAGGGTGCTGCCAGAGTTGGAGGGTTTGAGCTGCAGGGAGAGTTTGAACAGGCTGGGTCTTTTTTGCCTGTAGTGTCGGAGGCTAAGGAGTGACTTCATTGAGGTTTATAAAATCATGAGGGACATGGATAGGGTGAGTAGTCAAGGTCTCTTCCTCAGGGTAGAGAGTCCAAAACTAGAGAGCATAGGTTTAAGGTGAAAGGGGAAAGATTTAAAAGGGACCTAAGGGTCAACATTTTCACACAGAGAGTGGTGCGTGTATGGAATGAGCTGCCAGAAGAATTGGTGGAGGCTGGTACAATTGCAAAATTTAAAAGGCATCTGGATGGGTATGTGGGTAGGAAGGGTTTAGAGGGATATGGGCCAAATGCTGGCAAATGGGACTAGATTAATTTAGGATATCAGGTCAGCTTGGACGAATCAGACTGAAGGGTCTGTTTCATGCTGTACGACTCTATGATTCTGATGAATTAAATGGGATAAAGATTAAACATTACTGCATTTTCCGAAATCTATGATTGAAATGATTACATTGTTATCAAAATTCCTTGGACCATGACAATCATTTGAATTTAGAGATAAATCAATGCAATTGTTTTGAGGATCATGTCAGTCTCACAGCTGGAAAATGTGGCCTGTAGTTTTAATGCTATGATAACATATTGTCCACATGGTACTTGTCCAATCTGCGCTTCTCAAAAGCCATCATACTTTAGCTGTTTTTTGCAGTTTGCTTCAATTTATAATTGCACTTGCACATTTGCTTTAAACTTATAGTATTAATAAAGTGACTTACAATAGTTCAAACTATTGGATGGCATTAAATTAAGCTCTAACCTTCGTGACTCTGATCTGATTCTGTCTCCCTATTTAATATGAAGGAAATTTGCTTTTAGTGGATCCTCACTTAGACTGTGCAAGATATACAGCCTCACAACTATCAGCCAAAACAAATTAAAGGAAAAAGAACTTGCATTTTCTATCGTGCTACTCTTATTTATATTATATCTATGTTATGCGCTTCATTAGCAAAGAAGACATTTTGTAGCCTGGTCTTTGTTGTAAAGTAGAAAAACATGACATTATCTTTTGCATGCATCTTGTCATTTTATCTCTTTAATACTATGAGAACCTTGTGGATAAGCAGGGCCAATCCAGATTCACGGAGAAAGCTTTGGCCTGATCTACATCACTCATCCCCTCTGCCGAGTCTGATTCTCTCCCCATCTTTACTTCGAATTGGAATTAGGCCTTATTGTCACAAGTACTCAAGTACAGAGATGCAGGACTACAGTGAAAAGTGTACAGTTGCCTTCCCGGCACTATCTTAGATACAAAGGAACCCAAGTTCAAGATCTTAGGTACAAAGTAAAAAAATAAAGAAATAAGTTAAAAGTTAAACATCACAGTTCTTCTTCATATAAAGTAGAAAAATAAATAAAATAATGTTAAAAGTTCAGTGTTACAGTCTTTCTTTAGCTGTGGGCTTTCCCCATGAGAACTCAATCTCTCTTCTGCACTGGGAACACTGCACTGCGCACTAGGCTCGATCTCTCCCCAGTGCTCTCCTCTGTGCTGCTAATTTTCTGATAGCCACCAGGCTGACCGCCATCCGGGCTCATCAGCCAGCTCGTGCCACTAACTGCTCTGGATCTCAACCATGCCGCAATCCCACCGAACACTGGAGTTCCATCCGGCTCCCCAGTCACCTCATTGCTGAGCGCCAACATCCCACTCCGGGCCAACCCAGCGGCGCTCCGGACCTGGGTGCCATCGCCCCCATGACCGAGCTCTCTCTACAAGTTAAGTACATAAATACCAAAAAAATCTAAAAGAGAAAACAAAAATGAGAAAAGAAGCAAAAAAAAAGAAAAGCAGTTGGATTCAAGGAGGGAGGTGATGACCTGATGGTATTATCACTAAACTGTTAATCCAGAGACCCAGATAATGTTCTGGGGACCCAGGTTCAAATCCCACTATGGCAGATGGTAGTATTTGAATTCAATAAATATCTGGAATTAAGAATCTACTGATAATCATAAATCCATTGTTGATTGTTGGGAAAAACCCATCTGGTTCAGTCATGCCCTTAAGGGAAGGAAACTGCCTTCTTTACCTGGTCTGGCCTACATGTGACTCCAGACCCATAGCAATGTGGTTGACTTTTAAGAACACAGAACGGTACAGCACAGTTGTGCCAACTTATTATTCTACTAAGATCATTCTACCCTACATACTCTATATTTTACTATCCTCCATGTGCCTATCCAAGAGTCGCTTAAAAGTCTCAAAAGTATCTGACTCCACTACCACCGCCAGCAGTGATGTTGTGCCGACCTATTATCCTGCTCTAAAATCAAACTACCCTGCATACCCTACATTTTACTAACATCCATGTGCCTATCCAACAGTCGCTAAAATATCCCTAATGTATCTGACTCCACTACCACTGCCGGCAGCACATTCCACATGCCCACCACTCTCTGTGTGAAGAACCTACCTCTGACATCTCCCCTATGCCTTCCTCCAATCACCTTAAAATTATGCCCCCTCGTAATAGTCATTTCCACCCTGGGAAAAAGTCTCTGACTATCCATTCTATCTATGCCTCTCATCATCTTGTAAGCCTCTACCAAGGCACCTTTCATTCTTCTTCGCTCCAATGAAAAAAGCCCTAGCTCCCTCAACCTTTCCTCAGAAGATCTGCCCTCCAGTCCAGGCAGCATCCTGGTAAATCTCCTCTGCACTCTCTCTAAAGCTTCCACATCTTTCCTGTAATGAGATGACCAGAACTGAACACAATATTCCAAGTGTGGTCTAACCAGAGTTTTATAGAGCTGCAGCATAACCTCATGGCTCTTAAACTCAATTCCCCTGCCAATGAAAGCCAACATGCCATATGCCTTCTTTAAAACCCTATCAACTTGAGTCACAACTTTGAGGGATCTATGGACTTGGACCCCAAGATCCCTCTGTTCCTCCACACTGCTGAGATTCCTGCCATTAACCCTGTATTCTGCATTCAAATTCGACCTTCCAAAATGAATCACTTCACACTTTTCTGGGTTGAATTCCATCTGCCACTTCTTTGCCCAGCTCTGCATCCTATCAATGTCCTGTTGCAACCTACAACAGCCCTCCATTCTGTCCACAACTCCACCAACCTTCATGTCATCGGCAAACTTACTAACCCACCCTTCCACTTCCTCATCCAAGTCATTTATAAAGATCACAAAGAGCAGAGGCCCCAGAACAGATCCCTGTGGAACACCACTGGTCACCGAGCTCCAGGCTGAATACCTTCCATCTACTACCACCCTCTGTCTTCTAGTGGACAGCCAATTTTGTATCCGGACTGCCAAATTTCCCTGAATCCCATGCCTCCTTACTTTCTGAATGAGCCTACCATGTGGAACCTTATCAAATGTCTTGCTAAAATCCATATACACCACATCCACTGCACTACCTTCATTGATGTGTTTTGTCACATCCTCAAAGAATTCAATAAGGCTTGTCAGGCATGATCTGCCCCTCACAAAGCCATGCTGACTGTTTATAATCAAAATGTGCTTTTCCAAATAATCATAAATACTATCTCTCAGAATCCTCTCCAATAATTTGCCCACCACAGAAGTAAGACTGACTGGTCTGTAATTTCCAGGATTATTCCTATTCCCTTTCTTGAACAAGGGAATGACATTTGCCACCCTCCAATCTTCTGGCACTACTCCAGTGGATGGTAAGGACGCAAAGATCATTGCCAAAGGGGCAGCAATCTCTTCCCTCACTTCTCATAAGAACTTTGGGTATATCCCGTCTGGCCCAGTGGACTTATCTATCCTCATGTTTTTCAAAATTTCTAGCACATCCTCCTTCCTAACAACAACCTGTTTGAGCATATCTACCTGTTTCATGCTGTCCTCACAAATGTCAATACTGAAGCAAAGTATTCATTAAGGACCTCCCCTACCTCCTCTGACTCTGCACACAAATTCCCTCCACTGATCCTGATTGGACCTACCCTCTCTAATGCCATCCTCTTATTCCTCACATAAGTATAGAAAGCCTTGGGGTTTTCCTTGATCCAACCCACCAAGGTTTGCTCATACCCCCTTCTAGCTCTCCTAAGTCCATTCTTCAGTTCCTTCCTGGCTACCTTGTAGACCTCTAGTGCCCTGTTCGATCCTTGCTTCCTCAACCTTAAGTAAGCTTCCTTCTTCCTCTTGACTAGATGTTCCACATGTCTTGTCATCCAAGGTTCCTTCACCTTACCATCCTTTCCTTGCCTCAGTGAGACAAACCTATCCAGTACCTGTAGCAACTGCTCCCTAAACAACCTCCACATTTCTGTTGTGCATTTCCCTGAGAACATCTGATCCCGATTGGTGCTCCATAGTTCTTGCCTAATAGCATTGTAATGCCCCCTCCCCCAATTAAAGACTTTCCCATACCATCTGCTCCTACCCCTCTCCATGACTATAGTAAAAGTCAGGGAGTTGTGGTCACTATCACCAAAATGGTCTCCCACCGAGAGATCTGACACCTGGCCTGGTTCGTTGCCAAGCACCAAATCCAATATGGCCTACCGTCTAGTCGGCCTATCTACATATTCAGTCAGAAATCCTTCCTGGACACACCTGACAAAATCTGCTCCATCCAAACTATTTTCACTTGGGAGGTTCCAGTCTATATTAGGGAAGTTGAAGTTGCCCATGACAACAACCCTAATACTTCTGCACCTTTCTGAAATCTGCCTCCCAATCTGTTCCTCAGTGTCTCTGTTGTTATTGGGGGGGTCTATGGAAAACTCCCAATAAAGTGACTGCTCCTTTCCTGTTTCTGACTTCCACCCATACTGACTCAATGGAGAAACTCTCCTCCACAACCTCACTTTCTGCAGCTGTCTTACCATCCCCAATTATCAATCCATTCCCCGACCCCTTTTACCTCCCTCCCTATTTCTATTGAAACATCTATACCCTTCTGGGCAATTAGGGATGGGCAATAAATGCTGCCTAGCCAGTAACACCCTCATCCCGTGAATGAATAATGGAAAACAAGGCCTGGGGTCAGAATTCGAAAGCTGCCTTACCTGAGACCTGGGAATTGTTTTCTTGGTATCCTGGCAGTGGCTTTCCACTGCCCGAAATGCTTATTGCTGTTTGTTTTTCAGCCAGAAATTGCTTTTTTCTTTGGATTGCTCTGCAAACTTTTATCAGAAAAGTTAAAAATGTAATCAGTTTTCAGCAAAAGTTGGGCTGAAGAGGAAAAGAAGGCCTTTGATAATGGCAAAAAAAAGCAAGTTCAGAGTGCAGAACTTCCTTTAGCATCGTCCCACTCACACTTTGCTTATAACAGTTTGCAATTTCTTGAACGTTTCCCAGGCCTGATGCAAAATCACAAATCTAAAATGTTAACTATTTATCACCACAGAGGTGGCCACAAACCTGTTGAGTGTTTCCAGCATTTTCTGTTTTTATTTCAGATTTCCTGAATCTCTGGAAAACTCCTTTACAGTTGAGCTTTTGATTGCTCAGAGAGTAACACTTTGGCTGTTAATCGATGTTGTTCCAAACAAGGAAACAATGCTTCCTCTTTGGCTTCTTTCACCATTTTTGTTTTATTATACAGACTTGCTCTGGATTTCCCCGTTTTAAGCCATACTTGAAACAATCAAACCTTCCATATGTTTCAATAATTCATAAATGACACCTTTGTATTCATTTTTACCTTACCCAATCTAATAGAGATGACAAGGTGGCTGCAATGAGAAATGAGAAAATAAAGTTATGTTCACTGGAGGAAAGGAGGATTTTAATATTGGTACTCTAATTACGTTGGTGGCAATGATTGTATAATTAATTGGTGGATCAGCACCTGTATTTGGAAACAGTATTAAATGTTTTTTTTAGAAAATGCCACTTCACATTTGCCTGTAAAGCGTTAAAATACTAAAATCATGATTTCCTCCAGGACAATTATGATAGGTAATAAATACTGGGCGAGCCAGCAACACCCATATCGCCTGAATGGATATTAAAACAAAACCAAATTACAAATGACAACTGAAGTATATTCAATATTGGTATTTTAGACGGCCTTATAGAAACAACTGAAGCAGAAACATATTCACCAACATAGGATAGCAAAAATAAGAAGAATCCAGTCAGTTTAGATTACTTATTTTGGAGCAAGTGCTGTAACAGCACAAGAACAAAACAAACCTTTCCTGTTGAATCAGTTTCGGAAGATACAATGCTTCACAACGACTGGCTATAACATCAAAAGGTTGCAAATCCCCTCTCACAAGTCAGAGAGAGATCTGGAGGCTGAAGAAATGAAAACAAATTTCATCTCAGGGACTGGAATACAAAACACCATGAAGATGCTAAAGTAACTGCAAAGCTTGCTTCAACAGAATGCCAGAGCAAGAAGCAACAGAAAAGGACTGTGAGCTATCAACAAAGCTGATGGTTTCGGCCAGTTGACTCAAAGATTCAGTGATGGAAAATAACAAGGCCATGAAGTAAATAATTTCAAAGTGATAAATGATATAATTCAGATTGAGATAATTTTGGATTTAATGCTAGGAATTTTAAGTTATAGAAGTCAGCACAAAGGACAAACTGAATAGCAGAGGTTTATATGAGTTGAACAGGTAAATAATTCAGGTGCACGAGCTGCAACTACATTAGGTTGGAACTTGTTGAATTTGCATAAGAAGGTGGTTGTGTTGTTCAAGGTCAGTCATCTCAGCTCCAGGACATCTCTGCAGGAGTTCCTCAGGGTAGTGTCCTAGGCCCAATCATCTTCAGTTGTTTCATCAATGACCTTCCCTCTATTATAATGTCAGAAGTGGGAACATTTGCTGGTGATTGCACAATGTTCAGCATCACTTGCGACTCCTCAGGCACTGAAGGAGTCCATATTCAAATACAACAATATTTGGACAATATTTAGGCTTGGGCTGACAAGTAACAAGTAACATTTGCACCACTTAAATGCCAGGCAAATGCCACCTCCAAAAAGAAACAATCTAACCATTGTCCCTTGACATTCAATGGTGTTACCATCACTGAATCCCCCACGATCAACATCCTGGGGGTTACCACTGACCAGGAACTCAACCAGACTCACCACATTAACACATTGACTACAAGAGCAGGTCAGAAGCTGGGAATACCGCAGCAAGTAACTCACCTGCTGATTCCCCAAGCCCTGTCCACCATCTACAAGGTACAAGTCAGGAGTGCGATGGAATACTCCCCATCTGCCTGGTTGGATGCAACTCCAACTAGACTCAAGAAACTTGACACTATCGAGGACAAAGCAGTTCACATCCACAAACATCTACTCCATCCACCACTGATGCTCAGTAACAACAATGTATACTGTGTACAAGATACACTGCAGAAATTCATCAAAGATCCTCAAAAAGCACCTTGCAAACCCATGACCACTTCCATCTAGATAGATAAGGGAAGCATATCCATGGGAACACCACCACCTGCAAATTCCCCTCCATCCTGACTTGGAAATAAATCGCTGTCCCTACAGTGTCGCTAGGTCAAAATCCTGGAATTCCCTCCTTAGTGGTATTGTGGGTTAACCCACAGCAGGTGGACCGCAGCGGTTCAAGAAGGCAGCTCACCACCACATTCTCAAGGACAACTAAGGATGGGCAATTAAAAATACTGGCCAGCCAGCAATGCCCACATCTTACGAATGAATATTTTATAAATGAGCCTCAGAAACATGGCAATGAGCAATTACCTTCTGCTAGTCAGGGTAAGTTTTCACCCTCTTCATATCTTGGTCCAATTAGTGGAGATATAGATGCTCAGGAAGTCTTGAGCCAGTACATAATTCACCATATCTCAAGGATGTACAACCGTTATTTATCCAACGTGTATCTCCAGGTCAGCACATATATCATTGGCTTAGCAATGAGTACGGATGGAATTTGGAAAATCCAGGACCTATGCGTTGGTGACTTTACCCTGGAAAGAGATACAAAGGATATGTGTGAGACCACAAAGACAACAATGGTGGAAACTGTTCAAGTCTTTTTCCTATCAAGTTTATGCAATTGGTGCCATACCATTGTACAGGAATGTCCCTAGGGCATGGACTTGGTAGATTCTGTTTGATGCTCCATACCCTCTTATTCAGCATGGATAAGACAACTGCAGCTTTTACAAGGTGTATGTTGTTTCAGCATTGTGAATTTCTCCAAATGTTCATTGTATCACAGCAACAGTCAGGATTCTTGTCATGTATAAATGATGGCTTTGTGTATTTCTTCATACGGAGGGACATGAAGTACTTGAAGAAGGAGAGTCATAGAATGCCTCAACATGAAACAATGACATTGTATCTTATTTCAACGGAAGCACCCACCTGTCATGTTGCATGGAGACAGTAAGAAACCGTAAGGGCTATATAACTACTGAGATATTGTGTTGCCTGTCCCCACGTCAAACAAGAAAATCACTGTTGCATGTAAGAGCACATCACATTTAACACTTTAAGGTGATAAGAATCAGATCTGTGCCCCTCTGCAGCCTACATTAACTTTGTGCTTTGTGACTTGCAGATGCCACTTATAAAGTCGTCCGCAATTAGATGTACTCCACAGAGATATCTATCTTCAAACTGCAATGACGACTGACATGGTTGAGATTGCTAGTGAGAAGCATTTGCACTCTATCCAGTTGTAGAATGTATACATTTCACATCGATGATGACAGGATTGGAAATGAGTACAATCTGTACTCTGTAAGCTCATACTTAGATCATAGAATCCCTACAGGCCCTTCAGCCCAACAAGTCCACACTGACTCTCAGAGCATCCCACCCAGACCCGTCCCCCTATAACCCACCTAATCTACACATCCCTAAACACTCTGGGCAAATTAGCATGGCCAATCCACCTAGCCTGCATATCTTTGGACTGTGGGAGGAAACCGGAGCACCCAGAGGAAACCCACGCAGACACGGGGAGAATGTGCAAACTCCACACAGACAGTCGCCTGAGGGTGGAATTAAACCCAGGTCCCTGGCGCTGTGAGGCAGCAGTGCTAACCACTGAGCCACCGTGCCACCCAACTATTTAATACCTGATTCTATTGCCAGTTCAAGGAGCCTCCTGTCCCCCAAAAGTGAAGTCTCTGGATTGGGACAGAAAATAACCACTAATTCTCCACTCACTCCAGGTGTGGTCACAGTTATTTTTCCATTCATAGATCTCTTTCAAGAATTGAGAGATTATGGAAGGCAATGCACATTGTACTTGGCACTATGAGTCCTACAATCAGACCAGTCATCAAGGAATCACCCCTGAACATGCATGTCCCTTTCTACCAGGAAGTTCCTGGTCAACCAATTGCTACTGATCCCACTCACAATGGTACTACCACTTCAACACTCATCCTTACCCCTTAGGTCCAGTTTAGTCCTTCCCACCAATGTGATATTCACTCTCCTTTCCTTGTCCTCACTGAATCTCAGGTTGCTGCTTCCAGTCCTACGCGTTGAATTCCTTAAATTCCATGCCATAGGACTACCCCTGGTAACATACTTTACTTTCATTCTGCTGATCCCTAAGACTGACAGTGACCTGCCCCATGTACTCATTTGGATGGAAAGCCCTGACTGATGACTGACTACGCAGATTCCCAATGGACGAACCACAAAACTTTTGACTGCCTACACTGGATCTTCAAGACTGATCATGGCCCTTTCCTTGAACCCGCTTAATGTGACCTCCTCAAGCAGATGACTGACCATGACCAAATCCATGCACTGATCACTGCTCTGATTGGCTGTACTGAGGCTCCTCAGTGACAGCAGTCCACACCGAATATGGGGCATGGCCATTGGTTGAAGCACATACAGTGTGTTTGCAGTGAATGATGCTATATGTGTGAGATTGATATTGGATGATGCTATACAACAATATGTATACCTCTTAACTTCTCATCCCTCACTTAGGCTTTACTGTATTCTCCAATCTGACTGCCTTCCTCCACATGTCTAACTGTCTAATGATCACTGCAGATTTATTCCTTCCGCCTCAAGCTAGGCAAATCTTCGAGCTTCTATCCCACTCACAAATTTCAAACTGCATGTATATTCAAACCCACATTCTGTGAAGTGAATGATAGATAATATTATCTCTGCTTAAAGTGCAGAACTGCTTATCATTCATTTTCTTCAGGTCTTCCAACTCAGTAGGCTACAATCTACATCTAAAAGAAATCTTCAACTGTCTTCAGTGAGAAACACCCTGCAATTTTAAACAAAGGAATATTTTATCCCCTACAACCTTCAAGATGACATGACATGTTTTCAGATGTTCTATGGAAAAAGGACAAACTAAAAATTTTACCTTCAAAACAACTCTATGACTCTAACCCATATGGATAGCTTATGTTGGAGAAACTCTTTATATAGTCATAATGTCTCTGGACAAGAAACCCAGTGGCCCAGGTTAATGCTCAAGAGGCATTGGTTCAAATCCCACAATGGCCAGCGATGGAATTTAAATTTAATTAATTGAATCTGGAATTTAAGGGATCTTGTGTTGCAATGATAGTGTTCTTACCTCTGGGCTAGAAGGTCTGAGTTTAAGTCCTGCCGGTTCCACAGGTGTGTAATGACATTTCTGAACAGGCTGATCAGAATTCTTTTTGCACAAATGGAATTTAAAACTTGTCTCATTAATACTGACTGCGAAATTATTAATTGTTATTTAAAAATTGTCACCTTTAGGGAAAGAAATCTGCTGTCCTTACCCAATCAGATGTATATTTGACTCTCAATTCACATCAATGTGGTTGGTTTATACTTAACTGCTTGTGAAATGATCTGACAATCTTCTCAACTCAAGGGCAATTAGAGATGGGCAAGAAAGGCTGACAGCAATGTAACAAAACAAGAAAGAATAAAAGAAAGAAATCCAGACCTTCTGTATCTATTAAAGAGGTTCCTTGTTGACCAACTACCTTAAATGTCCTTTCATCTGGGAACTACAGATATAATTTAAATATCCTATTGAAGAAGGGAGAGAATCCCCAGCTTTGTCACAATCTCAACGATAGGGCATTCACGTTTAAGTTTTCTACTTCTACTCCTGACCTTAGAAGGTAAAAAAAAGCAAGTTAACTTTGATTTGCTATGTATACCTGTTTCTTAAGCAAGTTTCTTAACACTACCATTGCACACAAAAGCTCTTAAATACCAGATTTTAGCAACTAAATTTAAATTCTGTCAAAAATGTCGAATTACCTTACATTTGGCAATTTAACTCATAAAATTTAGAAGTTAAATTCCAAAGCATGTAAATTTTGACCTGGGCATACACAACAATATGCACCAAAAGGTTTGGCAGAAGATTCTTTTAAGAAGTGAACTCGAAAAGCTAGGACCCAGGCGACTGAAGGCTGTCAATATGCCTGCCAAAGCTGCAGTTTTTAAAATTATGCGGCACATAACAAGTCAGATTTGGAGGAGTGCAGAGTTTTGGAGGAAGGGAAGTGTGAGCCATTGTCATGATGTGTAAACAAGGATGAGAATTTTTAAATCAAGGCATTGCTAAACTGGGAGCCAGCATGGATTTGTGAACATGAGCATGAGTTAGGATACAGACTGCACAATTTTCAATAAAGTCAGATTTACAGAAGATGTAAGAAGGAGGATCAGCCAAAAGGCTATGACATCACTTTATTTTGAAGACAACAGTTTCAATTGGAATAAAGTGGACATGTAAAATAGGCTGCCAATTCACTGTCATTCATTTCACATTGTTGTACAAAATCAAAATCTATTTCTGTTTTAATTGAAAGAAAATTCTATCCAATTATCTTTTGAAAATAGAGATAATGTGGCTCAAATGTCCCTATTCCATTGAATGCTGTGCAGATAAATAGGCACAAGATGTGATTCCTTTGAGATGCTGGCAACTAAAGGGTTACCCTTTCATCTGAGATACGATGTGAGTAGTTTTTCATTGTTAAATAGACCAGAAACTATAGAAAGAAAAATTCTACAAATCAGACTGTTATTTAACAATCCACTCTACTCGAGCCATGATATAAGGGCCTCAATTAGGCTACAATTACAGTTACTGATGAATAAAGTCCATTAGTTGTGTCAACGTTATTGCCCAAATGGGACTTTGCTGTTAACGGATGAATGCAAGCTTTAGGCCCTCACATGGAGATAGGAATTGTGTAAACCCAATCATTAAACATTAAATTTTTTTAAAAAAGCAATTTTGTGTTTTATGAAGAATTAATGTTCTAATTTTGAAACCTGTTGAGAATTACAGAAGCATTTTATATCAGACTTCACATTAAGGAATTTCACGTATTTGCAACGCTGCTAGACAATACAGTCAAGCACACATCTTCAAATCTAGCAACTCAAAATTGGATATCAAAAGTGTTATTAACCATCAGTAACAGAAGGAATGTATTCCAACCCCAAGCCCCAACCTTGTAGTCAACGTATATGTCACTCTACCAATACAGTCAAGCCAGGGGACCAAATATAGTTCAATGAGGGATCTGGAATAGCATGAATGAAGCAGAACCAAGCTGAACTGAGTGGCATCCTGGTGAAGCCACAATACAGAACTACATGTATGCTAAAAAGCAAAAGCACCATGCTATATACACACTTAAATGAACTCACAACCAACAGATCAGACCTAAGTTCTACCATCCTGCCGCATCCGGTTTTAAATGTTGCACAACAATTAATTAATTAATTAATAGGAGTAGGTTGATCCACAAACATTCCCATCCTCAATGATATGGCAGTGAATCAGTGTAAAAGTTAATGCTGATGCATTTGAAGTCAAGTTCAGCTAATTTGAGTCGATGCTTTCCTCCTCCTGAGGTTCCCAACATCAGAAATCTTAGTCTTTGGTCAATTTGATTCGCACCATGTGAAAATAAAATGTGCTGAGCACACTGGATTCATCAAAGGCTAGGCTAAGTGACAACATATTAGCTATGTTGAAGATTTACATTCCACAACTGTACACACCTTAGACAAACTGTTTTAATAAATGACTACATTGGGATGCAGTCAAAGTCGAAGATTTCCCAGATATGTGCTGCCCACAAAATGTAGAACAGATCCAAACGAGGCATTTATCACCATAGCAGTTTACTGTCAATCATCAGCAAAATGATGGAGACTATCATACTGGCATTGTAGTTTCTGCCACCTCTTTGTGGTGAATCAATGTTGTGACCTTTTCTCTTAAAGATACCTTCTCGAAACATTACAACAGGTGTTGATGCAATCATTAACTCCAGAATGTGCTCTGAGTGTTTAGCATCTGAAATGTCACATTTGTTGCCCTTGTTGTGGTACCTATTGACAAACTGATCTCTTAATCCATATGGTTTTACTTGTTGGACATCAATTCTAAATGATGAATTCTGAATTTGACTCTGACATGTAACTGATCTAGTAACATTTTGTGATCTTCAAGCTTGTCTTCCCATAAGCCTGAGGTATTAACATAAGGACTAGTAGGCAATTCAGCCTTTGAGCCTGCCCCATCAGTTAATATGATGTCAACCTCAGCTCAACTTTCCTGCCTGCTCCCCATACCCCTTTATCCCATTGCTAATGAAAAGTTTGTCTATCTCCTCCTTAGAAATATTCAATATTCCAACATTCATGGCACTTTGACATAGTGAATTCCACAGTTTCATGACTCCTTGGGAGATTTAATTCCTCCTCATCTCTGTTTTAACTCAGCTACCCTTCAGCCTAAAACTATGACCTTTTGTTCTCGATTGCCCACAAGATAAACATCCACTCTATGTCTACTTTGTCATTCCCTTTAGTGTCTTATATACTTCAATTAGCATCTTGCATCTTTCTTAACTGTAGTGAATACAGGCCTATTAGAAAACCCTTAATGCTTATTAGATAATCATTTCATTCTGAAATTAATTTAGTGTACACAGTCTAAACTGCCTCCAATGCAATTTCATCCTTCCTCAAGTAAGGGGACCAAAACTGTACATTGTACTCCAAGTCTCACCAATGCTTTGTACAATTGCAATAATACTTCCCTGCTATTATATACTATGCCATTCACAATAAATACCAACATTCCATTTGCCCTCCTTATTACCTGCAGTATCTGCATATTAGCTTTCTGTAATTCATGCAGGAGGAACCCAAAGCATTTGAGGTTTCTCTCCAGTTAGATAAGTTGCCTTTTTATTCTTCTGACCAAAATGCATAACTTCACACTTATTCACATTAAACTCCATCTGCCAAATTTTGGCCAATTTATCTAATTTTTTCATATCTATTTGTAAATTTCTTATTCCTTCATTGCAGTTTACTTTCCTGCCTATTTTTGTGTTGTCTGTAAATTTGGCTGTCGTACATTCTATCCCTGTAATTACGTCATGTATGTGGATTGTAAATAGCTGGAGCCTGAGGACCAAACCCTACAGCATCTCACCAGTTACAACCTGCCAACCAGGGAAAGACCCATTTATCCCAACTTTATGCTCTCCCTTGTCTAGTCAATCCTCTGTCCAATCTAATATATTACCCCTAACCCCTTGTGATCTTACCTTTTGTGCTACACCTTAGCCCTGATGATCCACTTTACTTGTTATACCTTGAAAAAATCTGAGCAAACTTTTCTAGGAAATTAGTCAAACATGATTTACCCTACATAGCTTTCATTGATTCTGCAACTCTTTGTTACCAACCTCTATAAAAATTTTTAGTTTACCTAATCAGTTCAATAACTGCTTGATCTATGTAGCATAGCTGCAATCTCCGTTTAGAAATTTAAACTTAGACAGTAGATGTGTGGCTTTCAAGTTCATGATGAGACAGTTGGTGATCTTTGGCACTGACCAATTGATCTTTGACAGAACTTTCCAAATCCACCTGGAACACCAAGGGAAGCAGACACATGAGAATACTATTGCCTATTTAACTGGGACAAAGTAACCATAGTAGTAGCCAAGTCAAATATAGACATGCATGGGAATTCCCAGAGGCATGGTTCTCCACCCATACTTCAATCAACAAACATATAGAATTGGACCCTATATATAAACCCATACAGATCAAAACCGGAAATGACAGTACTCACCATAACAGACCAGACAGTATAAATTCCAAGCAGAATAATATTGCTTCATCAGAGGCTCCAGTGATGATGTCACCTAGCATGGTGATGAAAAGTCTGAACAAAAACAAGCCAGCTCAGTGAGCAAGTCAACAACCTCACCCACAACCCGAGCAAACAGATCTTTGCCAAAACTTTAAAATGCTATTGCCTATAAATTTGCCTTCAAATCACACACTATCCTGATTTGGGAATATATGACATTGTTCCTTTATTGTTACCGGATAAAATTTACTTCAACTCTCTCTTCAACAGGACAGTTGATATAAGTAGTCCGCAAAGACTGCAGCTGTTCAACAAGTGGAGTAACCATTATTTTCTCAAGGGCAATTAGAGACATAAGAGGGACATTAGAGAAATAAATTCCCTTGCTAGCGACATGAATAACCAATGAATAAAGAAAGTAGGTGAGCCATTCAGGCGGGCAAGTCAATGCCAACTTGTGGGTGCCTCCTCCTCTCAATTTACTCCATCTGTGCAGGTCAGTATGTTCTCTATTACATCCTCTCAGCACAATTTAATCACAGAATGCTTACAGTGTGGAAGGAGGTCATTTGGCCTGTTGAGTCTGCACCAACTCTGCGAAGAGCATCCCAGCCAGAAGAGTCCCCCAACCACCCCATTACCCCACATTTACCATGCGTAATCATCCTAACCTACATATCCTTAGTCACTACTGGACAATTTAGCATGGCCAATCCAACTAACCTGAATACTTTCGGATTAAAGTATGATGCTATTTACCACCACTGCTCCATGCAGATGTAAGGTCTACATTATAGTGCATTTAAACAAACTGTATGATTCATCACACCAAATATTGTTTTTTTAAACAGTTCTAAGTTCAGGAAGGTAAAAAAACAAAATGGCCGTCATGTTACTGATGTGCCAGAGAGAATGTTTGGGGTAGGGAAAGTTGCTACAAAATTCGCAGGATAGATGAGAAAGATAATAATCAGTTTAGTTTCATTTCCAGTGAATGATTTTGAAACGCTTTGTACGGTTGATGATCAAATTTCACTTTTATTTTCAGTTCTTAAACAACTGAAAAAAACAAGTAAAAACCAGTCAAGAATGACTTTGTAATTTATGAATTTATGATTTAGGAAAAATAGTCCAAAATAAAATCTTTAGTCAGATTTTTACCTTAAAACTTATCTCAAATGCTTTAAAAATCTCTTGTATTTTGATGTGAGTTGCTGAAAGTGCTGAACTGAGTTTTGTAAACTGTCCCTTTAAAACAGCTTCAAGATGAAATTACATGGAAGTGACTCTGCAGGATACTCACTTTTCCTAGGCGTTATGTTGTGAGACATGGTTGTATTAGAAAACTTGTTCCTTGCACCATGAGTCACCTTCCAATAGCAGGTGCATCACAGGTGCATCACAAGGAGACCAATCATAATATAAATAGGGTAAGGTTGTATTTCTCTCCGTTCAAATACCATGTTCTAACAGGACAATGACGACAATAGACTTCTGTTGGATTGATTCATGGTTACATTTGTGAATGTACTGCAATGGTTTACCTTCTGCAGGATCGTTGACAAGAAAACTCTTTGACTCTCATTGTCTGCCAACAGCTGAATTAGAAGAATTTACAGTCTGATGACCCACCTTTTTTTTGCAATATTATGAATTCTGTGACCATAAACGCCTGAAATGAATTTCAGTGTAAAGCTTCAGGGTCAAAGGACCACACGGTGCCACAAAATCTTCAACCTGAGTATCATGAAGAACAAATCACTTTATTTCTTTGTTATCTGAGCATTAATGAATCAGATTTAATTTTTCTTTGTTTGACCTTGTCACTGATCAGGTACAGTAAGTCCAATGTTATCCACAGTCACTATCCGAACATATGTGTTTTCCAAGCACACAGTGTGGAATTAAATGTGGTATCATGAGCCAAAATTGACTTTTATTCTCTGCAGCCCAGAGATGTTAAGCCTTATTGTAATTAACCAACTGCTGCCCCAATTGAAAATTGGTAAGTCGACACAACTTGGAATTGTGACCTCATGTGCAACACAGTGCAGAGTCCACCGCAAGGTGTTTCATTCTTAAGGCAAGTATCTGTAAGTGTCTCCAACCTGATGTTACAGATATGCTTTAGCTTCAGTCAAACAGTGTGACAATCTCAAACTCTACCCACTCAACAAACATCCATAAACTCACAGGAGTACCATTGTCTTTCATTTTCTGTTTCTTCCATTATTTAACAAATGGTGCTTGACTTCCAGCACCTGTACTCAACAGTTAACACCATTTGTGTTTCTTTTCCTGCAGGAAGATTGTGAGAATTAAATAAGGCCACACTAATTTCTTTGTTTCATGAAAAGAGGCCATTTTGACAATAAATCAGATAGAAGAGGCATTGTGTGTTTAGCAAGAAATAAATTATTTATAACTCTGTTCCCAACCCCATCTCATCTATCACAGTTTGGCTGTAACCTCAGCAAGCCAGGTTTATCTAATGTTATCCAGCTAAAAGCTGTTATATCAATTCTCTAATGGCTTTCAAATCCTATTAGTTTCTATAATCTTGCCCAAAAGTAGGATTGAATGGTTGTTTTCCTCACACTGTGGGCTTCAGCTTTTTTTTGTTTTTCTCAGTCTATCAGGCAACAATGACTGTCAGATGTACTTAGAGGCAAGATGGATATTCTGCCAATCCTCCTTATAATAATCTTGAAAATACTCAGCAATCCTTTGCTGGGCTAAAATTAGTGATAAATCAGTACCAAAAACAAATGACTATGCTGTTTGTTTTTGGTTCATTTTCAGTCACAACTTAAGTCACTGTTAGCATTGCCAATTCATTTGTGACATGAAGATCAGACAATGTCAAATATTTGAATGGGAAATGTTGAAAAAAATATAAACAGTGTAGTCACAAGAGTACTATATCTCAATGCAATTCCTACCCAGTCACTTTGTTTTTGGTGACTGCACAAATGTCTCCCTGTATGTACTTTTGTGTTTGGAATCATTCATATTCAGACATAAATAGTTGAAGTCCAAGCTTACTATCTTCATTTTTCTGCCTCACTCATGTCCTTGGAGTGTAGCTGCTCTGTCAACTTGTTTGAAACATTTCCCACCGGATAGAATGATGGCGTGGAATCTAACATCCTGAGAAAACCTTCAGGTCTCAAGATCACCTTGGGGTCCTGCCTACAT
The DNA here is from genome assembly GCF_021869965.1 of Rhincodon typus. NCBI lineage: Eukaryota > Metazoa > Chordata > Chondrichthyes > Orectolobiformes > Rhincodontidae > Rhincodon > Rhincodon typus. Next base: position 10,508,564 of record NC_063359.1, on the reverse strand, counting down.
AGGGATCAGGAATTTATTGACTGAAAAGTCAGAAGAGTTCAGTTAAGGGAGATGGGCGAATTTCTGAGGTCGTAGGGTCATTCAGAGAAACCAGAAGACCATAACACCATGAGATACTGGAGAAGAATTAGGCCATACAGCCTATCAAGGCTGCTCCACCATTGAATCATGGTTGATATGTTTCTCAATCCCATTCTGCTGCCTTCTCTACACAACCCTTGATCTCCTTAATAATCAACAGACTATCTATCTCTGTCTTAAATACAGTCAATGACTTGGCTTCCACAGGCTTCTGTGGCAATGAGTTCCACAAATTCAACAGTTTCTGCCTGAAGAAATTCCTCCCTATTTCAGTTCTAAAGAGTTGTGCTTTCATGCTGTGTCTGTGCCCTGGGTCCTAATCTCTCCTACTGATGGAAATATCTTCTCTACATTCACTCTATCCAAGCCTCTCTGTAAGTTTTAATGAGATGCCCCCTCATCTTTCTAAACTCCTTTGAGTACAGACCCAGAGTCCTGAATCACTCCTCATATTACAAGCCATTTACCCCCTGGATCATTCTTGTGAACCTCCTCTGGACTTCCACCAAAACCAACACATCCTTTCTTAGATACAGGGCACAAAACTGTTCAAAATATTCCTAATATTGGTTTGACAAGAGCCTTATACAGTCTCAGCAGTACATCTCTTCTCTTGTATTCTAGCCCTCTTGAAATGTATGCTAACATTGCATTTGCCTTCCTAATTGCCTATAGAATCTGCATGCTAACCTTAAGATAATCCCGAACTAGGACTCCTAAATCCCTCTGTGCTTCAAAAGCCTTTCCCCACTTAGAAAATAGTCTACCTCTCTGTTCCATCTACTAGTCGTGCATAACCTCATACTTTCCAATATTGTATTCCATCTGCCATTTCTTTGCCCACTTTCCTAGACTATGTCCTTACGTAAGAAGATGAAGTTAGAAGCAGATAAGAAATCTAAAATTCATATGATTGCCCGTGGGGATTAAGGATCAGTGTTTTTCCAATGGTAGGAGATCCCTTCAAAACAAGGTTTAATGGTTCCTATCAGGTTGAGAAGAATTAAGTCAGGTGAATTATCTTGCAAAGATGCCAGATAGGAAACAAATTTATCAGTTTTGTCTTGTGAACATGCTAAAACCTTGCTATGGTGGGGAAAGGGAATGGGAGAAAAAGGTATTAGTTACTGCCTCTCAGAGTGAGGAATCAAATCAATTTGATTTGGATTTTGATGTGCCTCAGAATAAATTAAATAACGAGCAAGTCCTTAAAGAATGGTTTAGGATTGTGAGCTATTTGTGTCAGGAACAAAGAACAGAATTGAAAGGCTTGTTTCAGCACTAATAGGACACATGTAGAAACAGAATTGGGAGGACTAATACTATAGTACATGAGGTTGACGTAGAGAATGCTATTCCAATAAAGCAACACCCCTACAGGTTTAATCCTCTCAAAGCAGCACAGATATGGAAGGAAGTGGAGGCAATGCTCCAAGAGGACATCATTGAACCGAGTCAAAGTGTGTGGAGTTTGTCAATCATGTTGGTTCCCAAATCTCACAGTACTCCACAATTCTGTGTAGATTATCAGAAGGTCAACGCTGTGACTAAATCAGACTCATACCCGATTCTAATGCTGGAGGACTGTGTGGAAAAAGTTGGACAAGCCACTTACATCACAAAATAAAAACCGAAAGAACTGTGGATGCTGTAAATCAGGAACAAAAACAGAAGTCGCTGGAAAAGCTCAGCAGGTCTGGCAGCATCTATGAAGAAAAAAATTAGAGTTAACGTTTCAGGTTCGGTAAAGCAGGGTAACCAGACCCGAAATGTTAACTCTGATTTTTCTTCACAGATGCTGCCAGACCTGCTAAGCTTTTCCAGCAACTTCTGTTTTTGTCACTTACATCACAAAGTTGGACTCATCCCTTGGTAACTGGCAAGTACCCTTGTCAATGGGGATGAAAGAAGTTTCTGTTTTTGTAACCCTAAATGGGCCATACCAATTTATAGTAATGCCCTTCGGAATGAAGAATGCATCAGCCACTTTTTAAATAAAAACCAAAAGAACTGCGGATGCTGTAAATCAGGAAAAAAAACAAAGACCTGCTGAGCTTTTCCAGCAACTTTGTTTTTGTAGCCACTTTTTAAAGACTTATGAACAGAGTTGCGGCAGGATTGACTAATTGTACCGTCCATATAGATGACTTAGTGGTCTTTAGCCATTCATGGAAAGATCACATGGTGCATTTGGCAAAGCTCTTTGAGCGACTATGGAAGGCAAAGTTGGTCATAATTTTGGCAAAGACAGAATTTGCGAAGTGGCATTCTTAGAATACAACATCAGACATGGACTGTGACACTGAGAAACATGAAGATGAAGGCCATTGATGAGTTTCCAAGAACATCGTCGAAGAAATAATTGCTACGATTTTTGAGACTGACCAGAGGCATTTGAGAGTTTAAAAGCAGTGTTATCCACTACACCCATTTTAGCCATACCCAATTTCTTGGAACCCCACAAAGTCACTGTTGACACTAGTGATGTAGGGGTTAGATCTGCGTTGTTACAGGAGAATGATTGTGGAATTCAAAGGCCAATTTGCTATTTTTCAAAGAAACTCAATATCCACCAGAGAAAATATTTAACCGTTGAAAAATAGTTGTTGAGTTTGGTACTGGCCTTGCAACAGTTTAATGTTTATGTTGCAAACAAAATATCAGAGACGGTTGTGTGCACTGATCACAACCCTTTGAGATTTTTCAAAAGGTTTAAAGACAAGAACACTGGACTGTTTCTTTGAAATCTTATGTTACAAGCATTTAATTTACAGATTGTACATGTTGCGGGTCGTGAAAATGTTATTGCTGGTTTAAAAGGAAAATGTGTACATAAGATAGAAATGATACTGTTCAATGTTATATATGTATATAGAATTAGTATGAAATGTGTAACTCGAGATTAATGATCTATATATTTAGTAATAATAGTGTTAAGAATTAGAACAAAAAAAATGAAGCCATGTTTTCATCATTATGCTATTTTTTCTTAAGTGGGGGAGGTGTTGCAAATTTAGGTCAAATACTTGTGGATTGGAAGACAGGAAATTAGAAATTGTTTGTAAAATGATAGGGTGGAAGAATGTGTTGTCCCTTCAAAAGATGATTATTTTTTCTAGGTTTGGAGATTTAAAAAGTGTCTGCAGGCAGCAGCAGATGCACAGAGAGTTCTTGAAATTGAAACATTCTATCAAAAGGCTATTCTGTCAGCAGGCAAAGCAGCATTTTTACCAAGACAACAGGTTTTTGAATTTAGCCAATTAATTTAAAGCAGGGCCTAGAAACCAAATCCCAATTGACCATCTTCCCTGCAGACTCTTTCCTCATTCCATATAGAGAGCAAGTACCTCATACTTGTTGGACAAAGTCAAGTGCTGAGGCTCCTCCAATACTACGTCTAGGATCCCTCTACCTGCCTCACTTTAGGCGGGGTGGGCTCTGTTCGGGCAGCCAGCGTGGAGTTACTCCTTGAAGTTTCCTGAAAATATTAAGATTCCCACAGCTCCCGAAGCATCAAGGTGGTGTACAGAAGTCCCAGTAGGAATTCTTGAGGCTAATGTTATTGCCCCAGAATTTGTGATTGGAAGATTGACGAATCCTCAAGGCATGTCTTGCTTGCTGCCACTTGCTGACATTGAGAAGATGCCTGTATTTTTCGGGAATAGCTCCTTCGCAGGTCTATCTCCATGGAGTAAGTTGCCGGTTTCTCTGGCACTCTATCTCCAGGGGAGCCCTAGGAAGCCAAAAGGGATATGCAACTTTTAAGGAATCGCCACACCCTTCGCTTCAAAGCTACCCTTGCTGAAGTGATAAGGGTTCTGACCTGAGAGTGGAGAAACTGAAGAGGAGAAATCATGCAGAGGACGTGAAAAGTGACGGGGAAAAGAGAAGGTGAAGTAAAGAAGAAGAAGGAGAAGTGGTGAAATGGAGAAGGTGAGGATAATGAAGGAGATAGCATTGAAGAGTGGAGAAGAACTGTAATAGGAGAAAGTGAAAAGCCTTTGTGAATTTTTATTAAACTGGGTTTAAGCTTCAAAATCTCCCCTCCCCCTACCGCATCCCAAAACCAGTCCAGCTCGTCCCCGCCTCCCTAACCTGTTCTTCCTCCCACCTATCCCCTCCTCCCACCTCAAGCCACACCCCCATCTCCTACCGACCAACCTCATCCCGCCCCCTTGACCTGTCCGTCCTCCCTGGACTGACCTATCCCCTCCCTAACTCCCCACCTACATTCACCTTGACTGGCTCCATCCCCGCCTCTTCGACCTGTTTGTTTCCTCTCCACCTATCCTCTCCTCTATCCATCTTCTATCCGCCTTCCACTCTCTCCCTATTTATTTCAGAACCCCCTTCCCCTTCCCCTTTTCTGATGAAGGGTCTAGGCCCGAAACGTCAGCCTTTCTGCTCCTATGATGTTGCTTGGCCTGCTGTGTTCATCCAGCCCTTCACCTTGTTAATAAGGCCAAACCAGATACGAATGACATGTTAATGCTTGTTAATCAGCATCTCCCTGCTCAGTAGTTTGATTCTCATCTAACTGTTAAAAACCTGGATGTAGAATTGAACATTCTTTCCTGAACATTAAGAATCATATTTTTCTAAATTTGTTGTATTTTCCCCACTGACTCACTATCATCCACATCATTCAGGGGTTGGGAAAATTCAATCAACAGTCTACAGTCTATGGTTAACATGCCAACCAATATAAATGGAAGAACTCTCAGAATTGTATGATACGACAATAGTTTTCACAATGAGTGATACTCATGTTGGTAAGTTATACCAATCAGCAAATAAAAACTTTTTTATAACTTGTAACTTTTTAAATTATCTCTTCTTCTTTTTACACTTCTCCTCCCTGCCCTTCTCCTGTTATTATGCGGCAATAATATGGTAGAATTTTTCAGAGATGTTCTGTGGAAGGGTCATCGGACACAAAACATTAACTCTGATTTTCCCTTCACAGGTGCTGCCAGACCTGCTGAGCTTTTCCAGCAACTTCTGTTTTTGTTCCTGATTTACAGCATCCATAGTTCTTTTGGTTTTCATGAGTTGCCTGTGATAGATTGGGAACTATTTCTGAAAGGAATGACAGTGGATAGGCAATGGCAAACAGTCAAAGAGCGAACGGATGAACTACAAAAAACGTTTCTTCCTGTCTGAAGCAAGAGTGCAAAGAGAACAGTGGCCAAACTATGGCATTTGACTGAAGTTAGAGATAATGTTAGATGCAAAAAGGGTCATACAGTTTGGCAAGAGAAAGCAATAGGCTTAAGGATTTGAAACAGTTCAGAATTCAGCAAAGGAGGACCCAAGGGATTGATTAAGATGGGAAAAATATAGTATGAGAATAAACTAGTGGGGAACCTAAGAACTGTCTGTAAAAGTTTCTATCGGTAAGTTAAGAGAAAAATATTGGTGAAACCAATGTACGTTGCTTACGGTCAGAAACGGGGCAAGTTATAATGGGGAACAATAAAATGGCCAGCAAACTAAATTCATAAAGAAAATCTGAAAGAACTGGAAATCAGAAATACAAACGGAAAATTTTGGAAAAGCTCAGGAGGTCTGGCAGCATCTATGGAGAGAAATCAGAACTGGTTTTGAGGAAGGATCACCGGACCCAAAACGTTAACTATGATTTATCTCCACAGATGCTGCCAACCAAATTCATAGTCTACTTCTGTCTTTACAAAGGAGGACACGAATAATGTACCAGAAATGATAGAGGACGCAGAGTTTACTGAAAAGGAGGAACTGCAGCAAATGAGTATTAGAAGGTAAATAGTGTTAGAGAAATTAATGGCATTGAAGGCTAATAAATTCCCAGTGCCCATAATAATCTACATCCCGGGGAGTTCCTCAGGAAATGACCTTAGAAATAATGGATGCACTTGTGATTATTCTCCAAAATTCCATAGACCCTGGAATGGTTTCTACAAATTGGAGCGTAGCGAATGTAACCCCATTGTTTAAAAAGGGAGGTAGAGAGAAAACAGGGAACTACAGATCAGTGAGTCTGATGTCGGTAGTGGGGAAGATTCCAGAGCTCTTTATCAAGGATTTTGTAACAGAGCACAGTGAGAGAGTTGGCTACAGTCAGATGGATTTACAAAAGGGAGATCATGCTTGAAAAATCTACATGAATTATTTGAAGATGTAGCTAGTAGAGTTGATTAGGGGAGCCAGTCGATGTGGTTTACTTGGATTTTCAGAAGGGTTTTGATGAAGTCCCACATAAGAGATTAATATGTAAAAGCAAAGTACATTGGATTGGAGGTGGTGTATTAAGATGGATGGAAAATTGATCAGCAGACAGGAAACAAAGAGTAGGAATAAGTAGATCTTTTTTTCTGAATGGTAGTCAGTGATTATTGGGTCGCATCAGAGATTGGTACTGGGACCCTACCTATATGTTAATGATTTAGATGAGGGAATTAAATGTAATATCTTAAAATTTGCAGATGACACAAAGCTGCATTGAAATGTGAGCTGTGAGGAGGATGCAGAGATGTTGTAGTGTGATTTAGACAGTGAGTGGGCAAATGCATGATAAATACTGTATAATGTGTGTAAATGTGAGGTTATCCACTTTGGTAGCAAAAATAGGAAGACAGATTATTATTTGAATAGTTGTAAATTGATGGAGGTGAATGTTCAATAAAACCCAGGTATCCTCATGCACTGTTTGCTGGGAGTGAGTGCAAAGGTGCAGTAGACAGAAAAGTGGGCAAACCGTGTGTTGGTCTTCATAGCGAAAGGTTTTGAGTACAGGAACAAGGATGTTTTGCTGCAATTATACAGGGCATTGGTGAGGCCACACTGCAATATTGTGTGCACTTTTGGTCTCCTTTTCTGAGGAAGGATGTTCTTGCTATAGAAGGAGTCCAACAAAGGTTTATAAAATTGATTCCTGGATGGCGGGACTGATGTATGAGGAGAGATTGAGTCATTTAGAATTGTATATTCACTGGAGTTTAAAAGAGTAGTGGGACACCTCATAGAAACTTATAAAATTTTAACAGGACTAAACAGGTTATATGCAGGAAGGACATTCCTGATGGTTCTGAACCAAGTTTAAGGATAAAGGTAAACATTTTAGCACTGAGATAAGTGGAAATTTCTTCACCCCTGACAGTAGTAGCTTGTAGAATACTACCACAGAAATTGGTTGAGACCAAAATGTTGTACGTTTTAAAGAAAGAGGTAAATATAGTTCTTGTGGCTAAAGGGGTCAAGGGATATCGGGGGAGCATGTGAATTGAGCTTGATGATTAACCATGATCATCACATAGAAAATTATAAAATTTTAATATAAAATTAATATAAAATATGATCATAATGAATGGCAGAACAGGCTCAAGAGGTAAAATGATCTACCCCCTGCTCCAAACTTCCATGTTTCTCTTCTTTCTCCTTTCTAATCTTTCCTTCTACTCACCTCTCCATATCCTTTCCAGCTCTTCTCTTCCTTTCGGTACCTGCATAGTCACCTCTCCACCTTTTCTTCTCCCCATCCCTACATCATCCCCTTTTCCAGAACAAGATGGAAACCAACTGTTACTTATTGTCATCGGGATATGTCCCTCACCGCTTCAGCTACATTTTGAGAGGGTAACACTCCAATCCAGAAAGATAATACAGTGCAGGAAACTCATTACAGGAGATGTGGAAGACTGATTATGACAGTCACTGGGGGGTCACGCAGCCTATTGACACTGAGCTGTGCTTTCCAGAATTTCGTGGCCAGTTTTTTTTTGCCAGAGTGAAGGTTGCTGTCAGGATAGTCGAACATAACGGTGTGCTCACTATCCATGTAGGAAAATGACTTCCATTCAAGTAGTCTGTGTGACTGACAAAACCAGCATCAAATGTCCATTCCTAATTGTCCTTGTGTAGATGGTGGTAAGTTTGATTCTAAAACTCCCGCAGACAGTGTAAGAAAGCTACTCCCACGGTTAGAGAGTTCCAAGATTTTAAGGAAAAAGTTATTAAGGAAAAGAAAAGTTTTCTTTTCCCCTGAATGGATTGCAATTTGAAGCGTAACATTGAGTCAATTGTATGTTTATGTATCTGTTGCTCTTATACTTCTAGCTGCTGGAGTAGAAATTTGATATTGTATAGAATTGTAGAATTAGAATTGAATAGTGGAGTATAGAATATACATTATACATTAGAGTAGTGGAGTATACATTAGATTAGTAGAGTACACATTAGAATTGTATAGTGGAGTGCAACATGTTCTCTTAGCGTACACCACATTAATCTTTCAAATCATAATTTTCTATGGACGTCAGATTGCAACTGCAATTAATCTTGAATTTTCTTCATTTTATCTTAAGCATCCTTAGGATTATTGCTGTAAACTTTGCCTGGTGTTCCAGTGGTTTAGGATACTGGAAGCAACTTTGCAAATTTCTGTGGCCTGTAGTGGTTTTCCATCACGTAAGATAATGATTTGTGTGTGGTGGTCAAATCTGCATTAAATTTTGCACAGTGTGTTTCAGGAACACCACTGAGTCTCTATTACGTATGCTGCAGGGCAAGATCTTCCAATGCCCTTCTGAGTAATCGGACGTAAAAGCGTGTGGCCATCAATCACTGTCTTCTCATTACTGGGGATACAGAATCATTAAAATAACTGTGTGATGGAAGTGGGAAAGAATGGCATATTTCGACAATCTATGTTTTGTAACATCTTGGTACTGAAAAGTCAAGTGTTATCATCATCATCATCAGCAGCAGTACCTTGCAGATGAGGAGGTCTCTTCCACTCTCAGGGTGAGTGCATAGTTGGCTGTACAGATCGATACAGTTACCGCAGGCTCTGTTACCCTTGGGGAATGTAGTGGTCACAGGAAGGGGTGGATGGGGCTTTAGTATGGCAGGGCAGCATGGTGGCTCAGTGGTTAGCACTGCTGCCTCACAGGGCCATGGACCCAGGTTCAATTCCACCCTCAGGTGATTGTCTATGTGGAGTTTGCGCATTCTCCCCGTATCTGTGTTGGTTTCCTCCCACAGTCCAAAGATGTGCAGGGTAGGTGGATTGGCCATGCTAAATTGCCCATAGTGTCCAGGGATGTTTAGGTTAGGTGGATTAGTCATGGGAAATGCTAGGGTAGGGGAATTGGTCTGGGTGGGATGCTTTTCAGAGGGGCAATGTGGACTTGTTGGGCCAAGTGCCCTGTTTCCACACTGCAGGGGCTCTATGACCACACTCCTTTTGTTATTTTTGCCTGGCTTCTGCTTTTTCCTGACAGCAAGCTTCAAGGTGGCCGATGTCTTCCTAGATGCTTCTCCTCCACTTTGGACAGTCTTGGGCCAGTGATTCCCAGGTATCTGTGGGAATGCCGCACTTCACCAGTGAGGCCTTGAGGGTATCACTGAAGTGCTTCGAATGTAAATGTATGTTATGATTCACCCACTATTTACAAAAAGCCAACTGATTTTGTGGAGAGATGGCATGCAAAGCCTTTAACAAAGATAAGGGGTCTCATTTTTTGAAATATCTGAAACAAAAAGATATTTGTCTACTTTTCCTGTATTTGTTTTTAGTTGGGATTTGGACATCACATGTGTGACCAGCATTTATTGCCCATTCTGAATGTTTCGAAGGGGATGGTGTTGACTTTGTTCCATTGTGAAATTTGCAAAGAAGGTTCAACATCTTTCAAACATTCTGAGGTGTACTTGAAGTTAAAAAAATGCACTAAAATGAAGAGAAATGTACATTGTGATTTCTTCTCAGCCATCTAACTTGCAGTGCAAGTCCTGGTGATGTCTTTGCATTCCAGCTAATGTCAAATGCAACAGAATTTAGCAGGTGTTCAACATAACCCAAATCCCTTACCACTTCCAAGAAATTTCTGCATCTGGTTCCCCTGGTGACAGCCTCCAGACTTCTCCAGATCATGAATTTTATGTACAAAATGGGACTTGCTGAATCTGTGACTCACCCAAGACAGACTGTCTTATCTTTAGCTGGTAGTTACTGCAACTTCCAACAAGCACAACATCTTATCTGGGCAGTTCAGTCGTTAGCTTGTTTTGACAATACTATTAGCAGTGATGCTTTAGCTCTTGTTCTAAGATAATAAAACAAACCTGTGAGATTTCACTTCACTCACAAGAAACCAGAATAAATTCATGGGTTCCAATCAGAAGGCAAAAAAGACTAAATGAATTATTCAGATGAAAGAAAAAGAGTTAGAGAAATTGCATCGATAAATCATCTATCACAATGCTAGGGTGTCACAGAATGTTTTTTAGATATTGAAGTCCATTTGAAATGCAGCCACTGTTTTAATGTTCAATAGCGGCGGACAATTTGCACACAGCAAGTTCCCACAAACAGGTATATGATATTGACCAGATAATCATTTTGCTTAATATTGGTTGAGGGATACATATTGTTTGGAGCAGAGAAAAAGAAAATTCCTTGCTCTTCTTCAAAATCGTATTGTGAAATATGTTTGTTGTTGGAGTTACATACCAGAGTACCAAAGACTTGTACAAGTGGATGCTTTACTCTTCCGTGTTTCTTGATATGGACTCAGTAGAAATTAGTTGCTCATACCCATCAATGTTTTTCTGTAGTTTGTTCATCTGGATACTCTTCAGCAGAACTCGTGTATGATCCTGCTTTTCACTGAGTTAGCCCCCACTCTCTCCTTTCTCCCCTCATTGGCTGGTGTCTAACCATGTGCAAATTGCAAGTCCCCTTTAATCCTCAAAATTACAGGCAGGAACAGTATCTTGAGCTAATGGTTGGGGGTATGAATTCCTGTGACCATGCTGTGTCTTTATCATCATCGGGTTCTTACTATTCCTTCACAGCCTGATCACATTGTACTTCTTGCGTATCTGAATACAAAATGTAAAAAGGGAAGGTTTTGTGGCAGGTATAAGGGATGAAATTGAGATTTGTATACTTGCACCATCTGCAGCATGTAAATGGAAAGAGATTATGGAATTGGGGAAAGGGGAGTGTGTGAGAAGGATGATTAAGTATGAGGATACTGTCACCTTCAAATCTTTCAGCTTTATTTATTACAATATCAGAAGTAGCAACCCCAACATTCTCCAATACTGTTTCCTGCATATTGCATGTTCTTCTCTGATTAGTTCCCACTGTCTCTGTTTCTGCATTAGCTTTCCTGCTACAGAATGGAAAGTGTATGACTGAGTGTTGTCAAATCTGCTTGGATGATGTGTCTGCTGTGGTTGAACTGTTGATGGTCTGTGAAAGCTGTTTGTTGTGAGTGTGTACCTTGTACTAAGTGTATGTGGATGGTTCAGTATATGGAATGTCAGGCATGAGGCTGATTTTTGGAGGTTGTTGGTCAGTGAGTCATGTTGGGGAATTGAATCAAGCAGATTCTGATACACATAGTGCGTTTTTAACTACTTGTAAAAGATGTGTTTACTGAATCTGTGGATCAAGTAACATCTTGTGAAACTAAATCGAAGTCACTGGGGTTTGCTCTGGGATGGCTATCACCTGGATGCCTGCAGCTATAGAATGTCACTCCTTATTTCCACCACCCTCCACTTGGCCTGTTACTATGAGAAGATCCTGGAGCCCTGCTGTCAAATGTTATACCATTTCTCACAATATTTCACAACTGACATGGTTTTGTGAAAGGGAAATTTTGTTTTACAAATCTATTAGAGCTATTTGAGATGCAAAAAGCAGGGTGGATAACATTAGTAATCTAGTGCATTTGGATTTACACAAGACACATGAAAGGTTACTGCTTCACAGTACCAGGAACCCAGGTTCAATTCCAGCCTCAGGACACTGTCTGTGTGGAGTTTGAACATTCCGTCCTCGAGTGCGTGGGTTTACCCCAGGTGCTCCGGTTTCCTCCCACAGTCCAAGGATATGCAGGTTAGATGGATTGGTAATGCTAAATTGCCCGTTGTGACGAAGAATGTGCAGGCTAAGTGGATTAGCCATTGAGAATGCAGGGTTACAGGGGTCAGGGTCTGGGCCTGGGTGGAAGGCCCTTTGGCCAGTCAGTGCTGACTCAGTTGGCCAAATAGACTCTTTATCCACTGTTGGGATTCTATGACTCCAAGCTAAGAATTCATAGTATTTGAGTGCTTTGTTAGAATGGAGAAAGGATTGACCAACTGCAAGAAACAGAGTACAGATAGATGGGTTATTTTCAGTTTGGCAAATCGCATATAGTGGAATGCCATCAGAACCTGAAATGGGCCTCAAATATTTGCAATCGATGTGGATGAAGAGACCATATTACAACCAAATTTGCTGATGGTACAAGGTAGGAAAGCAAGCTGTGCAGTGGCTTCAAACATTCTGCAATGGTATAAAGTTGAGCTGTGGGTAAAAATATTTTTGGGGCACAGGTAGATAGATCCTTGTTAGACCAGCGGGTGAAAGGTTATCAGGGTAGGCGAGTATATGGAATTGAGATTACAATCAGATCTGCCAGAATCTCATCGAAGGGCAGAACAAATTTGATAGGCTGAATGGACTATTCTTGCTCCTAAATCACATGTGTGTATGTTCACAAACGCATGTTGGTCAAATTTGGCATGAGGGAAAACAGAACAGCATTTTGGTTAAATGGCAAGGCAGCGAAGAAATACTGATAACCCTGCAGGAATCTGACTTAGATGGCACAGTTTCAAAATAAGGCCATTGTATTTAAGATAGGTATGAGGAGGGAGTCCTTCTTCGAGTGTACTTTTTATCATTGGAATGCTCTTCCACAGAGAACACTGAGGGCTGGATTGTTTGATGCCTTGAAAATGGAATTGGACAATTTTTTGATTGACATGGGGGTTAAGGTTTGGAGGGATCAGACAGGAAAGTAGAGTTAAGGCCATAATCAGATTGATCACAATTTTTATGGAATGTGAGAGCAGGCTTAAAGGAATGAATGGCTCACACAAGAACTGCTGTTCCTGTTTCATAGAATCCCTAAAATGTGGAAACAGGCCCTTCGGCCCAACAAGTCCACACTGACCCTTGGAGCATCCTACCCAGACCCACCTAATCTGCAGCCCCTGAACACTATGGGCAATTTTAGCTTAGCCAATCCACCTAACCTGCACATCTTTGGACTGTGGGAGGAAACTGGAGCACCCAGAGGAATCCCACGCAGACACAGAGAGAACATACAAACTCCACACAGACAATCACCTGAGGGTGGGATTGAACCCAGGTCCCTGGCACTGTGAGGTAGCAGTGCCAACCACTGAGCCACCATGCCGTTGCTTATGATCTTAGCTCAGATTCATATTTTGTTCAATTTGAAGGTAGCACATGCAGCAGCCAAAAGCAGCTCCCCTTTAAGAGAAATAAGGTAGCTTTAAGTGGCTGTCCACTTGATTGACTTACCTTTGCTTCAGCTATTGATATTTTCTAACAATATATTCAGAGATGTTATAACAAAGTTCTGGAGCACGTAGGATTTGAGCACAGGTTTCCTGGTTCAGAGGTAGGGACACTACCTGTGCACTTTAAGAGTTCCCAGATTCAGCTACAAAGAACAAATTGAAATAAATAAGCACAGGTTAATTGCACTTTGTGAATCCTCCACTGATTTTTTTTTGTGGAGGATTAATGAATTCAACCCTTTCACATCGACTTTGTTTAATTTTCACATTGAGAATAGTGTCATAGAGACGTACAGCATAGAAACAGACCCTCGATTCGTCTCGTCCATGCCGACCAGATATCCTAAATTAATCCAGTCATATTCGCCAGCATTTGGCCCATATCCCTCTAAACCCTTCCTATTCATACACCCATCCAGATACCTTTTAAATGTTATAATTGTACCAGCCTCCACCATGGGCAGCACAGTGACTCAGTGGTTAGAACTGCTGCCTCACAGCATCAGGGATACAGGTTCAATTCCACCCTCCAGTGATTGTCCGTGTAACATTTGTGCACTCACCCTGTCTTTGCTCCAGTTTCCTCCCACAGTCCAAAGATGTGCAGGCTCAGTGGATTGGCCATCCTAAAATGTGCAGGCTAGGTGGGTTAGCCATGGGAAATGTGGGGTTACAGTGATAGGGTAGGCAGGTGGGATGTGCTTTGGAGGGTTGGTGCAGACCCAATGGGCTAAGTGGTCTGCTTCCACTCTGTAGGGATTTGATGATGATACTAGAAACAAAAAAGAGTTAATGCATTTTCTCTGGCGATTCATTCAGTTAAGGAAAGTAAAGATTTGAAGTTCTTTATGCAGCCAACATCATGCTAATTGTTACTTTCACTGCCCTAAGATTAATGTGTAACAGAGATTCACAGAAATGTTCCAAAATGAAAACAACTCAATAATTTTCTTCATTTGCATTTAACACCATAAATCATTGTCATGCTAAAAAAATGTTTAATCAATATTGTTCAAAATTCTAGATAATTAAACTGCAATGCTTGAAATAATCCACCCTTCTTTGAGTTTGGGTGAAAATGCGAAAGACAGATTCTCATTTGAATGCACAGAAGTGTGAGTAATGAAGTTAGTTTTTATTTTCTGCAGTTTTGCAAACTCAGATATGTAAACTCAAGTAACTGCATTTTGTGGCTGCTTTACTATTGGCTTTGCAAAACTTGATTACATGGGAGAACTGAGATGTCATATAAAGTGCCAGATCAATTATTCTGCCTTTCTTTCCAGTTGCAAGATATTTCTCTAATTATGCCCTTTCATGATTCGTGCAACAGAACAGTATTTGCTGTTTCTAGAATATTATTGCTTCAATTAACAAACATTAACAATCCCTTAATTTAAATGAGATTATAATAAGTACATCGGAAAAATAACTTGACTGAATTATGGCCTTTCACTTACTGTATAAATGATGTTTGCAAACCATCTAAATTACAATTTCTTGTTTCACAACATCTGAACCTTGTGATTAACTATAACTTTTTTGAAATACTAACTTCCACTGATTGCACATTCTCATGAGGATGGCTCTGAATTAAGATGCTAAAATTGTCGTGTCAAACTTTAAATCTTCCTAAAATTAAAATTCTGCGGATGCTGGAAATCCGAAACAAGCACGGAGAATGCTGGACACCCCTCTTTGTGGCTGATAAGGCTTTCTGCCGTGTCTGACCCATCTCCTGCACTTCTACACTCACCCTTTCCCCTCCTTCCCAGAACATCAATAGGGTTCTCCTTGTCTTTAAATTCCACACCACAAGTGCACTCATTCAAAGGATGATTCTTCACCATTTCCACAAGCTCCTGCTGATGGCACCATTAAACACACCATCCCCTCCTCTCCACTGCCAGTATTCCATAGGGATCCCACAGCACTTCTACAAGGGTGCCACAAGAGGTTATTTTTCCTTCCAAGTTGGTCTTTTCCTCTAGGTATCATCAATGACCCCACTCCACGACTAATGAAAACAACATACGTTCCTGCGAGCATGGCTAGTTATGCTCATTATCACACCATCGCTTCCTCCACCACTTTAACACTTCCTCGCTCACCCATGGCATCTTCCTATACAATCGCAGAAGGTGTAACACTTGCCCATTCACTTCCACCCTCCTCACTGTCCAAGGCCCGAAACACATTTTCCCAGGGGAAGCTGCATTTTACTTGTACTTCTTTCTGTCTAATCTACTGCATTCACTACTCACAATGCGATCTCCTTGAAATTGGTGAGACCAAAATGTTCAGTGCATGATCACTTAGTGGAACTCCCCTGTTCTGTCCATAGGAATGCCCCTGAACCCAGTTGCCTGCCAGTTTAATAAACCACCTTGCTCTCATGCTAGCATTTCTGTTGCAATGTTTCAATGAAGAACAGCATAAGATCGGGGAACAACATTTCCTTTTCCCATTTAGGCGCTTTACAGCCTTGAGGTCACAATGTTGAATTCAGTAACTTAAGAAACTGGCTACATTATGCCTGTTCTCCATTTTTCTTACATTCTTCCCCACCCTTCCACCCCCACCAGCCCCTGTGCCAAAGCCTTGCCTTGTTTCTGCCTTGTTTACTTTGGTCTTAGTGGACAGGATCCATTCTCTCTTTATCCTATCTTAATGTACAGCCATTTTACATTTCTTTTATCTCCATCACCGCCAGGAACTACTTCTTTGTGTTTTTCCCTGGACCTCTACACAATTTGCCCCCTTGCTCTTCCTCCACTTCTCTTAAAACTCTAAAACTAAAAGATTTCCAACATATTTCTTTTGTGACGGAGAGTTACACTTGACTCATAACGTTAACTCGGTTTCTGTCACTAAAGATGGCATGCTCTGTGTTTGCTGTAAACTCCACCTGCTTACCTTCACTCCAGTCTCACCTCCCTCACACAGCAGCTAAAGGTTATAGGTTAATGAATCATGGTCAATATAGCTAAAATATTGTATTCCATTTTGCGATGGTGTGATCATGAGCATAACTAGCCATGCTTGCAGGAACATATATTGTTTTCATTAGTCATGACGTGGGGTCATTGACCATAACTAGATGAAAAGAACAACTTGGAGGGAAAAATAACCTCTTGTGGCTCCGGTGTAGAAATGGTGTGGAGGTGCCGGTGTTGAACTGGAGTGGACAAATTCAGAAGTCACATGCCATCAGGTCATAGTCCCACACGTTGATTTGAAATCACAAGATTTCAAAGCACTGCTGTATCATCAAGTGAAGTTCTAACCTTGTCAAAAGAAAGAGGACTCTCAGCAAAGTTCTGACTTAATTTGAAAAATGAAAGTCCTTGGAATGACACACAGGATTTGAGTAGAATGCACCTTAAGACATTGGTCTTGAATTTCTCTTTGGATGAGATAGCACCTATTTGAAACAAATATGATATGAACGCAGGAATAATAATCAGAGGAATTCCCAATGAACAAAATAATGTTTTTGCACTTAATTCCTACTGTTGACTTCTAGGCCAAAATTGTTTCTCTTCAGATTAAAACGTTCACAAACATGGCAAGATTCATCATTGGGGATGAAATGCAGTGGATGTCAGCAGTGGATGTCAGAACGAGCGAAAAATCAGTTGCTAAATTTCACCAAGTCTGCTTCAAATTGTTGGCAGAGTCCAATTCCACCTTTCATATGATTTAATTTTGTTCGCTCGTAATTCAGGACATTGTGGCAAGTAATAACAAGTAGTCCTTTTATCATAGGAAGCGAAAAGACAGATTGCTTAACATCCCAGTCCAAACCATTAGTATTCATCAAAGCTCTTCCTATGTATTAAACAAAACACTTCCTTTATCTGGCATGCAATAATAATAGAGTATTTTAACAAAAAATGTATTGTGATATTTCAAACTCTCATTATGCCATTATCAGTTCTGTGGCTAAACTTTGAATTAAATAGCAAAGATTGATACTTTTGAAATGGATATAAAGAAAATAGAAAAGCAATCTTTTCTGGTATGTGCTGCACTTAAAGGCTTTTTAAACATGGGTTTAGTTTGGAGGGATTTAAAAACAATATTTTTAATTTTATTCATAAATGTAAGGATTTGATTAATCTTCAGAGACTTTTTTCATCTAAATTTCTTTAAATTTTTGATCCGTTAAATCCTCTTGTCAGGTCAAATGATTACAGGATTAGTCTTCACTGGGAAGTCAATAATTATGCAATTTTATCACCAATGAAGTTAAAATTGTAAATTACTATTGAAAGGAAACAATACACTTTCAACAATATGATCTGAATTATTCTTGTGTTCTTCAGCTATGTGCTTCCACCTACCCTCACTTGTCTATGTTGCATTGACTATACGTTATGCTGGAGGAAGATGCCATTAACCCACTTTGAAACAATGGAGGCCAGAAACAGGAGACCAATTTATTTGATGCTCATGCAACATTTTTAAAACTGAGGAGTAATATTATTACCTCTACCTTTGTGGTAGTTGAGGGCTCAGCACCATCTTTTAATTAAATTAGAAAATGTGCAGAGATATTGGGCAGATTTAGCTGGCAATGTCAGCATTTATTATTCATCCCTAATTTCCTTTAAGAAAGTAGTGGTGAACTACCTTCTTGAGCCATGTTGCAGCCCATGCAGAATAGGGAGACATTTCCCCGATGGTGAAGTAACAATGATATATTTCTATGTCATTTCCATGGTGTGTTGCTTGGAGCAGAAATGGCAAGTAATGACACTGCCAGGCATCTGCTGCCCTTGTCTTTCTAGGTGATAGAGGTTGCGTGTTTGGGAACTGCCTGTGAAGAATTACAAATATGATAACCTTAATGGCTTAGCAGATTAAGGAATGCCCAGGAATACTATTTTAAAGAGACCAGACACCCTAAGATTTGAATAGAGACAAACATTCATAGCCAATGCATCACTTTGGGTGTTCAATTCACCCTAGTACTCCATAGGAGAGGAGAATTATGAAGCAGCTTTCTCATTCAGGCTTGACTGATGGGAGTTCTGTGCAGATATTATTTAAGCTGTATATGGGTCTGAATAGTGTCAGAAGGATCACCATGAACTTGCAAGAATTGCAAAGGAACGAAATGTAATCTCTGTTCCATCTCAAAATGTCAGTCATCATGCCTATCATGTAACTAGTTGCTAACAAGCAATAAGCAACATTAAAATCAAAATATTGTTCTGTGGCTTTCTTTTGGTTTACAAAAGTCTAAATTGCTGGAAAAATTCAGAATCATAATCTTAACCTGATATAAAACCATTGCACTTATCTGAGCTCTTCAAACAAGCACTATGACCTGATGCCAATCTCCTGCTAACTCCTCATGCTGCTGCACACTATTTCTATCCAAATCGTCATCCAACACCATCTTGAATGGTCTCAATTGAACCTACCTCCACCACACCTTCCAGGCAGTACATCATAGACCCACAACTACTCGCTAAGTGAAAAATCTTTTTCTCACATCAGTCTTGCTTTTTTTGTACATCAGTTTAAATCTTTGCTCTCTTGTTCTTGTTCCTTTTAGGACCTGGAATACCTTCTCCTAGCCTATTTTATCCAACCTGCTCATGATTTTGAAAAACATCGATCAAGCTTCCTCTCAGTCTTCTTCTCTGCAAGGAAAACAGTCCCAACATCTTCAATTTATTCTCATGACTGAAGTTTCTCATTCCTGGAAGCATTCCTGGATCTATACACAACACTCCAAATAAGATTTAATAAGTGACTTATAGATAAGTTCAACATCACCTTCCTGCTCTTGTACTCTATGCCCCTAACTAATAAAGCCAAGAATGCTATGATTTCTTTACTGCTCTCTCCGCTTGTTCTGCTACATTTAATGATTTGTGCACATTAACACTCAGTTCCCTCTGCTCCTGCATCCTATTTAAAATTGTACCCTCTGTTCTTTTTTGTCTTTCAAAGTTCTTCCTATCAAAATGTATCACCCCACACTTCTCTACATTGAACCTCATCTGCCAATATCTGCTAACTGCACCAGCTTGTCAATGTCCTTTTGGAGTTTCATGCTGTCCTCCTCACAATTTATAATTCTTCCAGGTTTTCTGTCATCTGTAAACTTTGAAACTATCCTCTGCACACCAAGATCCAGACCATTAATACAATATCAGGAAAACTCAGCATGATTTCCCCTTTGTTCCAATAAAAATTCATATCAGACTCGAAACATTTACTATTTTTCTCTCCACAGATACTGTCAGACACATTGTGTTTCTCCAGCACTTTCTGGCTTTACTTGCAATAAAGTCAGAAGTCGCAGGTCACCAGGTTATAGTCCAACAGGTTTATTAAAAATCACAAGCTTTTGGAGTGCTGCTCCTTTTTCAGACATTTGCAATAAACTATTTTGCTAATGATGAACCCATCTTCTAGTATGACCAGGAAGTGGTTTTCTTCTATCACACCACACCAAGTAGGTCATACATTTTCCTAAATTTAAAGAACTTGAGAAACGTTCATCACAAAATCTTCATCATGAGCAGTAGTGCATACAACTGGCATGCCCACAGGAGGACGGAACGAGCGTGTGGATTTGATTTGAGTGATCTCACTTCATAATGAGCAGCATTGTGACATCTTGAGACTCAGCTCCAAGTCAGGGGGAGGTGATGGCCTAGTGGTATTATCACTGGAATGTTAATCCAGAGACCCAGCCAATGTTTTGGGCACCTGGGTTCGAATCCCACCATGGCAGGTGGTGGAATTTGAATCCAATAAATATCTGAAATTAAGAGTCTAATGACGACTATGAATCCATTGTCGATTGTTGGAAAAACCCATCCGGTTCACTAATGTCCTTTAGGGAAGGAAACAGCCATCCTTACCTGGTCTGGCCTACATGCAACTCCAGACCCATAGTAATGTGGTTGAATCTTAACAGCCCTCTGGGCAATTAGGGATGGGCAATAAATGCTGCCTAGCCAGCGATGCCCTCATCCCATGAATGAATAAAGAAAAAAAATGTCACCAGTTTGTACAGCACAATCTTCAGCAGGGAAGAGCTGAAAGATGTTAAAAAGTTTACAAGGGAAACCCTCATAATAATCTTCAACAAAGAAGAATATACCAGTGAATGATAAAAGCATTTCAGATCTGGTGAGCGATACACTGCAACAGCAGAGTTAACAACACCTCGGAGGTGGAGGATTAATAACGACGAAGCTGATACGGGGTTGTATTGTGAGGTGGTGGTCTGTTTGAGTGATCTCAAGTCAGAATTCAGCCATGACACATTGGCAAATCTGAGTAAAGATTAAAATCCCTGGTGGGCCAACGCAGATATGAAAATGGTGCAATAATCCAGGCTACAAAAGTTAAAAGTTAAAAAAAAAATGCTTGTCTCAGGTCAAGTGTCAGCATCACAGCAATAAGGCACAATGACAGAATCAGGGGTGGCGAACCACAGATGAAATAATAATTCAAGGTTGCAAACCCAGGGACATCGTGGTGCCAGTAATTAAAACCTCAAAGTTAGCAGACTAAAATCATAACGAGGCAAGCAAGTTTGGAAGAATTTATTCAGCACCTGAAATTCTTTGTAAAAGCCGTGATAATGTCTGGCATCATTTATTTAAACTGCAGGGAGCAGGTAATGTGCAGGTAAGCAGTAATCATTAATTAAAGCAGAAATCATTCCATAAAATCATTAAATTTTAGGAATCATTTATTAAGCTGTAAACTCTGGAATTCCTATAATGTGGGAATGCTCTATTTCATCTGTGCCAATCCAGGAATGGTCCATTTTAACCATGATAATTGGAAATCCTCTATTTTAGCTGCTGAGGCAGGATATCACTCAAGTATGACAGGAAAGAGAGGTAAAACCATTCTTTCTGTGAAGCAAAACTTTTTTTAAAACAGGCAAAGTAATCACATTAGGAAAACAGAGCAGCAGGAACAATGGGTGGAAGGTTATAACATGCAATGGGCTAGGATGAGAGATGTGAAAGAATAGCACAAAGTCTTTCTCTTGGAGCAACCCCATAACATTTTCAAACAGAATTCTGGCCATCAAGAGGAGATTCTCACTGGTTGATTGTCTACCCAATCAACTGCAAATCTCGCCTCATAAGCATGCAGCTGCCTGTGTTGCCATCAGCATCAGGGAGTTATTCCTGATGTGATAGTAGGAGCTGGTACCTGGCATCACCAGCTCACTATATGTGCTCCTATGAACCGCCATCTTGAGCAGCAAGCAGTCACATCTCTAGGGCACCAGCCCCATACGCCCTCCATCCACGGACACTGGCATCGAATTGCTGCCAGCTTCTCAGACCTCCATGGCACCTCTCCGAGTACATCCCTGATCAGCACCACACCGTCCACCAATCCCTCCGTATCTTTGTCTATGAAGTAGGATGCCAATTTCTCCTTGTCTTTTGCATCTAGGGAAAATGTCACGAACTGTGCAGCACCAGACAGACAATACTTCCCCAGCTTTTTAAAGATGGTGTAACGAAGTGGGGTCCCAGCCTATTTTTGACCTGTGGTAGCAATGGACCAAAAGGGCACCACAGAGGCAGGGTAGGCTGTTAATGAGGTGAGATTGGGATGATACCATAACAAATCCTGCTAAGGTCCTCAAGTCAAACCCTCCATGAAACTAAAATGGGATTGATATTATCAAAAATAATAATGTTCAGCCAAGATTCCCAACTGGTGATATCTTATAGGGGCCTGTTGTCACGTGATCAAGGAATCAGGCTCGACAAAAAATTGGCAAAATAAAAAGCAGCCAACAACTGCCAGCAACAGAGAACAGTCCAAACCAAGATCAAAGTGTTTACAAAGGTTCAAGGGGAACCATTCACAGCCAACTCGAGGTTTGTGTATTGGAAAAGTGTCAATCAGATTTTCTGCCTCAGTAGGTGCGCTTACGTTTCCCAGCTGGCAACGGTGAAGAGTGATGGCACAGCCGCATTGGATGGTTTAAACCTGGCTCATGACCCCATTGGCCAAAGGTAATGAAAAGGTACCTGTTGACTTCAGCTGACTGCTTGCTCCTCAACACTGCCATCCTGGACACTCAGCATCAACATCTCATGGCACACTCCAGGGCACTGGTTGTATGTGCCCAACATCCATGGACATTAGCATCCAACCACTGCCAGCCTCTCAGAACCCTTATGGCATTTCTCCAATCAAATTTCAGGATGCTTCTGTACTTTAAAGCTGCACTTTGGGTGCACTGGCACTTATCATTGTAATACTGTTGCAAGGATACTTTGTGTGTAGGGAAATGCACCCAGCTCATGGACAAGACCAGACTGTATCTCAATCTACTTGATTGATATCTTCATTCTCACTCACTAAGCATTATGGTCCATGACCACAGTTTCCGCTCAATGTCAACTTTCCTTGATGCCAGTGTATAAGTGGGACTCTTTTTCTGTCTCCAGTCCGCATATCAGCAGCAAATACAATGGCTTACCAGCCTGGATCTTGGAGAAAATATTATCCAGTTGGATGAAGCCTGGTTTTGTTTTAGGGTTTTGCTGAACTCGAGGGCTTCTGTTCAGGATATAACCTGAATGAGACTATGCAATTGCCTTCATTCAAATGGTGTTCCACAAGCTCAGTCAGCATGGCAAAGCTGCCTACTTCTGTCAGAATACCCTCCAACTCATATGGTCTACTTGTCACATTATCTAATGACAAAGCCAGTTGTAGTGCCTGTTTGAAGTCTGGTTGAGCTTCAGCTATTTGGCTAATCGATGCTTTTGCATGGTCACATGATTAATCCCACATACCAAACAGTCTCTCAGCATCTCAGTTAGGGTTAAACCAAAATCATATGCCTCTACCAGTCGTCTTAAACTCATCAAAAATCCCGACATGGATTCCCCTGGTTCTCAAATTGCCAAATAAAACTGTTAGCATCTCAGAATTAAAGAAGGCTTGGGGTCATAATATTCCTGAGCCAAATCCATCAACTTTTGAAAGGTTTTAGTATCTGATGCCAAAGGGAATGTCAGGCTCCTAATAACCAAAAAAGCTGCAGATCCACAAGCTGTCAGGAGAATTACTCGTTGCTTTTCATCTGCCCAAATGTCATTTGCCTGGAAAAACTAATTCATTCTTTCCATATTGGGAGCTGTCTTCAATGGCAAGATTGGATGAGTCAAGCTTCGCAAACAGCTGCATAATGCCAGAAATGTTTACCCCAATGCAAAGACAACTGTTGTGAGCGAACCTCTTGTCACGACCGAACTAACTCCATTAAGGTTGGTGTCCTGTCACCAAGCAGCCCCTTAATTACACATGCATAGTACAAGACAATGATCCAGCTAGTGCAGATCTGGCTCTTCGAGTGAGCAGAATCACTGATACTCCTGTTTATATCTGTCAGCTAGGACTCCCTGATTGGACGAGGTTAACAGCTTCAATCAGGGAACTCATATTCTATGAGATCTACCTGGCTGACCTCATTCCAATCACTATAGTCAGCACACCCTTTGAAATTACATTGTGGTACACTCCAAAAAAAAAGTGGACTCTAGAGAAAGCCATTCAGATGGTGATTGTTTCAAAAGTCTAAAAGCAAACTGTAAACATTCATGAGAAACCAGCATGGCCATTGGGATGGGTACCAGGCACTGAAAATCCTTACAACACTGTGGCATAAAGAAACCTCACATGTACACAAAATGTCCTGCTATTAAAAGTGAATGCCTTGTCTGTCACTCAATACGTCACTTTCAGAACATGTGGAAAATGGAACCATGTTTCAGGAAAGCAAGAAATCAAATAAGTACTCACACAAAGAGGGTTAATGAAGTAAAATAGAAGGAGCAGAAGATAGACCTAAATTGCCTTTTTGGGAAAATACGTGATAGCGACCCTCCCTTTAGGCAAACTGATTTTTATATCAATGGTTATCTCACAAATTTCAAGTTAGTCACCAAAGAGAGTGTCACTCTATTATCAGACCATGAGCTATGGTTAAGAAAACAGTTTCTATGGCACAGCTTACGATTGAAGGTATGCTATCAGCAAGTCTGTGATATAGAGAATGCCAAATTGTAGAAAAACTATATGTACTTCATCAGCTAGAATTCTCACTCTTGAGCAGGCAGGCACATCTTGGCCTTAAACATCTTCAAACAACATAAGGAGTTAAACTATATAAAGTTCAAAAACAGCTAGTTAAGGAACAAATGTCAACCAATATAGAATACTTCATAGAGCTCCCTAGACTCGTAGTAGAATCTAAAATAATAGAATCCATTGAGAATAGTGACATTAACATCAGAAATTGCTTCATATTGCCAACAGCGTGGGAGGCTGTGACCGATATTGGATTGGCATAAATGTTTTCCATTGCTATCAACACTGAACCACAAAGGAGGGACTGAGCGCAAAAGCAGGAGATCGATAATGAACAACATTACCATTTTAGACAAATAATGAATCTGTAACTGATGTATCTTGGAGTGCAACATAACTTGGGGAACAATTGCAATGACAGAATCAAATCTAATGTAGATGCTGAGATGACTTTTAAGAAGAGATTCATGAAAATACTGAGCCAAGCAAGAAACAATATAGTAGAACTGAGGATACTTACTTATTGGCTTCTAAACAATTCAATCACCGAAGGCCAAGGAGAGAGTCTAAACCAATCCACATGTTGAAGTAAAAGGTTTAAATGCTGCAGCACAAAGCTAAGGGCAGATTGAGAATAAAAATCTGCTGACACAACTTCATGGAAGCCAGCACTGAGAAGAGATTACCAATGTCCAACAATTCAAGATACTACAAATAAGTAATTACTTGTTTCTGCTGTGAAGATGTCCACCTTGAAGGAAATTAAAGAGACCCACAGACCTTAGACTGTCAGGAAGAGAACTGAAGTCATTGGTCCTGCACCAAATAATTTACCAGTTTTCCAGGTTTGAAGCAAACACTATTCTGGGTGAACAGTGAAACCTCTAATTTGTGTGAATTTATAAAGTCGGAGATATTGAGGGATGTAGCTGTGGACAATAAAATTATACACACAAATGTATAAAATAGAATGTTAGGAAATATGTTAGTGAAAGATGTTGGATGTTCTATTGAAAGAGTGTCTATAGATTAAAATTAATAAGTATCAGATGAATCATCCACCATGATGATATCATTTGGACTTGTGAGCAGAATAGTTTAGGATCTTGAAAGAGTTAAAGCTAACATATGGCCCCCCAAAAATCATTACAGCAATGTCTATTGTATCAATATAACCTATAGCTAGTTCCTAACATCAATAAACTATATCCTGTTGCAGGTCTTTCTAGTTAGACCAAGATGTGTTTTTTTATCAGAGATAGTAGGAACTGCAGATGCTGGAAAACCTGAGATAACAAGGTGTAGAGCTGGATGAACACAGCAGGCCAAGCAGCATCAGAGGAGCAGGAAGGCTGACGTTTTGGGCCTAGACCCTTCATCAGAAATGGGGGAGGGGAAGGGGGTTCTGAAATAAATAGAGAGAGAGGGAGAGGCGGATAGAAGATGGATAGAGGAGAAGATAGGTGAAGAGGAGACAGACCCGTCAAAGAGGCGGGGATGGAGCCAGTAAAGGTGAGTGTAGGTGGGGAGGTAGGGAGGAGATAGGTCAATCCAGGGAGGACGGACAGGTCAAGGGAGCGGGCTGAGCTTAGTAGGTAGGAAATGGGTGCGCCGCTTGAGGTGGGAGGAGGGGATAGGTGGGAGGAAGAACAGGTTAGGGAGGCGGGGACGAGCTGGGCTGGTTTTGGGATGCGATAGGGGGAGGGGAGATTTTGAAGCTTGTGAAATCCACATTGATACCATTGGGCTGCAGGGTTCCCAAGCGGAATATGAGTTGCTGTTCCTGCAACCTTCGGGTGGCATCGTTGTGGCACTGTAGGAGGCCCAGGATGGACATGTCGTCTGAGG
>NC_063359.1:10440475-10481758 GCF_021869965.1 Rhincodon typus | reverse complement strand
ATACCATTGGGCTGCAGGGTTCCCAAGCAGAATATGAGTTGCTGTTCCTGCAACCTTCGGGTGGCATCGTTGTGGCACTGTAGGAGGCCCAGGATGGACATGTCGTCTGAGGAATGGGAGGGGGAGTTGAAATGGTTCGCGACTGGGAGGTGTAGTTGTTTATTGCGAACTGAGCGTAGGTGTTCTGCAAAGCGGTCCCCAAGCCTCTGCTTTGTTTCCCAGATGTAGAGGAGGCCACAACGGGTACAGCGGATGCAGTATACCACATTAGCAGATGTGCAGGTGAACATCTGCTTAATGTGGAAAGTCTTCTTGGGGCCTGGGATGGGGGTGAGGGAGGAGGTGTATGGGCAGGTGTAGCACTTCCT
The DNA here is from genome assembly GCF_021869965.1 of Rhincodon typus. Lineage (NCBI taxonomy): Eukaryota > Metazoa > Chordata > Chondrichthyes > Orectolobiformes > Rhincodontidae > Rhincodon > Rhincodon typus. Next base: position 10,481,390 of record NC_063359.1, on the reverse strand, counting down.
GCGGTTGCAGGGAAAAGTGCCAGGTGTGGTGGGGCTGGAGGGGAGTGTGGAGCGGACAAGGGAGTCATAGAGAGAGTGGTCCCTCTGGAAAGCAGATAAGGGTGGGGAGGGAAAAATGTCTTTGGTGGTGGGGTCGGATTGCAGATGGCGGAAGTGTTGGAGGATGATGCGTTGGATCCGGAGGTTGGTGGGGTGGTATGTGAGGATGAGGGGGGTTCTTTTTGGTTGTTATTGCGGGGATGGGGTGTGAGGGATGAGTTGCGGGAAATGCGGGAGACACGGTCGAGGGCGTTCTCGACCACAGAGGGGGGGAGGTTGCGGTCCTTGAAAAACGAGGACATCTGAGATGTACGGGAGTGGAATGCTTCATCCTGGGAGCAGATGCGGCGGAGGCGAAGGAATTGGGAATAGGGGATGGCATTTTTGCAGGAAGGTGGGTGGGAGGAGGTGTATTCTAGGTAGCTGTGGGAGTCAGTGGGCTTGAAATGATATATCCATTGAAATGGATAGCCCACCGACTCCCACAGCTACCTAGAATGCGCCTCCTCCTACCCATCTTCCTGCAAAAATGTTATCCCCTAACCAAAAAAGAATCCCCCTCGTCCTCACGTACCACCCCACACTCCCCTCCAGCCCCACCACACCTGGCACTTTTCCCTGCAACTGCAGGAAGTGCTACACCTGCCCCCACACCTCCTCCCTCACCACCATCCCAGGCCCCAAGAAGACTTTCCACATCAAGCAGATGTTCACCTGCACATCTGCTAATGTGGTATACTGCATCTGCTGTACCCGTTGTGGCCTCCTCTACATCGGGGAAACTAAGCAGAGGCTTGGGGACCGCTTTGCAGAACACCTACGCTCGGTTCGCAATAAACAACTGCACCTCCCAGTCGCGAACCATTTCAACTCCCCCTCTCATTCCTCAGACGACATGTCCATCCTGGGCCTCCTGCAGTGCCACAACGATGCTACCTGAAGGTTGCAGGAACAGCAACTCATATTCCGCTTGGGAACCCTGCAGCCCAATGGTATCAATGTGGATTTCACAAGCTTCAAAATCTCCCCTCCCCCTACCGCATCCCAAAACCAGCCCAGCTCGTCCCCGCCTCCCTAACCTGTTCTTTCTCCCACCTATCCCCTCCTCCCACCTCAAGCCGCTCACCCATTTCCTACCTACTAACCTCATCCCGCCCCCTTGACCTGCCCGTCCTCCCTGGACTGACCTATCTCCTCCCTAACTCCCCACCTACACTCACCTTTACTGGCTCCATCCCCACCTCTTTGACCGGTCTGTCCCCTCTTCACCTATCTTCTCCTCTATCCATCTTCTATCCGCCTCTCCCTCTCTTCCTATTTATTTCAGAACCCCCTTCCCCTCCCCCATTTCTGATGAAGGGTCTAGGCCCGAAACGTCAGCCTTCCTGCTCCTCTGATGCTGCTTGGCCTGCTATGTTCATCCAGCTCTACACCTTGTTATCTGTTTTTTTTAATCCTTGGCCACTCTAGACAAAGCAGGCCCTGCAGTTTCCTACGCTTAAGATGATATTGACAGCAGCCTTCAGCATGAGCAGGAGCTTCTACATTGTAGTGAGCAGGCACACCCACAAAACAAGCTGTGAACAAGATATGTCCCAGCTTTTACATGCCAACAAACAAATCACCTGTCAACATTAACATTCTGGACTCAAACCTGCATAGAATGTACCAATGAACCAATATTTTCACAATGCTGTTGAGGAGAGAAGGGAAATAAATTGAAAGGAGATGAAGGACTACATAAAATAAAACATGTTTTCTGTATTCAATTCTTGAAACTGCTAAAATGATTACATCTTCATTTATTTTTTAATTCATGTTTGACATTTGCCTTATTTCCCCCATGCTGAGCTGTAAAATCCTACAGAAGAACATTTTAAGCATTGTTGCCCTGTCAAAACTGAAATAAGATATTGGAAACACCATAGTGAGATGAAGATTTTTTTAATGCCAATCATTAAACATTATTGCAAAAGTAACACACAACAAAATGGTACAGATTGTTCCACATTTCACAGTTAACACTAAGGCAATAATCTCCGAGGCATCAACCATACTGTGACAATTACTATGACATGATCATGTTCATAAACCCACTGGCATCATTTGAGAATAATGAATAGAGTGGGTTTAACAGAAACAATGAAAATATTATCATGACACAGAATATTAGTTTCATAGGCAAATAAAACATTTGCAAGGAACACATCTTCAGACTTGCTCATTTTCTGCACTATCAATATTAAATGCATTCCAAATATTCATTCTCCAAATTCTCTCCAGGGGTTTATTCGTTTCCCTACACCCAACCCTGCTGACATCTCATCTATTTCCCTTGAGATGTCACTAGTCTGTTGCTGGAATGTTGTTCGATTGAGAGAACCAATGTGAAATTTCAGAAATGTAATGCTTGCAAACACTTCCCACACACCTTTATTTCCTGCATTACAAATTTGAGCCCACATATTTAACTCCAGTGGTTTAAACTCGTTATCTTCAAGTGACATCTTCTAGCCAGTGGTGACTCTGTGGCGTCTCAAATGTATTATCTCACAACCGCTGAGCTTTTGCTGCAGAGAAACCTCAATTGCCGGAGTCTCCGTATTTTCCATGTTGCCTTATGCTTTCTAACTTAAATATGAAACCATTGACACTCAATACAATTGTCATCATTGAATTGTCCACTACCAACAACTGACCAGAAACTGAACTGGACCAACTAAACCAATACTGTGGCTATAAGAGTAACTTAGAGGCTGCAAATTCTGCAGTGAGTCAGTCTTGCTAAAACCTGACCACTATCTGCAAGGCACAAATCAGGAGTATGATGGAATTTTGTGCATTTTTTTCAATGAGTGAGATTCTAAAAACATACAAGGAGTTCAACATCACCCAGGGCATAATCTATCTGATTGTCACCCTTTCCACGACTTTAAACATTTGGTTTCCCTACAAATTATTGGAAGCAGTGTGCACCATCTGCGAGACGCACTACATTAACCCACCAAGACTGCTATAACAGCACCTTCCAACTGCCTGATCTTTGACACCAAGGAAGGATAAGGGCAGCAGTAGTACCAGCACCACCACCACTATTTGCTGTATGCACCACAAATCTTGACTTGGATCTATGAAGCTGCTCCTGCACTGTTGTTGAGCAATATCCTGGAAATCTCTCTCTAATATACGTCACATGGGATTTTGCAGCACTTCAACAAGGCCTTCACTATCATCTACTGAAGGGCAATAAAGGATGCACAACAAATGCAGGTCTAGCTACTGAGGTTACATCAAACATCGATATTCACAGATGTATATTAGAAATTGCAAGTATTATGGAAAAAGAAGAACAGAGTATATCATTTTTAAATAGTGACTGAATGAAGCCCACATACCTTGATCGAATAACATAGATTTTCTCTTGTCTTTTCAGTTTGAGGCAATACTTGGCCTTCTCTCCTGTGATGCATAACTACCAGCTCCACCTCCTAATTTTGTTCATATGAACTCAGAATAAATTGAAAAACTGTGAGACGCTGTTATAATTTATTTTCTCTTTCATTTCAGTTTTATTCTAAACTTTTGTCTTGCTTAACCCTCACTTCAGTTTTCCTCAGTCCATGACAAAATGTTTATACTGAATTTCTCATTTCAGATTAGCCCCAGACCATTTACAATTGAATACATATTGAAATTTACATTGTTTCTCAAACTCATGAATTATCTGTACTATTCTTGATAACCAAAGTGCCACAATTTATTTCCTGCCTCCCAAGAGCCCTGGAAGCTGTTTTGCATTTCATAACCCTCAATTTCCTGTAGCTCTACCTTAATGTTTAACGTGGGAAAGCGATTTTTTGTTTAGGATTTATTTCATTCATTCGGCAGTCATTTAACACAGCCCTTTACCGCAATTGTCATTTTCTACTTATTATTTGCTTAATTTACACAGGAAGATTTTAATTTCATTTGATTTATTATTGTCACATGCAACTTGGTACAGTGAAAAGCTTTGTTTTACGTGCAGTACAGGCAGATCATACCATACAAAGTGCTTTAGGGTAATAAAATAGAAGAATAAAATGTTACTGCTGCAGAGAAGGTGCACAAAAACCGAGATCAACATTAAATTTAGAATTTGAGAGGCATATTCAGAAGTCTAATAACAGCAGGGAAGAAGCTGCTAGTGAATTTGTTGGCAATTGTAGAAAAAGCAAAAATAAGGAAATTATCGCCAATTTCCAGAACTTCTACCTTTGAACACTTTGGCCCAGATCTTCCAATCTCCACATAGTCAGAGACCAGATATATCCTGAACATAATTTGAACTTCCCAACACACTGACTAAGGTATTGCTGAGGAAATTAAGACCTGCTCTCTGCAATTATCCAAATCTGGAACTCTCCAAAAAGATCCTAACTCTGCCATTCTACTGTTCATGCACTTACCTCATCTACATAACCTCTTCAATAGCTGTCAAATGTTTATTTGCATTAGTACCATAGGTATTGTTGTTAAAAAGGGCCATGATTTCACTCTGATGTGGCTTCTGTGTCTGGCTGAATTGTATCCCTTGTGACTGATCTGGTATCAAAGGTTGGACCAAAAGGTTCCAAGAAAGTAAGTCGGCAATTGTTGTCTGATTAGGGTCAGAAGTAGTAATTTTGCTCCAGATCAGAATATTTGGGCAGTGAAGTTTGCAATCAGGAGACTGGGCTGATTGTAATGAGGTCAGCCAGGTGGACCTCATAGTATATGCGTTCCCTAATTGGGGCTGTTAATCTGGTCCAATCAGGGAGCCCTGGCTAACAGATATAAACAGGAGTGTCATAGTGTCTGTTCACTCTGAGAGCTGGCTCTGAGGAAACCCGAACAATGTCAAGTATTATGCACGTGACTTCGTGACGAGATACCAGCCTCTGTGGAGTTATTTCAGAAACATTCTTCTAGCCCAATATATTTGCTTATGATCTCTAATGACATCATTGCTTTTGTCCATCTCTCTTGCTTGTGTTTAATGACTTGGCTTAACTCCTGAGACGCTGAAATCCCCGGCAAATGTTGCATATTGAGTCACTGCAGAATTTCCTAAGTGCCAAAATAATTAATTGCCTTCTTAATTTCCAGGCTCTAATAACCGTTGTTCAACCATCAATTCTGAGAGGAATGTGCCTGTTTCATATGTGTGACCTTATTCTACTAATTACTTTGATTTCAAAAGTCAATCAACCATTTTTTTTAAAGCAGCATGTTATAGATGCTGGAAAATGCCCTCTTGTGGCACAGTGGTACTACCCCAACCACTGGAAGGGTTCAAGTCCCACGAGCTCTGGAGGTGTGTAATAACATCTTTGAACAGATTGATTAGAAAAATAGATTAAACAAAAAGATGATAGAATTTTGAAATAAAAACCAAAAATGTTGTAAAGGGAAAAAAATAGGTCAGGCAGCATCTTGGAGAGACAAAAAAAATTAATGTTTCAGGCTAACAATTTTCTTTAACAGTGTTTTTAACAATGAATGCTTTCGAGAAAGAGTTAGATATAGTTCTCAGGGATAAAGGGAATGAAGGATATGGGGAGGAAGCGGGAACATGGTACTGAGGTAGATGTTCAGCTATGAATCAAATTGAATGGTGAAACAGGTTTGCAGGGCCGAATGGCCTACTCTTGCTCCTATTTATATGCTTTTCTCTCCACACAGGCTTTGATTTTTCAGGATTTGCCATGAATAAAACAACTAAGTTGAGTCTTCTACATAAGCTTTTCATATGGAGTATGATACAGGACTTTATTCCAAATTATGATTTCAGTGTGGCGTTTGTATCCTGTAGATGTGCACATTGAGAATTTGGTTACACAGATCAGCAGTCTTTCAGAATTTCCCATCTCTGTGTATAGGATTGATTGCAGGGCCATGCTGCTCACAGATTCCATGGGTGCATTTCCAGAAGCCAAGTAAACAAATCCTAAAAGTTTGAAGAGATAGTAAGAACTGCCGATGCTGGAGTCAGAGATAACAAGGTGTGGAGCTGGAGGAACACAGTAGGCCAGGCAGCATCAGAGGAGCAGGAAAGTTGACGTTTCGGGTCAGGACCCAGGAGCCCAATGTTACCTCAAAAAGTTTGAAGACTCATTTACATCAAACTTCTTGTGAGAAACAGTTAATATGCCACAAGCTGTGGAGCATTCACACGTTCTATAACATGATGACTTATTAGTATTAATCAAGATAATGATTGCAAATTTCAAGTTGCTTCTATCCATCTTTCCGTCTCAGTCTACTTATATCGTGTTGGCAGCAATTGCCTGTCTTTCACTTAGTTTAAATCAGGTGTACTTGAATCTGTGGTTCTCCTATAACGCGATAGTTGCATTATTGTGTTATCTCACGCTATACAAAATCATGCTATCGAAAATCATCATAGAAAATCCGTGCTATAGAGAAATTGCTATAGAAAATCACTATTCCTGTATAGCAGAAAGTTTGTCTTATCCAAACAGCGCCCAAATGTTATCAATCACGTTACAGGCAATTTGTGTTAACGAAACACTCATTATAGCAAAAATACCTGTACAAGGATCAATGTACATTGAAAAAAAAAGTTAACCACTGTTAGATTTCTTCTTTGCTAGAACAATTTTGATACATCAGCTCCAAAGTGTGAATCTGAAAGTTTTAATACTATGTCAAAAATACACAAATAAATTCAGTCTAGAAAGTAAATGCTCTCCACCATTCAAAACCTTATGGATTTTCAAGGATAGATTTATCTGCACAAGAATAACTGGAGAGACTCTTAAATGTCAAAAATACTAATGACATAAAAAATTGAAACTTTGAACTAGAAATTTAACCTATAAAGAATAATTTGATCAGATTTCGAACATTGAATCAAGCAACCATTCTGTAGAAAGGTTCAACCTACAAATATGATATAAAGGTAAAATCTGAGGACATGTCATTTCAGAGGAAGATACAAACAGATCCGTTGTGGTGATTTGATCCCATTCTTCTTGTGAATCCTCATTTACTGTTGACAATTGTTGCACTAGTGATGCATAGCAATATTTGAAAGGTGCATAACTGGTTCCTATATATGGTCAAAATGTATGGTTCCTTCAGCCAGTTAATTCTAAACCTGCTCTACCATCAGATATAACGATGTCCATTGTGTCTGCTATGCTTTCACAATAGCAACACAATCAGTTACATGAGGCAATTACATTCCCATGACCCACCCACACCAGACAAATTAATAGAACATAAAACAGTACAGCACAGGAACAGGCCCTTCGGCCCATGATGTTGTGCTGAGCATGCCACTAAATTAAATTAATCCCTTCTGCCTGCCCTTGGTCCATACTCCTCCATTTCTTGCATATTCTTGTGCTCATCTAAAAGTCCCTTAAATATCTCTATTGTATCTGCCTCCACCATCACCCTTGACAGCACGCTTCAGACTCCTACCACTCTCTGTGTAAAAAACTTGCCCCCATATCTCCTTTGTACTTTTCGCCTCTCACCTTAAATGCATGCCCCTTAGTTTTAGGCATTTCAACTCTGGGAAAAAGGTTCTGACTGTCATATTCTATCTGTGCATCTCATAAATCTATCAACTTCTATTGTTATGGAGGGGTTGGTCGACACGTTTCTGATAATTAAAACCAAAACACTCGGAGAAGCTCACCTCGTAATCTGTTAAAGGAATGTGAAAAGTGGTATAATCTGCCTCTCACCCCCAACCTGATGTAAAGGAGTGGTTAAATAAAAGAATCCCTGATACTCACTTTATAAGCAACAAGTACCAATTTATTTATCTACCTCTAACAGTGAAAAAATTAACAGAACTACTAACAAACCGAACAATTCCCCCCTTAACTATCAACTATTCCCGAACAAAACAAAGTTCTAATGGTATGTCATTCCAATAAAGACATGTCTTTAAAATAAAGTAATAAGAAAAAACTACATTAAAACTTAGTCTATTGAAATTACAGTCAGGATACCTCTTCCGGAATGTTCTTTGACTTCTCTGCTGTTTTCCATTCAGGAACACCTTTCTCTGTCGAATTCTTGTGTCAGAAATATTAGCTAAGAGTGTCGTAGTACATTTATTTAGATGCTGCTTACTCTTAAAGCCAAGAGATTTCAGTGAGAGCCGGTCAGTTTCTCTTTAGATGGCAATTCGCTTTCACACCGATTTTCAAATGCCCTTTTTTTTATACCCTTGATGACCTTTCTAATTTCTTACGATAGGATTGGTCCTGGGTTGTCAAAACCATCAGATTTAAATTTAATTGGGTTTTGGTATCCAGGGCCTGGTTTAAATTAATTGGCTAAATTCAAAAACCTGTTGTCTTGGTAAAAATGCTGCTTTGCCAGCTAACAGAATAGCATTTTGATATGATGTTTCAATTTCAAAAGCTGTGTGTGCATCTTCTGCTGCATGCAGATTCTTTTTTACATCTCCAAGCTAAAAAAAATTCTTCTTTTAAAGGGACCATGCACACTTCCCTTTCATCATTTTACAAACATCAAATATTCTACCCAACTTCGCGACACATCTCTCCTTCAGAAAAAAAAGAACCATTATGATGAAAAGATGGCTTTTTTCTCTCAACTTTAACACCATTATTACTAGACCCATAGATGATTGAATTACCAATTCTATATACATTTATAACACTGAATATCATCGGTTCTATCCTTTATACACATTTTCCTTTTAGACCCGTGATAACATATCCACAATAATATTTTCATGACCACAACATGTACAATCTGTAAATTAAATGCTTATAACATTAAACTGTAACAAAATAGTCTAGTGTTCTTATTTTTAAATCTCTCCAAAAATGTCAAAGGATTATGATCCGTATATACAACTGTCTCTGATACATTGTTTGCAACATAAACATTAAAATTTTGCAAGGTCAATACCAAACTCAGTAACTCTTTTTCAACAGTTGAATATTTTCTCTGGTAGATATTGAGGTTCTTAGGAAAATAGCCCAATGGCCTTTCAATTCCACAATCGTCTTTCTGTAACAACGCAGCTCCAACCCCTTGCGTTGATAACAACTTTAAAGGTTTCCAAGAAATTTGACGTGGCTAAAACTGGTGCGGTAGTTAACACTGCTTGTAAATTCTCAAATGCCTCCTGGCATTGATCTGTCCACCAGAATTTCATGTTCTTCTTTAACAAATCCACCAGCAGTGCCACCACGTTGCTAAGGTATGGTACAAATTTTCTATAGAATCTGCTCAGTCCCAAAAATCCTTGTATTTTCTTCTCTGAGGATGATCTTGGAAATTCCTCAATGTCCTTCATCTTCACGTTCTTTGGTGTCATCCATTCGTTTTCGATGTTGTGTCCTAAAAATGTCACTGCTGCCTACACAAATTCTGTCTTTGCCAAATTTATGACCAAATTTGCCTTCCATAGTCTCTCAATGAGCTCTGCCAAATGCACCATGTGATCTTTCCATGCATGGCTAAAGACCAGTAAGTCATCTATATGGACGGTACAATTAGGCAATCCTCCCACAACTCTGTTCATAAGTCTGTGAAATGTGGCCGATGCATTCTTTATTCCAAAGGGCATTACCTTAAATTGGTATGGACCATTTGGGGTTACAAAAGCAAAGACTTTTTTTGCTCTTTCTGACAAAGTTACTTGCCTGTAACCACGATGTAAATCCAACTTTGTGATATAAGTGGCTTGTCCAACTTTTCCCACAATCCTCCAGCTTTGGAATTGGGTATGAGTCTAATTTAGTCGTGGCATTGACTTTCCCATAACTTATGCAGAATCATTGAGTACCATCAAGTTTGGGAACCAACACAGTTAGCGACTTTCACTCACTTTGACTCAGCTTGAGGATATCATCTTGGAGCATCTCTTCCACTTCCTTCTGTACTTGGGCTGCTTTGAAAGGATTAATGCTGTAAGGGTGTTGCTTTATCGGAACACTATTTCCTACATCAACCTCATGTACTATGGTATTAGTCCTCCCCATTCTGTTTCTATACATGTCGTCGTAGTGCTACAACAAGACTTTCAATTCAGTTCTCTGTTCCTGAGACATATCACTACCCTATTCCATTCTTTAAGAACTTCCTTATTATGTAACTTATTCTGAGACATAACGAAATCCAAATAATCTGGATTTCATTCCTCACTCTGAGTGGCAGTAACTAATACCTGTTTCTCCTGTTCCCTTTCCCTGTCATAGTTAAGTTTCAGCATGTTCACATGACATATCTGATATTTTTTTTTTACTATCTGGCATCTTTACCAGATAATTCACCTGATTTAACTTCTTCTCAATCTGATAGGAACCACTGAACCTTGCTTTGAAGGGATTTCCTACCACTGGTAACAGCACCAATACTTTATCCCCACAGGCAAACATACAAATTTAAGATTTTTTTATCTGCTTCTTGCTTATCAAGTGCTGTGCCACCTTCAGATGTTGTCTAGCTAATTCACCTACTCTGTTTAATCTTTTCCTCACCTCAGATACATAATCCAACTGTGAGATCTCTGACTTTGGAACTATCAACATTTTCTTAATTAATTTTAATGGTCCTCTTACTTTGTGTCCAAATTTCAATTCAAATGGAGCAAACTGAGTCCATTCATTTGAAGCATCTCTAACAGCAAATAAAAGAAATGGAATGCCTTATCCCAATCATTTGGGTAATCCTGGCAATAAGCCCTCAGCATGGTCTTTAGGGTCTGATGCCACCTTTCCAATGCTCCCTGGGATTCAGTATGTTACACACTGGATTTAAAGTGTTGGAAGCCAAAACAATCCATGACCTCCTTAAATAGTTTGGCAGTAAAATCGGACCCTTGGTCTGATTGAATCTCCCTGGGTAGGCCATAAAGGGTAAACAAAGCAAGCAACTCCGCCACAACTTTCTTTGCCTTGGCTTTCCGTAATGGAATTGCTTCCAGAAATCTGGTAGGCACATCCACTATGGTTAGCAAATACTGTTACCCAATTTGGTTTTAGAGATAGGACCTGCACAAAATCCGTGTGAAAAGTTCTTCAAATGCAGGAATTAGCATCAAAAGCACTGGTTTTATTACTGCCTGTGACTTTCCTACTATTTGACATGTATGACAGGTATGGGAAAATTCAACCACAACTTTACGTAATCCAGGCCAATAGAAATGCTGTTGTATCTTAGCCTGAGCCTTCCTCACTCCTAGATGACCTCCTACAGGTAATTTGTCTGCTACCAGCAATACTTCCTCTCTGCATGCTACCGGCAACACAATCTGGTGAACTTCCATCCATTTCTCCTCTGCACTAACCTGCCAAGATCTCCATTTCCACCTTAAGATTCTATCCTTAAGATAATAACATTCTGGAATACATTCTGATTCCTTTTCCCAGCAGGTTTTAGGATATAAATCTTTTATTGTCTCATCATTTTGTTGTTTAACTCCATTAATCTTTCAGAACTAAACCCTTCAGCCTGAGCCTTCACCTGCTCAGGGTTTTCATTTATGATTTCATCAAATAGAGTGTCAGCTAACTGGATCTCAACTCTTTCGTTTTTCTCTTTAGTTTTCCCTTCTTGCTTTCACTTATGACTGTGGGATCTAATCACCACGCAGTCGGAAAAAATTCCGGGGTATTTTTCTTTTAACTCTTCAGTTCCCTGGTTTTCTTTTGGCTTCTCCACTACAATGGGCATCACTCCCACCTTTGATCCAGCTAGGTCATTGTATTCCTGGAATAGACACTCTTTCAATCACTCCCGCTGTCACTTCTTCGGTTTTGATTGGACTTTCAAGCTTTATCTTCCACAGATTATCGCTCTGTCATGCAAAATTTCAAGGAGTGCAAATACTGACCAGTTCCTATATCTCTCAATATTTTAACTTCTTTACTTTTTCCCTGTATTCCAGCTGAGTAAACCTTACCCACAGAGGTGAAGTCTTTGAAGAGATCAGGCACCATTTTACTATCCAGCCTGTGTCTAGGCTATGCACTCTCCTGCAGCCCCTCAACTTCTCCTGGGAATTACTTCACTATCTCAACTATTCCCACTGGTCTTACCACATCCTTTTCTCCAGTGCCTCTCTTATCCCACCAGCACTGTTACTTCGTATGTCCTCCTCTGTTAGAGTGGAAACATCTGCGGCTTTTCTCCTCTTTTTTACCCTCTTGGTACATTTTTTCACATGTGGAAAATAGTTCCCAGTGTGATAGCCCGACCATCTTCAGCTGCTTCATCAATGACCTTCCCTTCATCATAAGGTGAGAAGTGGGGATGTTCGCCAATGATTACACAATGTTCAGCACCATTTGCGATTCCTTAGATAGTGAAGCAGTCCATGTTCACATGCAACAAGATCTGGACAATATCTCGGCTTGGGCTGACAAGTGGCAAGTGACATTCATGCCACACAAATGCCAGGCTATGACCATTACCAATAAGAGACAATCTGACCACCATCCCTTGACATTCAATGGTGTTACCATCACTGAATCCCCCACTATCAACATCCTGAGAGTCACCATTGACCGGAAACATTAACAGAGTGGCTACAAGAGCAGGCCAGAAGCTAACAATACTGCAGTGAGTAACTCACCTCCTGACACCCCAAAGCCTGTCCATTATCTACAAGGCACAAGTCAGGATTGTGATTGAATACTCCCTACTTGCCTGGATGAGTGCAGCCCCAACAAAACTCAAGAAGCTTGACACCATCCAGGAAAAAGCAGCCCGCTTGATTGGCACTACACCAACAAGAATCCACTCCCTCCACCATCGATGCTCAGTATCAGCAGTGTGTAACATCCACAAGATGCACTGCAGAAATTCACCAAAGATCCTTAGACAGCACCTTCCAAACCCATGACCACTTCCATCTAGAATGACAAGGGGATCAGACTTTTGGGAACACCACCACCTCCAAGTTCCCCTCCAAGTCACTCACCATCCTAACTTGGAAATATATCGCCATTCCTTCACTGTTGCTGGGTCAAAATCCTGAAATTCCCTCCCTAATAGCATTGTGGGTCAACCCACAGCAGGAGGACTGCAGCAGTTCAAGAAGACAGCTCACCCCACCTTCTCAAGGGTAACTAGGGATGGGCAAGAAATGCTGGTCAGCCAGCGACACCCACATCCCACAAATGAATAGAAAAAAAAGAGATCTACTTTTTGTTTTTCATTGAAGGATTTCCCTCTTACCAAATTTCTATCCCTCATAGAGTGAAATTGCTCTCGAAAGCTAAATTTCAAATTAATCACTAATATGTATTCATGCTACATCTCTGCAGCACTTCTTGCTGTTTTAACTTTCTGTTTCTCAGCATGAATTCTTATCATTTACGGAAGTGAGTTTTTAAACTCCTTCAGCAGAATAATCTAAGACTTATATGTCTTTTCTATCTTTCATGCTCTCACCATGTATCAAAGTTACTCTGTTTAATTCTTTCAAACTTGACACAAGCCTGAACTGGTTCCTTCCTTATCTCCTTGAACCATTGTCTACCTGCTTCTGGTACCAATTCACAGGAACTCAAAGTACCCTGTATTAATCCTTCATATTGTCTTGACACTTCATCTGACAGCACTGCAAACACCTCATTCGCCCTGCCTACCAACTTGGTTTGAATTAACATTACCCACACAGTCTCTGGCCAGTTCATCTGGTTAGCCAACTTCTCAAAGGAAATGAAAAAGCTTCTACATCTTTTTCGTTGAGTTTTGTTGATGTTTTGACATATGTATGTATATTCCTAACAGGTTTTCAGCTACTTTGGGGCTGCTCATCATCAGTCTCTTCCTCACGAAGTCTACCTTCTACCTTCATTTCCATCATTTTAAGCTGGCTATCCTGTTTAATTTGCAACTTCCAAAGTTCAAACGCTCTCCTTTTCTTTTTGTCTTTCCTCTGCTTGGAACTGTAATTCAAGCAATTCCCTTAGCTGTTAAAGCTGCTTCAACTTCAATTGAATTCTAGCCATTCCCAAAGAATCTGATGGCCTTTTTAGCAATTTTAAATGTTGAGCTATTGCTGTAATTACCTCTTTTTTACTGATGGACAAAGACAACCCCAACTCCAGCTTGCCTGCCAATTCCAGCAGCTTCTCCTTGCTCACCTTTTGTAAAACCCCCAAAATCACTTCTTCCACCCCCAGAAAACTCTTCGTGACTGAAGGAGCCACAAATGATTTAAACAACCACAAGTATCTGAAATGAAACAGATTTTCTACCTTTCACTTAAGTTTTATTTGAAGATCTAGGGCACTAAACACAAGTCTGTTCCAATAAATACAAGTCCCACTTATATAAACCAAAGTAATAAGAAAAAGATAAATTAATACTTAGTCTCTTGAAATTACAGCCAGGATGAGTTTTCCAGAATGTTCTTTGCCTTCTCAGCTGTTTTTCCATTCAGGAACACCTTTCTCTGTTGAATTCTTGTGTCAGGACTATTAGCTAAGAGTGCCATCGTACCCTTGTTTAGATAGTTGTTACTCTGAGAGCTTAGAGGTTTCTGTGAGAGCCAGTGAGTTTCTCTTCAGATGACAGTTCACTGTCATGCCAATTTTCAAATACCTTCTTCTTTTTTGCCCTTGATGGCCTATTAATGTCTTACAATAAGATTGGCCCTCGGTTGTCAAAACCATCAGATTTAAATTTAATTTGGTTTTGGTATCTAGGGCCTGGTTTAAATTAATTGGCTAAATTCAAAATTCTGTTGTCTTGGTAAAAATGCTGCTTTGCCTGCTAACTGTACAGCCGTTCTGATACAATATTTCAATTTCAAGAACTCTCTGTGCATCTGTTGTTGCTACAGACATTTTTATTTACATCTTCAAGCCTTAAAAAACACATCATCTTTTATAGGGACACACATTCTTCTCCACTAACATTTTACAAACGTCAAATACTTTACCCAAATTCACAACACTATTAAGTCGCCCCTCAGGTTCTGCCGCTCCAGAGAAAACAACCCAAGTTTTTCCAGCTTCTTCTTATAGCTCATACCTCCTAATCCAAGCAGCAACCTGGTAAACCTCTTCTGCACCCTCTCTGAAGCCTCCGCATTCTTCGTGTAATGTGGCGACCAGATCTGAACACAATACTCCAAGTGTGGCCCTAACTAAAGTCTTATAAAGCTGCAACATGACATTGTCACTTTTGTACTCAATTCCCTGACCAATAAAGGCAAACATGTCATACACCTTCCTTACAAGCCTATCTACTTGTGTGGATACTTTCAGGGAGCTATGGACTTGAACCCCAAGATGCCTCCGCACATCAGTGCTGTTCAGGGTCCTGCCATTAATCGTATTGATCTGAATTCACATTGCTTCTCAGGGGTGTCAGGGAATAATCTTCACTTGCCAAACATGAGTACAGCTTCCACAACACTCAGGAAGATCGACACCTTTCAGGTCAAAGTAGCCGGGCTTGGTCAACACTCTTTCTGCTGTAAGGGTACTGAAATAACTCCACAGAGGATGGTATCTTGTCACCAAGTCAGCCTTTATTTAAACATGGAGAGTCTTTCACTCTAGCACTCCCTCTTCCAAGTTAGCAGTCAGGGTGCCAGAATCTCTGATGCGCCTCTGTTTTATCTACCAGCCAGGGCTTCCTGATTGGACCCAACTAGGGAACTTATATTCTATGAGGTCTTGTTGGATGACCTCATTACAATCACTACAGGCGTGATAGCTCACTACACTGTTGCTGCTCATGATAAAGGTTGCTGTCACCATCCCCTTTCAGTGCAGGAAAATACAGGCCCTGATTGGTCTCGTGTGGTAGAGGAAAACCAGTTCTTGGTGCAAATAAAAGGCTGTCATAGTTAACAGGATATTGGTTACTGTATGTTAGCAATTAGCTACAGGTTGCATTGGAATAATAAACTTTGTTACAGTGATTTGAGGACACCAGATGATAGGATTCACTCTTTCAAGATCCCAAGCTGTTTTGCCTACAAATTCATGATGATATCATCATAGTGGGTGATGCTTAAGTAACACTTTGGCATTAACACTTTCAGACCTATGTATGGCACCACTCACCACTACATATTGGCAGCATTGTGTACCATCTACAAGATGCACAGTAGCAACTTGTAAAGTTCCTTCATCAGTAAAACCTGGGACCTTTATCGTCGAAAAGGGGAAGGGCAGCCAATGTATGGGAACACCAGTACATGCAAATTCCTGCCTCAGGTCACGCACCATCCTAACTGGTAGCTATATTGCCATCCCTTTGACATTATGGGCAAAATTCAGAAACTCCCTTCCGAACAGCATTGTGGGTCTATGTACACTGCATGGACTGCAGTGACTAAAATATGGCTTCCCACCACCTTCTCAATCAGCATTAGGAATAGGCAAACAAAAGCTTTGCCAGTGATGACTACATTCAATGAAAGAACAAGTAAGCGTAGCTGTCAAAAACAGCTTCACGCTTGCATTTCACAGAGCATATGTTAGAGGCTTTCCCCAAAGAATACTGAGCTCTTCTTATAAGACGTTGGCACAAGGAGCAGAGATTGACTCAGAGATCTATTTCTATTCTCATCCACATTTTGTTTTCCACTTCTGCAAGTTCATGGTTTAATGAGAACCTATAATGTTCTTGGAAATTAATGTTAAATATTAGATTTTGAAAAGTTGAAAGTCTGTCACTGATATGTACAATGAAATACCTGTTGAAATGTGGAACAAAGGCAGAAGTTTCTGGAAAAGTTCAGCAGGTCTGGCAGAACTGAGGAAGGGTCTCCAGACCTGAAATGTTAACTCTGATATTTTCTTCACGGATGCTACCAGACCTGCTGAACTTTTCCAGCAACTTCTGTTTTTGTTCTGATTTACAGCATCCGCAGTTCTTTCAGTTTTTACATATTGAAATGTATTCATTAGAAATTCTTAACTATTCTTCTTGATTTGAGCCATGCTTTAGGCTAAAGGAAGTCTTTTTTAACTAATGCCACTCACTTTCTCCAATAATGGTGTTGCTATGGGTACTTATCTGGATCCTGAGTATGCCTGCCTTTTTGAGCGATAAATTGAACATTTTCTATTCTAGTTCCATTCAGACACTGTCTACCTCCTTTTCTTGTAGATTGATGAGTACTGTATCAATGTCATTTTCTGCTCTTCCCCTGTATTGAAAAATTTAATTGACTTTGCTTCTAATATGACCATTCTCTCCTCTTCACGTGGTCTATCTTCTCTCACCTTTCTCAACATCTGTCTCCATTTCTGTGGATATATATCAACCAGTATTCACTATAACCACACCGACTCCCACAATTACTTTAATTACACTTCTTCATGCTGTGTTAGCAGTCAATTCCATTTTTCCAATTTAGTTGCTTCAGTTGGAATATGCAACCTGCTATAATAGAACTTTTTATTTGACTTCCTTTTTCTGTTACCAGATTCCCTGTCACCCATCCCTAACTGAGCTCTCTGCCTGTTTTGTTTAATATACTTCTGCTTTCATCCCATACCTGAAATACAGAAGGGATCCTTGTTTCTTCATCCTCCACTCTGCCAGACTCTAAATTTCAGGGATCATCCTCTGTCAATTCTGCCATCACCAAACCCATCAGCCACTCTCCTCCCCTTTCTGATTCTGATTGGACCTTTGCCAATGTGACACCCTGGTCCTTTGTTTAATCTCCCCGATACTCCCTCTGCTCCTGATGGCACCTTTTCACGCAAGTACAAGAAATATAATACATTCTACTTTATCTTCTCTCTTCTAACTGTGCAAAGACCCAATTAGTTCTTCCAAGTGAACTGTAAATTACATAGATTTCTTTCAATTTATTCTGCCACAGTTTTTGTTCATGATGTGACCTCCTTCATACTGGAGAGACCAAAGACAGATGGGTTGGCTGTGTTGCAGAATACCTGCATTCAGTCCACAAAAAAAGCCCTGAGCTTCCAGCTTTTATTTTCCACCATGCTCCCAGTTTGACCTTCCAGTGCTTGGCCTCCCCAATATTCCCATGAAGCTCAACACAACCTTGAGGAATAGTTTCTCCTGTTTATTCTAGTGGGCACTTTACAGTCTTATGCACTCAAACTTCAGTCGAATAATTGCAGGTTGTACCCCTGTCCCCATTTTGTTTCTCTAGTTTGTGTATTTCTTTTCTCCCTTTCTCTTGTTTTGTTTCTTGGACAATAATGTTCAGGATCCTGCCATTTACATCTCATCTATACATAGCTCTTCTTTCTTTACCTGTCCCATCACAACTGTCTTTGTTCTTGCACCAAGAAATCTTGTATCATTTATCCTCTCCTTAACTCCCCCATATCACAGACCTTCTGTCTGTTGAAAATTGGGGTCCCCTTTAAAACTGTCTTCTCTAGTATTTCATATTTAATATTTCCTATGTAGCATGAGACTTCATTTAACTGTGTCACAGTAGTAACGAGCCTTCTAAAAGCAAAACCAAAAGATTTCTTGGGCACAACACTACTAAATGATGAAGTTTGGAACATAGAAAAAGATTTGTTCTTAGAAAGAATGAAATTTAACCGTCAAATGGAGGTGGACAAGGGGACCATACACATCCAATGTGATCAATAGCTGTTCTGTGGTCATTGGCCAAAAGGATTCAGACAAATGCTTGACACAGTGTAAGCTATCAGTTACAGACATATGTCAACAAGTGCTCAGAGCAGAGGGCATTTCTCATCAGGCAGCCCTTGTCAGGCACTTGTCTTCTTCAGATGGAAGATGGACCCTAAGATGAGGAGGAAACTGAGAGAAGAGTTCCCTAACACTTCAGCTAGAGAGCAAGATGTTATCTTCACAACATCCCTCATCAACAGCTGGATTGCCCTCTGGTGTCTAAAATCATCCCCAGGTGTCTGAGGTGTGAACTTCCTTTGTCTAATTAAATAATGGATCATACAACTGCTCCTTCTTAACAATTTCAACAAACTGTCTGAGAATCAGTTATAAATGATCAACTGTGGTAACTATGATCATGAACTCCCAAATCAACATGTGCTGTTCATGTGCTAAATTGTCCATTGTGTCCAGGGATGTGCAGGCTAGGTGGGTTAGCCATGGGAAATGCAGAGTGACAGCAATAGGGTAGGGGTGTAGGTCTGGGTGGGATGCTTATCGGAGGGTCAGTGTGGAATCGATGGGCTGAATGACCTGCTTCCACACTGTAGGGATTCTATGATTCTATGAATTCTTTTGCAAGCTCACAGATCTGAAGTACTGGGTAGAATTTTCTGGTATGCACAGGGTTCCCAATAAAAGTACCAACACAATAGCAATAACCCAATATTGATATTCACTGATGGTTTATTTAATCATTCATGGGCTGAGGGCAGTGCTGGCTAGGCCATTAGTTATTGCTCATCCCCAATTGCCCAGAGGACAGTTGAGAGTCAAACACATTCCTATGGGTCTGCAGTCACGTGTAGGCCAGACCAGGTAAGGATGGCATTTTAGTGAGCAAGATGGGTTTTTCTGACAAATGACAATGGATTCATGGTCATTATGAGCCTCTTAAATTCAGATTTTTATTGAATTCAAATTCCAGCATCTGCAATAGCAGGATTCAAACCCAGAACTTTAGTCAGATTTCTGGATTAGCATGCAAATGATAATACCACTAGGCTCCCACCTTGGCCCTCGAATTGGCCAATTTGTGACTGGATGGTGTACTTGTCTTCCGGTTAAATACAGAGGAGTCTCAAAGTTGGAGACCTTTAGGAGCATTCCAGCACTGAAGGATGTGCAGCCTGCCACTGCTGTCAAAGGAGACAATTCCATCTTGTTCTGTCCTCTCAGCGCTTCGAACATGTTCAACATTAAAACTGTTCACGGGTCTGGCAGCATCTGTGAAGGAGAAAACAGAGTTAACATTTTGGGTCTGGTGACTCTTCCTCAGAACTGATGGTGGCTGGGAAAACATCAGTTTATATGCAGAAAATAGGGAGGTGGATGGGGTAGGGAGTAAATGATAGGATAGAGTCCAAAGAGAGAGAAAGACAGTTGGACAGACAAAGAAGTTGATAACGATCAGGCTGGGAGGGTGAATAGTTGTTAATGGGGGCTGTTAGTGACTAACAACCGGGGGCATGTAATGGCAGGCTATGTGATAACAAGGCCTGGTGCGTGGAGTGGGGGGCTGGGACATGGGAGAGTTTAGGCCCCAAAATTATTGAACTCAATATTGAGTCTGGAGGGCTGTAGGGTCCCCAAGTGGAAAATGAGGTGTTGTTCCTCCAGCTTGCATTGGGCTTCGCTGGAACACTGCAGCAAGTCAGAGACGGAGATGTTGGCCAGGGAGCAGGGTGGTGCGTTGAAGTGGCAGGCAACAGGTAGTTTAGGTTCTTTTTTGCGAGTAGAATGTAGACGTTCTGTTGCCATTTCCGCCACCTCCAGCAAGATGCCACCACCAGACACATATTCCCCTCCTCTCCCTTGTCCATCTTCCGCAGGGACTGTTCCCTCCACGACACCCTGGTGCACACTTCCTTTACCCCCAACATCTCCGCACAGCCCTACAGCACCTTCCCCTGTAACTGGCGAAGGTGTTACACTTGACCCATTTACCTCCTCCCTCCCCACTATCCAAGGGCCCAAACATACCTTCCAGTTGAAGCAACCCTTCACCTGCACTTCCTAGAATCGAGTCTACTGCATTCGCTGCTCACAATGTGGTCTCCTCTACATTGGGGAAACGAAGTGGAGACTTGACGATCGCTTTGCAGAACATCTACGTTCTACTTGCAAAAAAGATGCTGAACTACCTGTTGCCTGCCACTTCAATGCACCACCCTGTTCCCTGCCCAACATCTCTGTCTCCGGCTTGCTGCAGTGTTCCAACGAAGCCCAATGCAAGCTGGAGGAACAACACCTCATTTTCCGCTTGGGGACCCTACAGCCCTCCGGACTCAATATTGAGTTCAATAATTTTAGGGCCTAAACTCTTCCATGTCCCAGACCCCACCCCACACACCTGGCCTTGTTACCGCATAGCCTGCCATTACACACCCTCTGTTGTTAGTCACTAACAGTCCCCATTAACAACTATTCACCTTCCCAGCCAGATCGTTATCAACTTCTTTGTCTGTCCAACTGTCTTTCTCTTTCTTTGGGCTCTATCCTATTGTTTACCCCCTACCCTACCCACCTCGCTATTTTCTGCATATAAACTGACGTTTTCCCAGCCACCGTCAGTTCTGAGGAAGGGTCACCAAACCAGAAACTTTAACTCTGTTTTCTCCTCCACAGATGCTGCCAGACCTGCTGAGCTTTTCCAGTAACTTTGTTTTTGTTCCTGATTGATAGCATCCGCAGTTCTTTTGGTTTTTAAATCTGTTCACAGCTGCCAGGCCACCTTGGGAAACATTGCCACAGGGCAGCCTGCAGTCACAGCAATGATCAAACTGGTGCAGCAGGGATGGGGTGGTTGGGATCCTCAAACAGATTCTGCAATGCTGGACCCTAATTGGTCACTAGGGGGACATCCACCATATTCTGACACCGTGGCACATCCACAAATGACCTGAACATTTCAGCCGGCTTCTGATTAACAGGATTAATTGTCCTTTTAATTGATCTAACAAGCTTCCTGTTTCTTATGCACAGGAAATGCTCTACACCTAACCTGGTCTCCTGGGAGCTGCTGCTGTAGCAGGGAGCTGACATACTGGCCACAGCGGGGAAAGTTCTCACTTACCCACCTCCTTTCCCACTCATGTTCCAGTGCAAAAACCCCAACATTAAATCAAACTATTTCTTCCTCCACAGATGCTGCCAGGTCTGCTAAATAGTTCCAGCATTCATCACCTCTTGTTTTGTTTGTTGTGGTCAACAAGTTTCCCTGAATAATCACACCGTCATCTTGAAAACTCCTTTATATGACTTTGTACAACTTGCTCGTTGTATTAATATGGCCTAATTCATAGCAATGTATAAAATGAAGAAAAATCCATATGTACCATTGCAACAAACCTGTGGAAGTCTGACTGACTGACTTTCAGGGGCGGAAGATTAATTGTTTTGCAGAATTTGATTATTCAAGCTCCCAGCAATCTGCATTTTCTTTTCCGTTTCACAGTATGTAATTTTTTTAATACGTTCCTGTAGAGCCTTCCTCTCTGAAAGCTCTAATCAACTGAAGCTGACCCCATTTGGCACCAGAAGACAAACGTTTACAGGCTATTAAAGTAATCTCAATGACTTCTTCTGTCTGAGTGTTCCTGGAGATGCACTTTCAAATAGACACAAGATTTGAATTGCATGAATGGTTCCACTTGAACACAAAACCGAGTACGCTTGACAAGACTATTTTTTGCCCCTGGGAAAACATTCCATTCAGCTGCAACAAAGCTTTATACAAGCATCTTAAATTTTACATTGCTTCCTGCTTCTGCAATGCACTTCTCAATAAATTTTCCTTCCTTCAGTCGGTGCAATGTAAAGCTAATCCATAGAATAAATCTGTCAGGATTACCGTTTGGAAACAGTAAATATCAACTCTTCTTCATTATCCACTTTTTTTTGAGTGGTTCCTGTACTTAACATTAAGCCCAGTCTGAACTGAAATACGGGGCTGCTTTACAGAAGTATATTCCAAAATATCGCATTTTCCTTTTTAAATTAATTTTTATTTTTATTACGTCTGTGGATACCAGCTTTAAGAAAAGAAAAATGAGATAAACCAATTCATCATTTACTTCACGTTACAATTATTCTATTTGTGGCAAACTAATCCCCTACTTTTCACTATTGATGCAGTAACATATCCTGCAATTACACAAGAGTTTGAAATTATGTATGGATTTCCATAAAATTGTTTTAATCAGACTCATGTATGTTTGTGCTTACACCAAATATCAGCTTCGTAAGCTATTGAGCTCATTCCACACACAACAGTCAAATTTGAATAGAAATCAAAAGTGACTTTTTCTGCAAAAACTGCTTACAAATGGAAACAATGCTTTTCAAGGTGAGCAGTGAAAAGAAGGCATTTGACTCTGCTTTTTTGCATAATTTGTGTGCATGCAGGCAGGACAGCAATGTGTAGTTCCCTAGTTACAGATTTTCTGATTCCATTTTCCAGAATATGACATACCAACATGAATGCATTCTGGCTGTCTATGCATAAGTCAGCAGTGAAAGCATATTTGGTTGAGTGCTGATAGATCTTTTTTAGACCATGTTTCCCCTCTTTAATTGAATGGACTTGAATATTGCTGCATAAGACAAAAATGATTTCAACTACAATGCATTTAGTATCCTGCTAAGCTGTCAGTTGTCCAATTAGTGTGACAAAAGGAAGGAGATTGCATTACTCTGAATTTTCTGAGTTATATTGTGATACTGTAAGTAACAAAGTGATGACAAGTTAAGAGTTCTGAAGATGTCTGTGCTTAGGCCAGTCATCAATAAAATGGGATCTGTGGGAACTACACCATTTAAAAACACTCAATGCAGTGAAGAGGGAAATGTAAGACAGGTGTAATATAATGGAAAAATAGTTTAACAACACAGAAGTCAGTATTAATATTTTTGTTTTAAGAGAACATATTCAAGGATGGTACTAAAACATTGTTTAAGTTAGATTGTCTGGATTCTCTGGGAGATTACTGCGTCTGCACAGGATGTCAAGCGAATGTAATTTTAAGGAGCACCAAAGCAAGTATGCACAAATTATAGCTAACATAGATTGAACAAACATGTTTTATCTATTCTCATTTCCGTTCAGGTGTAATGTTTTATAACTGTGTAAATTTCCCTTATCTCCTATCTTCTCATTTGTTCTTTGAGGCACAGATGGGTTGGTTCATCATCTTGAGTGTTTGGTCAAGTTCCAGTTGGTATATGGGCATCTGCTTGAGCTGATCTGGGCCCAGAAAGTCCTGTACGCTGTAAATAGGACAGGCTGCTGGAAATGATTACATTTTTGAAGGATCACTATGTCAAGATTTCTTATCCTTTCATTTTCTCCATGCTTTTGTTGGGCACTTGATGTTGAAGGAGGATGCCTCAACTTTTGTTCATGTACATCAGGTAGATTGATCCTCCTCCAGAACTCAAGGTTGATAATAGAATGCCTAAGTTAAGCCTTCTTCATTTCTCTATTCTGCAACCAAGGATTGTACTTAGGCGCCATGTGTTGCTAACATTGTTACACTGTAACTAATCTGTGACTGAAGAAGCCGTACCGAGGTACCTTCGGACCTAAGATGATGCTGTAAGTGGTGGCTTTTCAACTTTTCCCTATACTCATTTGAGCACATGTGACAATAAAGCAAATTCAATTCAATTCAATTCAATTCAGCATGTCTGTGTAGTGTGTTCTTTGACCACAATGAAAGTGCACCTAAACTCAAGCTTTCGAGAAAAGATTCACTTCCTTAAATGAGTATCAGGCATTCTAGCTATATAAAATTCCCATCTCAACTGACACCATGTCAGTATAAACTCGGTGAGCCCCTCAGAACTTTGTCCACTATTTAGTCCTGTCATATGAAGCTTCTAAATGTGGTTGAAGTGAAAGTGGTTGAGCTTCTTAGCATAATGCTTGGCATACATAGTTCAAGTCTCACATGCAGTGTGCAGAGCAATTGCTCTATTGACTTTCGGTCTTGTTAGCAAACTTCATCCAATTTGTTAGTCTTTATTAGACTTAATGAGACTAGGACTTCATCATTCCTAGACTAACGTTCAAAGTCATTTCAAGCCTGCAATTGTAGCATGTGTCTCATTGGCATTATAGACAACGTGAGAGAATACGCTGCCAACACAGAATTGTAGAAAGGTTATGGCACAGAAAAGTCCCACGATGTCTGTACTGGCTGGAAACAAAACTAGCTGTCCATTCTCATCATACGTTCCAACTCCTGGTTCTTAGATCTGCAGATTACGGCACTTCAGGTACAAGTCCAATACTTTTTCAATGAGTTAAGGGCTGTGCCTCCACCACCAAACTAGGCAGTGAATTCCAGAGACTCATCCCTCTGGTTGAAAAGTCATGTCTCCTCTACTTAATTTTATCAACCACCCTAATTCTGTGACCCCTGGTAACTGATCTCTCTGTAACAGGAAACAAGTCTTCCCTGTCCACTCTATCCCAACTCTCATTTATTTTGTATATCTCAATTGGGTCACCCCTGAGCATCCTCTGTTCTAAGGAAAACAACACTAGCCTATCCAATCTTTCCTCAGAGATGTAATTTTCAAGCCCTGGCAACATTCTTGTGAATCTCCTTCATACTCTCTCCATATCAATGATGTCCTGCGTACAAAGTGGTGACCAGGACTGTGCACAAAACTCCCAGTTGTGATCTAATAAACAGTTCTAATGCAGTTCCAGCATTATCCCTCTGCTTTTGCATTCTATACCATCTTCAGGGACTTGTGGGCATGCATTTCAATGTCTCTCACTTTCTCGATCCCATTTTGTATCCTCTTTTTGATTGTGTATTCTGTTGATTTATGACCCCTTGCCAAACCCATGACCTCACACTTCCCCGTGGCTAATCCACTGAATTTACTCACTGCTCCCAGGTCCTAGTCTGAAAATTTGGGCTTAAAATAGAACTTTGCTGGAACAAACTAGTGCATTACTTCAATTTTCCTTATGCCGATCGTAAGGCCCAAAGTTACCATCTGCATTGGAGAACAAGTTCATGCAACATTCTTTGCTCGGCACTGAGGTGGCAGCGAAGGTGCAAAAAGGAAAATCACAAAGTCAATCCTTGGGGACCTGGCATGGAGCCAGCTAATATGGAGCAGCTTCCCATTTATTTAACATTAGACTATAATGGATTATGACAACCCAAAGTAATGCTACATAAGGTTGGATGTAGCACATAGCCATGTTCAGATCCATTAGTGACTGCAAATGGGTCAGAAGATTTGACATTATCCAAGACACAAGTATTTCAGTGCGGAACTGTCAAGCCATTATGAGCAATTTCTCAGGACAGATGAATTTCTCCATAACCTTTTAAAGGGCCTTATGCTGACTATGCTTGATCAGGCCAACAAACATGGTTAGAGTTCCACATTCTGTTCTTGGTATTTCTGCTGTTACTATCTAACTGCAAACATCATACCAGAGATTCCACGACCTTTTCTGAAACTGCACTGACTCTGTGGCAGCAAATCCTGTTCCACGAAGCAGTGCAGAAGGATCCTAGTAAAGATTTTGTCAGTGATGGAAGGAAATAAGATTCTCCTCTGATTTTCGCAAGGCATTTTCCATCTGTACAAACAAACGAACTCACCAACCTTGTCTTCTGCTGATAGGAAAGTGGTGTATGTCATGCAATATTGCCATCTACAGGTCTAGTAGGGTATAAGAGGGGACAATCACCAGACAAGCATCATAAAATTGATCGATTTAGAACAAACCGTCTGATGCAGTCCATCTAAATTGATAAGAAAGCTCATTTTCAGTAATCCTTTACTATTTGATATAGAGAATTTACCTGTTGGATTTCCTGACGCAACACATATGTTGAAATATAACATTTTTATTATTTTCTGTCCATAGTATTAAAATCAACAAACTAATTTATCGCTGGTGTCCTAATCTATATAATTCAGAGTAAGTAATTCAGTGGGTCCAACAGAAAATATTTTAAAAGGATTTTTTGTTGATTTTCTTTCTTCATTGCAAAATACACCGTTGAGTTGCCATCACATAACACTGAAATTTTAGTTCTGGGTGACACTGTTGAGATGGTTGTGTGGTAAGACTAAATTATTTAATTCGTTGTTAATGCTGTTGAACTGTCAGCCATGCATGCGTACATTATTTCATAAGGAGTGCTGTTGCAAATGGATCAGTGACAGCACTATCAAATAGCACTTACTTAGCAATTACCTACTCGCTGCTGTTCAGTTTGGGTTCTGCCTGGGCCACTCAGATCCTAACTTTGTTACAGTCTTGGTCCAAACATGGACAAAAGAGCTTAATTCCAGAAGTGAGATGAGATTGACTGCCCTTGATATGAAGGCAGCATTTGACTAAGAGTGACCATCAAGGATTCTGGCAAAACTGGAATAAATGGCAATCAGGGGGAAAAATAAACCTCTCCATTGGTTAAGCCATACATAGCACAAAAGAAGATGTTTATGATTGTTAGAGGTCATTTATCTCAGTTCCAGGATATCTCTGCATGATTTCCTTAAGATAATGCCCTGTGTCCAACCATCTTCAGTTGCTTCGTCAATGACAATCCTTGCATTTGTAAGTCAGAATTTGGAATGCTCACTGATGATTGCACAATGTTCATCACTATTTGCAACTCCTCAGCCAGGAAAATTGCCTGCATCCATATGAAATATGACTTGGACAACATACAAGTTAAGACTGATAAGTGGTAAGTAACAGCTGTGCCACACAAATGCTACACAATGACCATCTCGAACAAGAGAAATCTAACCATTGCCCCTTGACATTCAACGGAATTACCATCACTGAATCCCCCTGCTACCAACATCCTGCAGGTTACCATTGACTAGAAAGAGAACAGCACCGTGAATGCGATCGAGTGACGACAAGAGCACATAATTGACAAGGAATTCTGCAGTGAATAATTCACTTTCTGACTTCCTAAATCCTGACCACCATCTACAAGGTACAAGAGTGTGATTGAACACTTTCTACAAGGACAAATGCAGCAGATTCACGGATACAGGCCACACGCCATCTTGACTTAGAAAAATATCACTGTTCTTTCGCTGTGGCAATGTCAACATCCAGAATCTCCTTTACCAACAGTAATGTGGTATATCTAAATTTCACGGAAGATATTGGTTCAAGAAGTCAGCTTACCACCATGTTCTTTCAGGTAATTAGTGATGGGCAATAAATGCTTGCCTATCCAGTAATACCCACATCTCCTGAATTAATTAAAGAAAACCACATTTTATAAGATAATAATACAAATCATATAAAATATTGAAAATAAGAACCAAATGTTGAGACTAAAATATAACTTTCTCATGTATTAATCGTTGACACAAAAAATAATTTACCAAATATATCTGACCTTCAAATTATTTAGAAATGGGGACAGAATGTTTTTGATCTAATTTGATTTATGTTACTTGGTTTCTGTAACAACACTAAACATGTTCACCTTGGTTGTTTTCAGTGCTACTAAAAGCAATCAAAAAGGTATTACATTTTTCTCTTCTCTTGACCCTAAAGACATATGTCACCAAAACACATATTTTTGTTAACATCGCTTGAATTCTAGAGTACACTTATTCAATCGTAATAATCATGTGGCTTTAGAATAAAATTCTGGATATCTGTCTTCAATCTGTTGATTTTTCTCCTTTTTAACTCTGTGTTTTTTGCTTTAACAATTAAGTTTTTTTACGCTTGTTGTGCACCAATCATATTATGTCAAACCTCTCTATTCAAACATTGTCCTGCAACAACATTGCAAAATTCTACACAATAATGCAAAAATGTCTCTCTAGGACACCAACACCACAATGGTTCAAGTATCTGGGTGTAAATTTTACTTTTGCCACATCAATTAATCTATATTTAAACAAGAAGCATTAGGACAGTTGTGAAAGAACAGAGGTGTGGGAATAGTTAGACAACGCTTTCAAAAACCGAACACAGGAATGATGACCTTTGTCAGAGGCAGTCGATATTTTCTAATCAATCTGTTCATTGATATCATTACAATGCTCAGGAGCAGTTGAGGTTGAATCCATGGCCTCCTGACTCAGAGATAGGGACACAACCACTGCGCTGTAAGGTGTATCCTCAATAAAAGAAGCATGCCAAGGCTGGCTAGAGAGGATGACAAATTGTGAATTCTATTTCGATTTTATTTCGATGCAGGCCTGTTGTTTCAAAGTCATATTTTAGGTTGAAGGTTTTGAGCTTGTGGAAATGTGTCAGCAGCTTCAATGGCTTCCAAAGTTAATCTGCTAAAGGTTGTTTTCACAGGTATGCTTGAAAATGAAATAAGACACAAAAGAAAAGAGGCCCTTTGTTTCCATTGCACGGAGCTGTAAATAGTACTTCTACCGCCAGCCTGATGGCAGTTTGCTTCAGTTCTCTCTCTCTGTATTTTGCAAGCAGTCTGCAAAAAAGTCTGCCTCCTTGTAGCCATTTGCAATATTTCCTGCATAAAGATGACCATTGCATCTTGTGACCTGTTAGAAATACCTAATCATGATTCCAAGAGAATCACTGTGGTAATTTTAGATCAATGTTTGAAGTCTTCCCGTGACTCACCGCAGCACATGACCTCTCCCCCATGTGGTATTTATCTTTTTATACCTTAGAGTTTATTATAGGCTATTATTTTTGTGCTTAAAGAAGAAACATGAAAGCAAATAGCTTCCATTTACATTGGGGAATAGTCATTGAATTCCAAAAGTCTTTTAGGTCTGGGATTATACTCAATGTCAACAACAAATACACTCCAAAAGAGGATAATGCACCTTGTCAGATCTTTCAACAGCATTCAACATTCACTCCTTCATCACTGATGCACGGTAGCAGCAGTGTGTATCATGCACAACATGCACTATTGTAACTCACCAAGCATCTTGCAACTTTACAACTTACTCTGTCATGTGGAAGGACCACCACAGTTATCTGTTCTCTGACAAATCAGATGCAGGAATACTGATAAGTTAACTGTTCAACACCCTTGTACATATCGATGAAAACATACATGCCCACTATTTCAAAAACCAACCTGTAAAATAAGCCCAATCATTCACATTTCGTTAGATAGCCAACAACTGTTTGCATAGGCTTATGACTTCATTCTAAATGAAATACCTCTGACTTTATTTATTTCAGCTCAGTAGTGAATTGGGGAATGAAGAACTACAGGAATGGAATGATTCATTGGACAGCCTTTCTATGAAAGAGCAAAGAAATACACAAGAGAGAAATTTTGCTACAGGAGGAGGGAAACAAATTCTCAATGAGACTTCATCAAAGGAAAGACAGAAAGGGTGGTGAAAAGAGTCAAAGAAAGATAAACCAACTCATTAATAAACTATAAAGAAGGAAAAGGACAAAGCTACCCTCAGGAATCTTATGCAGAATACCAATGTTCATGATGATGATGTAAGTGATGGTGTAACTTTAACTTCACAGAATCATGCTATCAAGTCTTTGAGAAGAGAGGGCTAAAAGAATTACATGAGAGAGCTGTAAACAGTATTCTAAACAATAGGCTATAAAAACAACAGCTGAAGGTAAGTATGTAGATGCAGCAGGTAGTAAAGAAAGCAATTGGTATGTTGGCTTTCATTGTGGGATGTTTTGAGTACAGGAGCAGCGGTGTGTTGTCGCAATTATAAAAGGCCTTGGTGAGGTCACACCGAGAATATTGTGTGCAGTTTTGGTCTCCTTTTCTGAGAAAGGATGCTCTTTCTCTTGAGGAGTGCAGTGAAGGTTAACCAGGCTGATACCAGGGATGGCGGGTCTGACGTATGAGAAGAGATTGACATGACCCCACACCCGACCACCAAAACATCATCTCCCAAAACATCCACAACCTCATTACCTCAGGTGACCTCCCACCCACAGCTTCCAACCTCATCGTTCCCCAACCCCACACCGCCCGTTTCTATTTCCTTCCCAAAATCCACGAACCTGACTGCCCTGGTCGACCCATTGTCTCCGCCTGCTCCTGCCCCACCGAAGTTATCTCTACTTATCTTGACTCCATTTTCTCCTCCTTGGTCCAGGAACTCCCCACCTATGTCCGTGACACCACCCACGCCCTCCACCTCCTCCAAAACTTCCGATTCCCTGGTCCCCAACACCTCATCTTCACCATGGACGTCCAGTCCCTATACACCTGCATTCCCCATGCAGATGGCCTAAAGGCCCTCCGCTTCTTCCTGTCCCGCAGGCCCGACCAGTCCCCCTCCACTGACTCCCTCATCCACTTAGCCGAACTCGTCCTCACCCTCAACAAATTCTCTTTCAATTCCTCCCACTTCCTACAGACAAAGGGGGTGGCCATGGGTACCCGCATGGGCCCAAGCTATGCCTGCCTCTTTGTAGGTTACGTGGAACAATCCCTCTTCCGTACCTACACTGGCCCTAAACCCCACCTCTTCCTCCGTTACATTGATGACTGTATCGGCACTGCCTCGTGCTCCCACGAGGAGCTCGAACAGTTCATCCACTTGACCAACACCTTCCACCCCAATCTTGAGTTCACCTGGACAATCTCTGATATCTCTCTCTCCTTCCTGGACCCCTCTGTTTCCATCTCTGGCAACCACCTAGAAACCGATATCCATTTCAAGACTATCGACTCCCACAGCTACCTAGAATACACCTCCTCCCACCCACCTTCCTGTAAAAATGCCATCCCCTATTCCCAATTCCTTCGCCTCCGCCGCATCTGCTCCCAGGATGAGGCATTCCAC
Organism: Rhincodon typus; assembly: GCF_021869965.1. Lineage (NCBI taxonomy): Eukaryota > Metazoa > Chordata > Chondrichthyes > Orectolobiformes > Rhincodontidae > Rhincodon > Rhincodon typus. The sequence goes on along the minus strand of NC_063359.1, from coordinate 10,449,917 downwards.
TCCCGAACATCTCAGATGTCCTCGTTTTTCAATGACCGCAACATCCCCCCCAGTGGTCGAGAACGCCCTCGACCGTGTCTCCCGCATTTCCCGCAACTCATCCCTCACACCCCGTCCCCACAATAACAACCAAAACAGAATACCCCTCGTCCTCACGTACCACCCCACCAACCTCCGGATCCAACGCATCATTCTCCAACACTTCCGCCATCTGCAATCCGACCCCACCACCAAAGACATTTTTCCCTCCCCACCCTTATCTGCTTTCCGGAGGGACCACTCTCTCCATGAATCCCTGGTCTGCTCCACACTCCCCTCCATCCCCACCACCCCGGCACTTTTCCCCGCAACCGCAGGAAGTGCTACACCTGCCCCTACACATCCCCCCTCACACCCATCCCAGTCCCCAAGAAGACCTTCCACATCAAACAGATGTTCACCTGCACACCTGCTAATGTGGTATACTGTATCCACTGTTACCGATGTGGCCTCTACATTGGGGAAACCAAGTGGAGGTTTGGGGACCGCATTGTGGAACACCTACGCTCGGTTCGCAACAAACAACTGCACCTCCCAGTCGCAAACAATTTCAACTCCCCCTCCCACTCCTTAGACAACATGTCCATCCTGGGCCTCCTGCAGTGCCACAACGATGCCACCCAAAGGTTGCAGGAACAGCACCTCATATTGCACTTGGGAACCCTGCAGCCCAATGATATCAATGTGGACTTCACAAGCTTCAAAATCTCCCCTCCCCCAACCGTATCCCAAAACTAGCCCAGCTTGTCCCCACCTCCCTAACCTGTCCTTCCTCTCACCTAGCCCCTCCTCCCACCTCAAGCCCCACCCCCATCTCCTACCTACTAGCCTCATCCCGCCCCCTTGACCTGTCCGTCCTCCCTGGACTGACCTATCTCCTCCCTACCTCCCCACCTACACTCACCTTTACAGGCTCCACCCCCACCTCTTTGACCTGTCTGTCTCCTCTCCACCTATCTTCTCCTTTATCCATCTTCTATCCGCCACCCCTTCTCACCCTATTTATTTCAGAATCCCCTTCGCCTTTCCCATTTATGAAGAAGGGTGTGGCCCGAAACGTCAGCCTTCCTGCTCCTCTGATGCTGCTTGGCCTGCTGTGTTCATCCAGCTCTACATCTTGTTATCTTTGACTAGGTTGGGATTGTTTTCGCTGCAGTTCAGACGAATGAGTGGGTATCTCATAGAGACTTATAAAATTCTAACAGGGCTGGTCAGGGTAAATGCAAGGGAGGATATTCCCAATAGTGGGTGTATCTAGAACCAGGGGACACAGTATGTGGAGTTGGGGTAGATGATTTAGGATGGGGATGAGGAGACATTTCTTCACCCAGAGAGTGGTGAGCGGTATATCAAGGGCACGCCCCCCTCTCCATACAGAGGAATTCATTATCACGGGAAGTAGCTGATGCCAAAACATTGAATGTATTCAAGAAGTGACTAGATAGAGAACTTGGGGTGAATAGGACAAAAGTTTATGGGGAGAAAGGAGGATTAGGCTGTTGAGTTGGATGATCAGCCATGATCATGAAGAATGGAGAAGCAGGTTTGAAGTGCCAAATAGCCTCCTCCTGCTCCTATCTTCTACGTTTCTATGTTTCTATTGGAACTCCTGAGAGTCTGACTATCGTTATTATCATATAAGGTAAAGACAGACATATAGCAGACTCAAGTAGGAATACCCTAGCTAAATCCAACAGTCTCAAGAGTGTTGTACAAACACCCAACACTGGAGGAGACAGAACCCATGGTGGTACAACAACAGAGGGTTGGATCCACAGCAACAGTTCAAACCGTGGAATGAGCCCAAACCGTATGAAATCTCTTCACACTAGAAACGAAACTGACTGATTATTCCTCTCCTTTACCTTTATCTGCAAAAAGTCCCCAATATAATTTTAGTTGAAAAGCTCAGAGTAGGAATGACAACAGGGTTTCATTGAGCTATCTGTCTCTGCAATAGGCAGAGCATTTGGCAGCTATGCCACTGGGTCTAAAATAAGACATATGTACTGATTTAGTACCATAAACTCGTTGACACAGACACCTCAAAAATTTTTGAACAATGGAGATCTGTTACCCAACCAAATCGGAATGCGGGGGCATCCTGTTAGGTATCTGCTTTATAAAGTTAATGTGATTTTTCATGCTATTTCCAGCACAAATTCTGGGATATACAGAATTCAAAGTGAGCCAGCAGGCTCTTGGGGGTTTGCATTCTGACACTATTTGTAAATATTCCACAGTAATTAAGGCAAAGGAGAAAAGGGCAATTTGGAGGAGTTAATGAAGGACTTACTTCAGCAAATAAATATGTGACTGAGATTTCCAGTGCAAAATGTCTGAACACACTTTGTCATGAATATGCATGTTTGAAATGATCATCTTCCACATAACCAAATATGAAATGTGTTACAAAATGACCTCCTTTATCAACAATGCAGCAATGTCTTCTCGAGTTCTAAGAAACAGTTGTGCAGGAGGAGCTAAGTCACTAAATCAATAACATATGACTGACAACTCCCAAATTGTATAATGCATGAATTTGACCCCATGAGTTTTCAGTGGCGGCCATTGATGTCCCACACATTTGAACTGGTCAAGATTTCCTGGACCACCCCATTTAAATAACAATTGCCCATTTAGCAGGGCAAATCCTGAGTGAAACAAATATATTTTGTGCAGAGGTGAGAGTCTTTTCCAAGGTAGCCTTTACAAAACCACATTCAAATGAGGACTGCAGCAGTCAGAGACAAGGGAAGTGTTTGCATCAGTGAGCTCACTGTCGAATTGGTTGCAACACTCTTGATGATTTGATTCCTCTTTTCAGTGATGTGCGGCACTGAGGAACCTGGCAATGAGAGACTGAGAACAGGCAAGACTATTGTGAAGAGAACCAAAAGAAGATTTCCAGGCCTGGGTTTCAGAAAGCCATAAAAGGAGGGTTGCATGAGGGCACATGTTGAAAATCCTGACCTGGGATGGAGTACCTGATTCCCAATGCTTCCTGAATACAAAGCAATTTTCAGAAGGAGTGTGGAAGGTGTCTTTGGTTTTGTGTTAAGTCACACACACTCAGTCTGTCAGTATACCTTTAAGAGGTATGATATCGTCACCGTATCATAGAACGTATGAGGACTCTTACTCCAACTTTCCAGGGGATCACTTGAAGCATGACACTCGATTGAGAATATGCTGCTCAGTTGTAATCTAATAACTGAAGGTTGGCCCAGACACTTAAGTGTCTCTGAATGTAACATTTATACATAAAGGGCAGTTGTAATAAATATTTACTGGATTCCTCAGCATCATAAAACTCAATGCTCACTTTCTTATGTTAAGTATTACATCATCAGATGAACTACCCTGCGGGAGGCAAAACCCACCTTGCTGAATATTTCCATCCCACCAATTAATAAATTGTAGAGTTCTTCAAAAGTCTTTCCAGAAAAAGTGCTATTTAGACCGAAAGCAGCCAAGAAAGCAGCTCATCACCACCTTCTCAAGGGCAATTAAAGATAAGGAATAAGTGTTGGTCCTGCCCACATTCCCATGAATGAAAACAGAAAATTTCCATTTTGAAGTCCCTAGGGAAATGGAGCATGTTAGAGCCCAGTTAACAAGAACACAGTGGGAAACACAGGAGTTGATGGATGCAATGTTCAATCATTTGTATTCAAAAGTCAAATTACTTTAGGGTAGCAGGCAAATTCTCCCACAAAATTATGCAAAATTCCAGGGAAAATACTATCACAGGGCACTAATCAGAGGAAAATCATCTCCCCAAATAGAAAGGGCCATGAAGCTGCGGATTGTGTTGAAGTAGAGTCCTGTTGCTGCTGCTCAAACATTACAGCACCTCATAGATGGCCAGGCTTGAGTTTCTCAATCTGTTTGAAATTTACCCTGCTCGGCAGGGTGGTAGTGCCACACAACAGGATGGAGGTTTTCTCAGTGTGAAGTTGGGACTTTTCCTCCTCAATATTCATGTGTTGATTGCTCACCATCATTAATACATCAACTGCAAATAGATTTCGTAAGATTGAGGTCAAGGACATTTTTCCTCTTGTCCATTTCCACAGCCTCACTGTAACTTTCTGAAGAACGTCAACTTTCCTGCTCCTCTGATGCTGCCTGACATGTTGTGTTCCTCCAGCTCCACACTGTTATCTCTGACTCCAGCATCGGCAGTTCTTACTATCTCTCACTGTAACATCAATGTATTTTGAGAATCAGTCAATAGTGATGCTACTATTAGATCAAAAAATGGAGGAGCAGAAGTGTACTATTCAGTCCATTGTGTCTGCTCGACTATTCATTGAGATCCAACTCCACTTTCCTATCTTTTTCCCATTACCCCTGATTAAAACTCTGTCTAACTCAACTTTGAATATAATTAACAACGCAGCCTTGACAGCCTTTGTCAGTAAATAATTTTACAGCTTCACTGCACTCTGAGAGGAGAAATTCCTTCTCATCACTGTTTTAAATATTCAGCTATTATTCTGAGATTATGCCCTCCAATCCAAGAATTTCTCACAAGGGGAAACACCCTTTCTGCACCTACCCTGTTAAGTCCCCCAAGACTTGTGCATGTATTAATAAGATCATTCTTCTTTATTCCAAAGCATGCAGATCCAACCTACTCAACCTCTCTTCCTAAGACAGTGCCTGGTATCAGCCTGGTGAGGCTTCGCTGAACTGCTTCCAAGGCCAGTATATCTTTCCTTAGATAAGGGACATAAAGCTCTTCATAGTATATAGTTGTGGTTGAACTAGTGCCTTATATAGTTCTGGCAAAACCTACTTTCTCCCAGCCGCTCTTGGCGATGGACCTTGCAGATTCCCATCCGGAGAACATTCTGCACCCTCACTACTCGCAGTGTGATCTCCAAGTCATGTTCAATATGAAGAAGAAACAATTCAGCAGCTGACAGGATCAGTCGGTGGTAATCTCCAGCAGGTTTCCTCGTTTGTGTTTAATCTGATACCAAAAGACTTCATCAGATCTAGAGTCAAATGTGAGGATGCCCAGTATAACTCCTTCCTGACTATCCGTGACTGCGCCACTGCACCTGGTGGGTCTGTCCTGTTGGTGGGGCAGAACATAAGCAAAGATGGTAATGGTGGTATCTGAGACGTTGTGTAGTGAGATAGGCCAGAGCCTGAATGGCTAGGCCCAAAACCAGAATGGGAAATCTTTAAGCAGCCAAGCTCAATGAAACTTTCAGGACAGGACGGGCACAAATCACCAGGGTGGCGATCGAAGAGGAGAAAGGGGTGGCAAGTGAAGTAGAGAACAGGAGGCAGCAACAATGGTAACATAACGATAACATCAGTGGTTCCAATTTCCTGTTTCGTTGCAGAGGCAGGAGATAAAAGATGGCATTAAATAGATTACCTGGCCATTCTTACTGCAGGATTGTGCAGCATTGCCTATTTTATAACAGTGACAACACTTTAAAAGTAATTCTTGATCGTAAAGTTCTTTGGGGTGCCCTGAGATCTATATAAATGTAAGTTGAAATTTTACTTACAATGGAAAGCTCCAAGTAGCAGTGTACTTTGATAGAAAAAGTGAAGTCAAGTGGTTTGTACAGTGAAGAGAACTCTTAGGATTGAACACCAGACTTAGAGCCCTCCGAGGCTTTTATTTTATATGCTGTGTGTTGTAGAGGATATAAACCTTTAATGTGTGGAACAAAAGATGACCAATTAGTTGCCCATGGAGCTGGTATAGTTTGATGAAAACAGATGGCAGTTACTGGCCCAGGGAGCCAGCAAAACCGTTCAGAAATAACCCAAAGGAATATGTGCAGACAGTTGAAATTAGAAAGGAATTGCCATGAGGAGATAGAAGCCTCTGTGAAGTGTAATAAAAACATCCCAGAGGGCAGCTCCGTGACTGTTTCAGTAGCAGCATGGGGGAAGATTAATGACACAGGAGAATGTGGATAATCGCTTATGACAATAAACTCACTATTTCTCCAGTCCCAGTTTGTAATCCTGCAGTGTATATAGTCACATAAGGAGAATATCGGCCATGTGGGAGCTTCTTTCTAGGCTACAACACTGATAAGTTCAGAAACTCGAATAATAAAGTAATTTATGTGGCCTGCAGAACTTTTACATAGGCCGTGATCTGCCTAGAAGTTTGAAGATCAGGCTGCTAGCAAAATGCAGTGCCTATCCGGTGTACCTACCAATCCACCACTGAGTGTTATCAAATTTTTCACTGGATGGTGAAAGCATTGGGTCATCCACCTGCCATTGAGCCTATCGAGGCTCTGTGTGGTCAATAAATGGCCAGTTCAGAGCCTTATCCCACCGTGCCATCCCCCCACCCCTTTTTAGTCCACATGTGGGAGAGTACCCAAACTAAGGGCAAAGTCCAGCAGCATTATCGAGAACCAAGCGAAAGGGCTCATGTACTCAGAGGCATATCCAGCCCCACTCTCCCTACCAAAGATAACAATGCCCTTTCACTCCTCTTCTCTATCACACTTTTCTACTTGATTTCAGGGACGTTAAAGCCTTTTGAAGCACAGCTCACCTCCCCCTCACCAGGGTCTGCCAACCAATCAGTGAAACACTGGACTTCTTGGAAGGAAAATCCCGTAAAAGTGCAAATGACACATACTGGTCTGACCCATCAGAATGCAGATCCAATACGACCAATATGTTTTTTTTTCCTGAGCATTGTTGCTTTTTATTTACCAGTTTGTTCCTCTGGGTTAACAGGTAGTCCAGTATGTATAAGATCACCTTCCACAAGACTCTAAGCAGTGTGTACCATCCAAAGATGCCAAAAAATGCACAACAGGACTGGACCAAGGCTCTTTAGACAATGACTTCTAAACACACAACTGCTACCATCTGGAAGGACAAGGGCAGTAAATATATGAGAAAATCAATGTTCCTCTCCAAGATACAATCCTGAATTGGAAATATATTGCCATTCCTTCACTACTGCTGGGTTGAAATTCTGGGACTGTCTCCTTGCCAACATTTTGGTGTACCTACAGAAAATGGACTGCAGCGGTTCAAGAAGGCAGCCCACTACCACCTTCTCAAAGGTAACTAGAGATAGGCAATCAATGTTGACCCAGCCAGTGGTGCCCTGATCCCAAGAGAGAATAAAACAAAACTTCCTTTGCTCCCCTTGTACCTGGCACTGTTGAACATCCAAATGCTGGCCATTTCATTGATTGGCACTTCCATAAACTGGAATTTGCTCCTGAATTAGAGGTGGATGTCTTGGCTGAAGCCAATTAGTGATGCTGCCAACATTAAATAGCTGCAAGGTAACTGGCAGTGTCACAAGGGTGCTCACTTACAACTGTCTCGTTGGCAGATGGTGGGGACTACACCACCAATAGAATTCACAACAGAGAATGATATCATTTAAACCAAATGTTGGTTGTCGCATTTGTATTCCACACAAGCTTCTTCCTACTTATTTTATCTAATCCTCTTCTATTTATTTTCTCAGTGTATTTATCTAACTTCCTCTTAAATGTGTTTACATAATTTTCCTGAACTACTCCGTATGGCAGAAGTTTAGAATCCACATTCCAACACTTCCCTGGCTAGAGATGTTTCTCCCATATTCTTGAATGGATTTATTAGTGATTGTTTTATCATTACGGACTCCCCGCTAGTAGAAATGATCTGCACCTGCATAGTATGAATTTCCTACAAAATTTTAAAGATCCCCATATGAACAACTTTCACGCCTCCCTTTTTGTGAGCAAAGACCCCCAGCCTAGCCCTGTCCATTGTCATTCGTGCCAGGTCAGATTCTCGTATGAGATCTTTCTTGATAGATCATCAAGTTTACTTTTTTTCTTAATTACCATGGAGTTCATTCACTGAGTATATTTACAAGAGGCTGCCATTATACTTTTAACAAAAGAAAATGAAAGTTTCTACATACAAAAAAAACCTATAAATTATTTTACAATACAACAGGCTTATAACAAATATTAGAATAAAGGATTCAATCCTTTTATCTTCACAATGTTATTAAATTCACAGAAACATCAGTCAAGGTTCACCCCTTGTCTCCACGCTAAAGTTTTTTGTTTAACTTGCACATCCATAATTGATTTATTTAGTAGCAAAATTCCGTGTATTAATGCAATGCAATTTTCTTTAGCTAATGCTCTTTCTGAGACCTTTAAACTAGTTGTTAACTCAGCTCACTCATTATTTAACATGGATTTCCTTAACCTTGAGTGTTCAATAGTTCAGTAGCATGTCTTCCCCTAAAAGATCTGCTTCTGAAACTTTTTATCTTATTGATCTAAGCCACTCAGGGTTTCTTTAAGCTTTGACTGCTTGAAGACTGTCAATAGCAGCATTTCTGCTGTTGAAGACCTCTTTCTTCTGAATGGATCTACAAACTATCTGACTTCTGGTTTATTCTACCCTCCTGGGCTATTGCACTTTTGTCGCCATACCGATTTCTTTCTTTTCTTCTATCCTTCTTTCTTATTCACTGAAATGTTCATCTTAAGAGCTTAAAGACCTCATTAGATGCACGTAAATAAAATAAATTTTCAGATACCCTTTTTCCATTTATAGAACAAATCTAAACTTAAACCATAAAACATGTCCACCCACTTCACAAATCAATTGTAAAATACAATTTCAATGTAAAGTTATACATTGTTAGTTCATTTTAGAACTCAAGCTTCAAATAATAATAATATATTATGAGCATTCGTCTCATTGTGAATTCTTAATTCTGATAATGTACTTGTAGATCTTGTTTGCAACTTCTCCAATGTCTGTGTGTCTTTTTTGTAATATGGGAATAAAGTTAGGAAAGATGTTGTGAAACTTGAAAGTTTTCAGAAAAGATTTACAAGGATATTGCTGGGGTTGGAGGGTTTGAGCTGTAGGGAAAGGCTGAATAGACTGGGAATATTTTCCCTGGAGTGTCGGAGGCTGACGGATGACCTTCCAGAGGTTTATAAAATCATGAGTGGCATGGATAGGGTGAATAGTCAACATCTTTTCCCCAGGGTACAGAAGTTCAAAACTAAACCGCATATGTTTAAGATGAGAGGGGAAAGATTTTAAAGGGACCTAATGGTCAACTTTTTCAGATGAAGAATGGTGCCTGTATGGAATGAACTGCCAGAGGATGTGGTGGAGGCTGATACATTTAAAGGCATCTGGATGGGTATATGAATAGGAGGGATTTAGAGGCATATAGACCAAATGATGGCAAATGGGACTAGATCAGTTTAGGATATCTGGTTGGCATAGATGAGTTGTCACAAGGGTCAATTTCCATGTTTGACAACTTTATTATGTACAGAGATAACAAGGTGTAGAGCTGGATGAACACAGCAGGCCAAGCAGCATCATAGGAGCAGGAAGGCCTTCCTGCTCCTAT
>NC_063359.1:10440086-10440375 GCF_021869965.1 Rhincodon typus | reverse complement strand
GTTTCCTCCCATAGTTCAAAGATTTCTATTGGCCATGCTTAATTGTCCGTATTGTCCAGGGATGTGTGGGCTAGGTAGGCATGGTAAATAAGGGGTTACAGGAAAAGTATCCGGATGGGATGCTATTTGGAGGGTTGGTATATACTCAGTAGGTGGATTGGCCTCTTTCCACACTGTAGGGATTCTATGATTCTGTCTTCATTGGAGGATCCCATTGTTATAAAACAACTGGTATTAATACAGAGATAACAAGGTGTAGAGCTGGATGAACACATCAGGCCAAGCAACA
>NC_063359.1:10425855-10439686 GCF_021869965.1 Rhincodon typus | reverse complement strand
TGATGTTGCTTGGCCTGATGTGTTCATCCAGCTCTACACCTTGTTATCTCAGATTTTCCAGCATCTGCAGTTCCTACTATCTCTATTATGTACAGCATTGGTTAACCAAGGGTTAACATAGCTTCTTTGTATTTGTATAAAGAGGTCATACTCAGTGGATTATCCAGTGGGTTGATTGTGCCATCCTCTCTCACCATCCAAACTGCAGAGAAAATCATAGTGTTCTAACAGGCTTTTGTTGCATTTACAGTAAAGGACACAGAGCATTCTAGCGGAAATTTGCTCTCTCATATTATCACAACTCCAGCTCACTTAAAGTAAAATGCTGAGAAAATCTGAGGCAAGACTGAGGAACCTGATGCCTGATCTTGATCCTAGCGCATCTGCACACCTGTCTTCAAAATGTGCTGTTGGGGGAATACCAAAAATCAGGGGGAAAAAAGTTTTACTTTTGTTTCAACACTTTATACAGCTTTGATTTTTAAAACAAGTTCTGAGCTGAAATTTTACAGGGGAATGAGTGTTTTCCCTGGACAAAAATTATTTACAATGTTTAATGACCAGAGTTACCCAGTCATGTTTGGAGGGTGATGCATTATAATCAACTCAAAGTACTCACTCTGGAAGAAAGCTTCATTAAGAACATTATCTGTAAAAAAAGACAGAAGCAAATAGCAAATGATGTGAAATATTGAGGCAATGGGGAAAATTTTAAAGAAGGAAAAAATGAAAAACACCTCAATTAGATGTGGAAAATCTATGGAGAAAATAGAGCAGAAAAGATCATTCATTTATAGTATTATGGAAAGTTAATACATTTCAGCAAATGGACAGTAATTAAAGTTATGAGTATTTTTAATATTACTTATTGACAAAAGTTACATCAGTAAAGCCCTATAGATTTTAATGTCACTGAAGTGAGTTATATTTCTAGTTCATGTTTTTGGTGGGATATAATGTTTCAATAAGAGTATTGCCTGACAGCCATAGGCAAAATGCTGCCCCACTTAGATTGCAATAGGACCACAGTAGGCATTGCTTGCTGTACTTCAGAAACAAGATTGCTGATGAATAATGGAAGTTAATATATACTAAAAATCTTGAAAATATTCTGCACCAATCTGTGTCATCAACTCAGAGAATGCATCAAACTTTTCCACTTGATTCCAAGGAGGTTTAAGTCAATTAAGAAATACTTCACCACATGACTCTTACTTCACTCCCTCTGAACATCTTACAAGTTTTGAACATTACCTCCAACTCACCACAGGCATCAGTCTAGGAGTTTCACGCAACATCTGCAAGATATAGAGACCTTACCAGTTTTGAAGTTACCTTGCTTTTTAATAATTTCTGACCTACTTTCAGATTATCTGAGCAGTTCGCACCTTTTATTTCCACATTAAGTTTTGTTGTTCTATTTGAAGCCATACGATAGGAAAAAGAAATATTCTCTCTGGCATGGCTGCCATAGAAGAATAATTTACACATTACAGAGCTTGATGAACATTTCATTGGACAATGCATTTGTATTAGGAATACTATCACAGCATTTTTTAAAAAAATCACATTCATTTGTTTGAATAATATTCTTGCTTTTCCTCTGACACAGTCACTTGACTCAATCGGTAACTCTGATTTCTCTCCACAGATGCTGTCAGACCTGCTGAGCTTTTCTAGCAATTTCTATTTTTGCCTCTGATTTACAGCGCCCACTGCTCTTTTGGTTTTTATGTTGCCTTCCTATTGTATGCACCAGGCAGCCCCATTCTAAGGACTGCCGATGCTGGAGTTAGAGATAACACAGCGTGGAACTGGAGGAACACAGCAGGCCAGGCAGCATCAGAGGAGCAGGAAAGCTGACGTTTTGGGTCAGGTCCCTTTTTCAGAAATCCCATTCTAATAGTTTGCTCATGTGCCCAAGGCAATGCAAGCAATCATTCTTACTCCAGAAAAAGATGCGACAGTAAAACCATTATGATTTCTCATAATGCCAGAAATGCCAGGACTCGTGAGCAGCACTAATGAATTGAAGCATTGCTTCTTTCCTTTCTTCTCAATCCTTCAACTTAAAGCCTAATTGCACTTCAATTCCAACTGCACTGTTTGTTGAATGGAATTCACTGAATTCACAGCAAACATTGGAAATCACCATTTTAGAATATGCACAGTCCAGTTCCAGATAGAGCTTCTCAAGCGACTGAACTTAGCATGCAGGTAGACAGGAACACCTTTACATCTCATTATGTTTAACTACCATTACTAAGTGTTTATGTAGCTTTGTGCAGAAGCATTGTTCTTACTCTTTGAAGTATTGCCCCAAAACTTATGGTTGCCAATCAAGAAACAGCAAATCAATTATTTAGATTTTCTGTTAAAGTTGCCGCAAGTGGATGATAGAAATAGCACACAGTGCAACTGTCGAGGATAAGCAACAGTGGGCAGAGTGTTATAGGGGTCTGAACAACTTGAAATGTCTGGCAGAATCAGGAGATAAGTGCGGCAAGGGCAATCTCAATATTGAGATGACCTATTCCATCAAATGTGCTTTCATCACAAGCAGCATGGCGTAATGCCAATTCATGGTGATTATTGTTTATTAAACAGTTTGTTAACATGACAACTCATCTCACTAATATTCAAACTCCCACCTTACCAAGCTCACCAAACAAGCTTGATGTAGGGAATCCTCGACAAGGAAACTAGAGCAAGCAGCTTGTGGATTCAACTCACTTCTCACTCTGAACGGCCACCATATTGGAAACCAGTCACCATCATCTCAGAGCATACTCTATGGCCATCAGCCGCATATACTGTGTCCACGGCCATTGGCACTGACATGGATAGACTCTAGGAAACCTCAAGGTATGTCTCCAATTCAATACACTACCATGCGCTGCATTGGCAACTAATAATGTTGGACAGTGTGCAATATTGTGTCAGGGAAATGCAACCAGCTCATGGACTGGACCAGCTGTATTTCCAGGCTCATAACTTGCTCTCTTAGTGTTCACTCACTCTGAGCCTACCCACAAGCTCACAGCCTCTTGGCCTGAAACGTCAGCTTTCCTGCTCCTCTGATGCTGCTTGGCCTGCTGTGTTCATCCAGCTCTACACCTTGTTATCTCAGCCTCCATTGTGTGGCCTTTTTGCCTTTTTCCTCCTCAACCAGAGATGCTCAGAGGATAACAGGCACAGTAAGTTCAAGGAAGCCTCTTATAATGCATCAAGGGCCATGAATCATTCAGAGTCAGGATTGTCTCTTAATGAGGCGTGAGGAACTGAATTATATGAAGCATACCATACATCTTCGGAACATCGGTGTCTTTTGCTTACATTTTTTTTCTTCCTGAAATGAGACAGGCAAGAATTATGGGAGACGGAAATGGGTGGCACATGCTTTACTTGTGGTGCAGATGGGAAGAGTGAGTGAGTAGACAGCACAAAGGGCAGGCAGGCGTGTGGTGCCAGGGGTGAGGGTGGATGAAAGCGAGTGAGGAAACACATTGCAGGGAATAATGAGAGTGGTAGAGCATGATTGTTGGTGGGTCCTGTAGCAACATTAGAGCGTGTCAGATAGCAGAGAGAAGATGGTGGCACCTGGGCTTTCCAAGTTGAAAGTGTACTAACCTGGGTGACAAAATCAGACTACGCCAGCATAGTCTGGTGCTTTACCTTCATTCCTGGCCCTGGGAGTTAAAGGAAGTCCTACCAGTATGTGCACAGTCTACATCTCAGTCCAGCACAGTCTCCTGTTTTGACATTGTTTTTCTTTTGTTTCACTGCTTTAATCCAGTAATTTTGAATTAGGTAGTCATGATATACGTCCTGTATTAGACCAAATGCAATGATACTTGATTTTTTTTCCCTAATTAGAATATGTGTAAAAGCAACAGCAAGTTAACAGCTTTCCAAACATGCTGACGGTGACTAGACTACAAAGGTGCTTCTAATTGCTGTAAAAAGCATTATAAACCTGGAGATTATGATCGGAATAACATTAAAGATTTATTTATTTTCCTTCTTTTCAAATTTTCTTTCCTTCCTTTCCCTCCATCCCTTCTTTTATCTCAACTTTATTTTCAGTGAAAATTTAATGGTTTGCATTCCAGAAGTCCAATCTGACAATGTGTTAGATTCTGTTGTGCAGAAAAATCTATCATTAAACGCTATGCTTTGATTATAAGTAAGTAAACCCTGGTCAGTTTTTCAGAGAGCTCTAGGTTCATTGAATGGTGTATTTCTGTCCAGAGTTCTATGTGGGTTTTGGTCCTTCAGACCCATTTGAATGGGTTGTTGGTCTCACATGCAACTGTGAAATATTTTGTTTTCATGAACATTTAAGATGAAGCCCTTTAACCATTTCTTCATTAATTTTCATAGAACTTTCCCTCAAAACAACGCACACATGCACACACACACACTGACACACAATCTACTTTCTTATAACGGGCATGTAACAAAGACTAAAATTAATCGCTCATTAAAGGAATGATCCAAGCAGAAGATGAATTCAAGGCAGCACTTACAGATAGGAGGCAAATTTTTCATGAGCTGGCAGAATTAAATTAATTTATTTGGACTTTATTTACTCTTGTCACCCAACGATTACAGAAGCAATGGGGAATGGCATTCATGCTGTTGGATTAAAAGTCTGCCTCCATTTTCCCACACCAACAATTTGACTCAGTTTGGATGCATTCTCACTTTTGTGTCAGAAGGTTTAAACTTCACTCTAAAGACATAGATCCTCTATTGCAGAAACCTGGCATGGGGAGGAGCTGAATGGTCACATTCTGTGCTGACTCCATTCTGTGATTCAACCTTCTACAAAATGAAGAACAATACAAAGTGGAAGTAATTTTCCATCATTTAGAGAGTTGGATTTTGTGGATAATCAAAGAGTTATTTCTCCTTTAAAGCCTTTCTGCAGATTTTCTTCTTTCACAACCTCTGTGCATTTTTTTTATGATTGAATTTTGATGTGAAGATGCTGGTTTGGACTGGGGTGGACAAGGTCAGAAGTCACACAACACCAGGTTATAATCCAACAGGTTTATTTGAAATGACAAGGATTTGGAGCACTACTCCTTTGTCAGGTGAAGTGAAGAAAGCATACAGGCCAGAATTTATAGGCAAAGAGGTCAATGGGCAGAAAGATGAAAAGATCATACAAATGGTATGAGCGGAGTATTGATAGGCTGAATAATAAGTGGATCTGATAGTCAGCATCAGGCAATTTTCTGCTGAAGTTGTGTTTTAAGACATGGTCTCTGATTCCTGAACCATTTTTGATGCAAATTTCCTCATACATTCAGCATCAAACAAAATAGTGCCTTTGCTTATCTTTGATTTCCTTTGCTCCATCGGTTGGTATCTGTTCCATTTACTGTCACCTCAGGAATTCTTTCCCTCAATCTCTCAACTTCTCCCTGCTCCTTTAGGATAGTCCTTACAACTTAAAACTTCGACCAGACCTTTGGTCTCCTGTACCAGTGTCTCCTCATTGGCTCAGTGTCAATTTTCTTTTGTTTGACTATGTTTAGTCGAGCATTATTGGAGGATTTACTGCATTAAAATTGCTGCATAAGTACAAGGTGCTGCTGTCCTTCAGTGATTATCTGAATTAAAGACTCTGAATTTCTGATTGATTATTTGCTTTTCACTTAAAAATCCATTTTGGTGCAGGAACCGCAATTTCTGTAAGAGTAGCAAACAAACAGATTTGCTACCCTGACATGCAAGGCAATTGGCACTGAACACCCAAGAGTCAAAGACAAAATTGGTTTGAAATCTTCATTTAAATGCCCTGAAAACAGATGCTGCGAATGTTACTGCTATTCACACAGTATTTTTAAAAGTGATATCCTTGCAAGAGTCTGAATTATCAATTGATGTCTTGTGAAATGGTAAGCTTCCTTAACTACAACATTCAAGAAACAACTATAACCTAAAGCTCCACATAATGACTTTGTATTCATTTATCAATACTTTACACAAGGGAATTAAAGTTCCCACCATTTGGCCAGACAGCAGAGGTGAAAGGGTCACTTACAATAACTAACTTTGACATTGTCAATCAATTATCAGGGTAAGATCTTGATCTATTTAAACATCCAATACTGTCTCCCACAGCAAGAAGGCAACTGAAACACAGTTAAACTGCATGCAATTTTGACCTCACTCAAAGCAAAATTTGCTTTAATACCTTGCTATTGGGAACAAGGAATTAGAGATAATTGACTAAAGTGGTTCAAATGATGACCTATTAAGGGGAAGGATCACTAATCAGGAGCATCACAGCTGATCCAACATTCCTCATGTCCACTTTCCTGCCCTTTCCCCATATCCCTCAATTTCTCAACTGAAGAATCTATCTATCCCAGTCTAAAAGACATTACCTTCACAGCTCTGTGAGGCAAGAGTTCTAAAGCCTCACAACCCTCTGAGAGAAGAAATTCCTCCTCATCTCAGTTTTAAACTGGCACCCACCATGGCTTCTGGCTCTAGACTCTCCCATGAGGGGAAACACTCTCTCAGCATTTATCCAGTCAAGCACTGTATGAATCCTGTATGTCTCATTGAGACCACCTCTCATTCTTCTAAACTCCAGTGAGTAGAGTCCCAACTTGTTTAACTTTTGTTCATGAGAAAATCTCTCCATATAGGAGATCATCCCAGTGGGCCTTCTCTGAACTGCCTCCAATGAAATGATATTATTTCTTAAATAAGGGGATCTAAACTGCCCACAGTACTCCAGCTGTGGTCTCATCAGCATCTTGTACAGTTGCAGTTAGGCTTCTCTATTCCTAAAATCCTACTCCCTTGAAATAAGGGCCAACATTCCATTAGTCTTTGTGATTACCTGCAGCCCCTGTAAGCTAGCTTTCTGTGTTTCATGCACAAGTACTCCCAAGTCCATTGGGAACACCCAGCATAGGTTCATGAAGGATAGGTCATGTTTAACTAATTTGGTGGAGTTCTTTGAGGACATTACTTGCATGGTGGACAATGGGGAGCCTGTGGATGTGGTGTATCTGGATTTCCAGAAGGCATTTGACAAGGTGCCACACCAAAGGCTGCTACATAAGATAAAGTTGCACGGTATTACAGGTAATGTATTGGCATGGATAGAGGATTAGTTGACCAGTAGAAAGCAAAGAGTAGGGGTAAATGGGTGTTTTTCTGGTTGGTGGTCAGTGGCTAGTGGTGTGCCTCAGGAATCAGTGTTGGGACTACAATTGTTTAAAATTTACATAGATGATTTGGAGTTGGGAACAAAGTGTGGTGTGTCAAAATTTGCAGATTACAAGAAGATGAGTGGTAGAGCAAAGTGTGCAGAAGATACTGAAAGTCTACAGAGGGATATAGATAGTCTAAGTGAGTGGGCAAAGGTCTGGCAGATGGAGTACAATGTTGATAAGTGTGAGGTCATCCATTTTGGTAGGAATAACAGCAAAATGGACTATGTTTTAAATGGTAAAAAATTGCAGCACGCTGCTGTGCAGAGGGACTTGGGTGTCCTTGTGCATGAATCGCTAAAAGTAGGATTGCAGGTGCAGCAGGTAATTAAAAAGGCAAATGGAATTTTGTCTGTCATTGCTAGAGGGATGGAGTTTAAAAACAGGGAGGCTATGCTGCAGCTGTATAGGGTCCTGGTGAGGCCACACCTGGAGTACTGTGCGCAGTTTTGGTCTCCTTACTTGAGAAGGGATATACTAGCACTGGAGGGGGTGCGGAGGAGATTCACTCGGTTGATTCCAGAGTTGAGAGGGTTGGATTATGAGGAGAGACTGAGTCAGCTGGAATTATACTCATTGGAATTCAGAAGAATGAGGGGAGATCTTATAGAAACATATAAGGTTATGAAGGGAACAGATAAGGTGGAGGCAGGGAGGTTGTTTCCGCTAGCAGGTGAAACTAGGACTAGGGGACATCACCTCAAAATAAAGGGAAGCAGATGTAGGACTGAGGTCAGGAGGAACTTCTTCACCCAAAGGGTTGTGAATCTGTGGAATTCCCTGCCCAGTGAAGCGGTTGAAGCTGCCTCGCTGAATGTGTTTAAGGCAAGGCTAGATAAATTTTTCTACAGTAAAGGAATTAAGGGTTATGGTGAGTGGGTGGGTCAGTGGAGCTGAGTCTCAAAAAGATCAGCCATGATCTTATTAAATGGCGGGACAGGCTCGAGGGGCCGGATGGCCTACTCCTGCTCCTAGTTCTTATGTTAAGTCCCTTTATATTGCAGCTTTCTGTCGGGTTTTCTCCAATTCAGCAACATTCTATTCTTTTGTTCTCCCTCCCAAAATGAACAAGCTTGCATTTTCCCACTCTATATTATATTGGGGAAATTTTTGCTCACTTACTTTAGCTCTCAATATTTCTTTGTTAACTTGTTTGTATCTCTCTCGTAAATGCCTTCATACATATTCTCACCACAAAACTCACCAACACAATCGATGTCTGGAAAACTCAACATAAACACTCAGCTCAGGGATAGTTCATGGTGTGTCCTTCTCTACATCGAGGAGACCAAGCAGAAGCTCGGAGACCGCTTTGTAGAGCTCGGTTCGCGACAAGCGACAAGCGACAAGCGACAAGCGACAACACCTCCCAGTCGCGAACCACTTCAACACCCCCTCCCACTCCCTGGATGACATGTCCATCAGGGCTTCCTCTAGTGTCACAATGATGCCACCTGGAAACTGGAGGAACAGCACCTCATATTCCGCCTTGGAACTCTACAACCCAATGGTCTCAATGTGGACTTTACGAGCTTCAAAATCTCCCCACCCCCCGACCTCATCCCAAAACCGGCCTCCCCTCTCACCCCGCCTCCTTGACCTGTCCGTCTTCTCTCCCACTTATCTGCTCCTCCCACCTCACTGACCAACCCCCATCCCAACTCCCTACCTACACTAGCTTCATCCCCGCCTCCTTGACTTGTCCATCTTCTCTCCACCTATCTGCTCCGTTATCCACCTTCCATCATCACCTCCCCACCTCTCTCTCTTTATTTCAGAGCCCCCTCCCCCTCCCCCATTTCTGAAGAAGGGTCCAGACACGAAACATCAGCTTTCCTGCTCCTCTGATGCTGCCTGGCCTGCTGTATTCATCCAGCTCTACACCTTGTTATAAACACTCAGCTCATAGATTCAGCATCCCTGGTCTCTTTGTTTGCTCTCATGGCATTCTGAGCCTACTTGGATGCTCATGCCATTCATACCTTTCCCTGTCTTGCTTTACCTCTTTGTACTTTGCCCCCTCAATCCGGAGGCGTTAGCTCTGAAACAAAAACAAAAATTGCTGGAGAAAATCAGCAGGTCTGGCAGCATCTGTGGAGAGAAAGCAAAGTTAGGGTTTTGAGTCCAGTGACCCTTCCTCAGGACTGATAGTAGCTTGAAAAAGGTGGTATATATGCTGAAGACAGGGATCGGGGTGGTGAGTTGGGTCATGTGGAAGAGAAATTAGAGAGGTCGAGATGGGGCCCAGAGAGAGAGAGAGAAAGATAGTCAGGCAGACAAAAGGATGGTGATAAACCAGTGAAGGAGAAAAGCTGGTAATGATAAAACCATAAGTAGGTGAAAATGGACTGGCTGTAATGAAAGCAGCCCCTGTCATGACAGGGCCTGGGGTATAGGGGTGGTTAAAGGAAGGAGCTTCTCAGGCACTGACATTATCTCAATTGATGTAGAGCCCTGAAGGCTGTAGGATCCATAAGCAAAAAATGAGATGTTGTTCTTCCAGCTTGTGCTGAACATCACTGGAGCACTGCTACAAGCCCAGGATTGAGATGTTGGCCAGGGAATACCATATGGTGTTGAAGTGGCTGGCAACTGGATGCTCAGGGTCATTTTTGCGAACAGAACGCAGGTGTTCTGCAAAGTGGGCACTCAGTCTGTGCTTTGTCTCCCCCGAATGGAAGAGACAACATTGCAAGTGTTATGGACCAGCCCAGACCCCTCAAAATATTTTAAGAAGGTTGCCTAGACCTTAACGTTTTCTTATTTTAAAGGCAAATATAATATGCTGTGTTCCAGATGCAATTTAACTGGTTAAACCACTCAATGTTAAGTAAAATATAATTTATTTAAACATTATAGTTAAAATACAACAAAGAAAAGACGAACTTAAAATAACTATATTGGAAAGCTTAACAAAATAAGAGATACAGTAACTATTAGTAATAAACAGTTCCAATATGGTAACACCCCATAAACATACCCTCTGGCAAAAAAGTAAATTCAGAAAAACATTTTTTCTTTCACATTCAATCTAACAGCCTAGGAAGAGAACCCCCAGCTTTTGGCTGTAATCAAGATAGGGAAAAATAGCTTCCACCTCTTCAAGCCCATGACAGCAACTGCTAAATGAAAATTTTTTTTAAAAACCCTAGAAATTTTAGGGCGGCACGGTGGCTCAGTAGTTAGCATTGCTACCTCATAGCGCCAGGACCCGGGTTTGATTCCATCCTCGGGTGACTATCTGTGTTGAGCTTGCACATTCTCCTCATGTCTGTGTGGGTTTCCTGCAGGCACTCTGGTTTCTTCCCACAGTCCAAAGATGTGCAGGTTAGATGGATTGGCCATGCTAAATTGCCCATAGTGTTCAGGGATGTGTAGCTTCAGTGGGTTATAGGAGAATGGGTTTGGGTAGGATGCTCCAAGGGTTGGTGTGGGCTTGTTGGGCCGAAGGGCCTGTTTCCACACTGTAGGGATTGTATGAAATCCTGGTCTGTGAGAGCTGGCCACACCCATCCAGGCTGTGTCATTGTTCCAATTATAAAAAAAAGGTCCCAAGGTCTCACAGGCTGTTTATTTTAGTGGTTTTGGTAGATTGCTCAGTACATCTGCCTTACAACCTTAATTCAAAAGAAAACAGAACAAAAATAAACTCTTAAAGGCACAACATTGTCATCTGAACAGTAGACTAGATTGAGTGAAGTTCAGGCAAATCACTTGCTTCTCCTGGAAGGTGTGTCTGGAGCCTTGAACAATAAGGAGGGAGGAAGTAATTGGGCAGGTGTTGCATGTTTTGTGGTTGAATGGGAAGATGCTGCAGGTATATCGGGAGATGTTGGAAATGGAGGAGACTCAGACCAGGATGCCTTCGAGGGAACGGTCCATGCAAAATGCTGACGAGGGAGGAGTGGGGAATATACATGTAGTTGTGACATCCCACTGGAATGATGGTTCGTGGTCCTTAGAATGCAGAGGCTGGTAGTTGATAAGTGAGGACCAGGGGACCCTCTCACTGTTGTGGGAAGGAAGAAAAAGGGTGACAGCTGAAGTGTAGGAGAACTGTGTCAGAACTGTATGAAGGCATACATGGTAGTGGAGAATCCTCAGTTGAAGAAAAAAGCGGACCTTTCTGAGGCTGCTCTTATTGAAGGTCGTACCATCAGAACGAATGAGACAGTGACTGAGAAACTGGGAGAATGGAATGGAATCTTTCTTGAAAGCAGGATCTATAGTTGAGGTAACTGTGAGACCCCTTGGGTTTGTAATGGATTCTGGTGGCCAGCTTATATCCAGATAAAGAAACAGAGATTGAGAAAGGGAAGGGAGGAGTCATCAATGTACAGGACAAAGTAATAAGTGGGACTGGAAAAAAAATGTTCCACATGCCCCACAAAGAGACAGGGATTACTGGGGCCCATAGCCACACCTTTGACCTGAAGAAAGTTAAAAGTGAGGACAAGATCAACCAAGCATGAGAGACTGGTAGCAGATGGTAACAGTTCAAACTTTCTTTCCAGGAAGCAGCAGAGAGCCCTGACCATCCTGGTGGGGGATTGCTAGTTTAGTGACATTACCTAGTGAAATACCATTACACCACCACCATTACAAAAAAGAAACATGAAATAAAATGCAGTTTAGAGTTTTTTGCCATGCGCGAGACGTAATGTTTTAACCTGAGATCATAATGAATTAGAGATAGTAAGAACTGTAGATGCTGGAGCATGTGAGATAACAAGGTGTAGAGCTAGATGAACACAGCAGGCCAAGCAGCATCAGAGGGTCTAGGCCCGAAACGTCAGCTTTCCTGTTCCTCTGATGCTGCTTGGCCTGCTGTGTTCATCCAGCTCTACACCTTGTTATCTCATAATGGATTAGTTGGTTTTTTGAACTGTCAGCGGGAGCCAATAATGCAGCTATCTTTTATGTTCTTGATTTTCTGATGCCTCTGTCCACTCAGGGCTATCATCAGGCACCTTGCTTCTTGAAATACAAGAGAGAGAGAAGGAGAGAGACAGACCCTTCTCCAGTTGGTTCAGCAGTTTCGAACTCCATTTGTACACGACTTTCCAAACAGATCCTTGACTTAACAACTTGGTTATATATTCATGCTGGGATGATTTGCCCGGGTTTCAAAATTGTCAGCAATGTTTCATCTCTAATTTCTGAAGATTCTCATGGAGGTCGGATTTGGCTGGTTTCATTGCCATTGAGTAATATGTATCGTTCTGCTCAGACTGTCTTTTATTTTATCCATATTGGTTTTTTGACCTCTATAGTTTGTAATGCTTGTGGTCATTTTGCATCAGCATTTTTAGACCCTATTTAAAACCATTTTGTTCTATGGACATTGTAGTTATTAAATCAGCTAATTCAATTCACAGATCAATAGTCACACTTTATATCAGCAAAATATACTGGCATTTATGAAGAACATAATCTTTGGATGGAGGTCCTGAGTCTGAAATAGTTTCAGTCACAGGACCCAGATTGAGGATTTAACAAAATGTGATTGTTTAGAACACAGACTATCAGACAGAACTTGTCATAAGTGTAACAGGCCTTTGCCCTTTCTTCCAAATCTCTCTCATCACAGTTTTGAGCTGAAACCCCACTGGAAGACTTTATCAACACAACTGGAAGGTTCGAAGATTCTACACTACTGTCTCCAGCAAAAGAGAATTCAAAAAGGCTTAACTAATCTTGGAAGAAACACAAGGAAAAAATATTTGCGTTGAAAGTGTCTTCAGTTAGAGACCAGTGTTTGGGGCAATCTATGAATAGTTTCTCTTTTCTAAATTTATATGTTACTTTGGTAAAACACCTTTAGCATAAACCACCTCAATTTATGCTTTTGTGCGTGGGTATATGTGGGGAAGGGTAGTTGGATATACATGCACATTTTAAACCTCTGAATGATTTTCACATTTTTGCTCGAGTAAGATTAAAAAAAAGACTAGGTATTTATTAGTTAATTAAGGAACCTGGCTGACCTGTTTCTGATATGCTGAACTATTCAATTGGCACTCCCTTTTAAAATTCAGACATTGCTGTTGCCAGGGGAGGAATGGGACAAGGAATCAATTCATCCTATCTAACCAAGTCAGTACAATATCATCAGGATTCCTTGCATGATTTGGGGCTCGCTAGGACCCACATTCTTTTGGATAGAATGCCCAATTGCACTGTTGAATACCAAACTTGTTCTGCTGAAACTGCATTTTAATACTCAATCTCTCACTGCTCAAGTTAAGTCAGCATACCTTTGCACTGATGCCATGACCAGCTGCTCTCTCATCTGTAGCCACTTTCAGAAAATCAGCAGGAATATTATCCATGTGTTTTTCTTATCTGTAAGATTCAATGGAAAATGTATTCCCCCCTCATTAACTAGTTCACAAGATATTTCCAGCTATACAGCGAATTCCTGTGAATGTCAAATCCCATCCAATTTAAACATGTGCAGTTAGCGGTTCAAAAAGGAAGTGTAGTTTAGAGTTAGTAGGAACTGCAGATGCTGGAGAATCTGAGATAACAAGGTGTAGAGCTGGATGAACACAGCAGGCCAAGCAGCATCATAGGAGCAGGAAGGCTGA
>NC_063359.1:10358854-10425455 GCF_021869965.1 Rhincodon typus | reverse complement strand
TCAGGGTCTAGGCCCGAAACATCAGCCTTCCTGCTCCTATGATGCTGCTTGGCCTGCTGTGTTCATCCAGCTCTACACCTTGTTATCTGTAGTTTAGAGTGGTTGAACTCAATGGCAAATCAGTACATAATGGCAAATAATTAGAGGAAAAGCAATTGGACTTCCTTTTAAAACGTTACATTAAAGACGCAAGATAAGTTTTCATTCTTTGATGGAAATCAAGGAAACATAGAAAAGGCATTCTTAAAAATTAAATGTCACATTAACAGTAATTAAAATCTGAAGTTCACGCTTGGCTTACTGAATTTTTCAGTGCCAGAGAGGTTGGTTTTTAGTCATTATCTGTAATTGTCACAAAAATAAAGGATCTCTGACTGCTAACCCAGTCAAACCCAGAATTATCTTAACTCTGACTGCTAACCCAGGCTGCTAACTCGGACTACTTAATTACATATGCCTAGATTTCATAGCTCCAGAACGTCCTGTACATATCTTTTTAGAATAGTAGGTTTAGTCTGTATCTATTAGAGAAAAACAACTTCACATTGATCAATGAAATTCAATGGTGAGTCAGGAAGCAAGATATCATTTTGCAAAACTAACAGTGAAGAGCTACATTCTGTACAATGAGTTTTGGTTTATGTGTTTAATCTCTATCTGTCATTGCCTGTAGTTGATATAGAATTTGTATGTTAACAGTGACAAGTGCTCTTTAGCTTTCATATTATTCTGGTAGAAAATTATGGACTATTATGCCTTTGAGTTTTTAAAAAGATGAATTATTTTATGTAAACAAAAATCCTGCTAATTTGCTCTCCTTTAATCAGTGCATTATCAAATCAAACAAGGAAATTCGACATGAAAAGATTAATACAGCTTTAAACCACAAAGTCAGCAGTTTATAGTCAGCCACTTTCAAAATGCTGTTGCATTTTATTTAACATCAATGCTCTATGTGTCTTGTTGTAAATGAACATGTTATTATCATTGAAATAGCATTTTTACAGCATAAATAATGAAGTGAAATACAGGTTCAAACGGGTGGCAACATTACGAGTGAAAAAGTGATGGGGATAATCGATACGTTCTCAGTTACATATTACATCTTCAAGTCAAGTTAATTCCATTCCCTGCCTGGCTACAAATTCATTTTATGACTTTCAATAAAGAAACCCAGGGCCTGATCTTATTTTATTCATGGGAAGATGTAATGTGTCATTTAAAATTCATAGAAAAGCAATTTTTATAACCCAATTTGCTAACAAAGTTCTTGAGGCATCCAATTACATTCTCCATAATGGTGCTTTACTAAGGAACTCACAATAAATACCAGAAGTGTAACCATTTTATAACACGAATAAGGTTAATCAGTCATATTGATCTTGTAATAATATTTCTCTATCTACCCCCTACCATTTTCATTTCACCGTAGATATCAGCAGTATGGCAAATGGCAGAGAAAAAAACAAATTCAATTTATTTGATCAGCAGGACTGCCACTCTCCACTTTGCATCAGTATGACCCAAGACTGATCTTCATACAAACAGCGCTATAAAGCAAAGGCATCTTTGCAGCACACATTGTAGTTCAGTAAATAAGATGATATCAAATATACTCACCAGTTTAATAATTAGCTGTCACTACTACGATGTACTGGACAGGTTACATATCCAAATACTGAAGCTGAACTAGCAATTGCATACTAGTCAACACAGGAACAAAAGTTAGCCATTCAATCTCTCAAGCCTGTCTTGTAATATACTAAGAACATGGCTAATTTTTACTTCAACTCCATTTACTACCTGGTGTTCACATCATTAGCATTCACACCTAACTAAATGTTCTTACATTTTGGCATTTTCAATTGACCTACCCTCACCGTCTTATAAAGGACAGAGCTTGCATCCCAGAGAGACTCCAGCATACACTCATCTTTTCAGATAAAGAATATGAAATGGTGCTGCCATTCCAGGAATGTATGTCATTGATGTTTCAAGATTTCATCTTTCAGCTTTTTCAATTTATCTCCAAACCTGGCATTTGCCAAGACTAAGCCGAATGCGGTATTAAGGGAGGAGTAGGAGATACTTCAAATCAAGGAGTCTTGGTTGAGATGTTCTTCGGAATATTTGCGTTGGCGAGGACTGACTCCCTCTCTGTCCTTGATGAACTACCCTTCATGCTTGGCACTCAGACTGCTTGAGCCATGGATCTTGATGGAGATGAAGAAGCTGCAAATGTCATTGGTCTGTAAGTTGGCCTGCACTACTTCCATCACCATTTGTTCCTTTTTTTCTGATCCATTCACAGGACGAGGGCATCGCCGGCTAGGCAGAGAGGCAGTTAAGAGTCAACCACATTGCTGTGGGTCTGTAGTCACATGCGTCCAGACCAGGTACAGATGGCAATTCCTTCCTTAAAAGATATTAGTGAACCATGTGAGTTTTCATCATTAAACACTTAATTCCAGATGTTTATCAAATTCAAGTTCCACAATTTGCCATGGCAGGATTCAAACCCAGGTCCCCTGGACAATACCTGGGTCTCTGGATTAACATTCCAGCGACAATACCACTAGGCCATCGCCTCCCTGTACTGTCATGGATGCAATGTTATCCCATTGCTTCAAACTGTAAGACTGCTTTTCTTTTCTTGAGGTATGATGAAGTTTGCAGTTTGTGAAGGATTTGCATTTAAGCAATACTATACATGATATTTTCTGTTTGGGAGGCCAAGGACCTCTACAGAGATGTTTGTTATAATGAACCTTATGGTTGTCAATATGGGCACACTATTGCTGCTGGAGACTGGAGGTTCAGAATTTGACAAAATCAAATTGAAGAAAGGACATAAGTCCGTTTGATGTACCTACAGAAGAGTCTCCCTGATGACTATCACAAGGAAGATCATTGCAGTACCCTCCTCAATTGTATCCTCCCTGCAACTGCTCCTTCTAGAGTCACAATGCATGCTTTACCCAATTAATGGGCACCAATATGATCTTCACTTGCAGCAAATCTAAGAAAATACAAGGAATAATACAAACCAGTGTATATGAACATTTTTGATTTCAGGATAACCTTTGATTGTGCTTATTCAGTATCTTCGTCAAATTTGACAAATTCTAAAGTTTGTCACCATTCTCTGCCTATTCCAAGAAGAAATGCAAGTGATACTCCTCATCAACAGAACCATCTCATGTTCTGGTGAAACAGAATATAACACTATGTCGACTCTCTTCTCCATCTTCTCAGCTGCTCACAGATGTGGAGGTAATTTACAGAACAGATAGAACACTTTTCAACCTACTATTCAATCCAAAACCAAAATCACATTTATTTCAACTTCAGTAATTGAGCTCCAGTATGCAGCTGATTTTTGCGTGTGCAATCGCTCTAAAAGCTCCTCTCCAGATCACTGTTGACTCCTTCCCAAAACATATGAGAAAAAGGGCCTCTTACCAAACAGCAAGAATACTAAAGTTGTATTTCATGTGGCTCCCATGGCACAATACCTCCATCTATTGTTTAAAATCAATGATGAGTTCAGGAAACAGGTGATATTGATCCTCACAACTCTTAATCATTTCCCATGCCTTGGGAGCCTTCTCTTGATGAAGGTACACATGGACAACAAACTTTGGCATCAACTTCAATGTGCCATCTCAAACTTCAACCAAATGACAAAAAGAGATTTGAGGATCAGGGTCGTAAACCTGAGACTAAGTCAAGGTTTATCAAACAAAAGTGATCCCCATGCTCTGTTAGGGTTCAGGGAATTTGTGGTAATTTAAGAGTTTTCTATTTTGGTTTAAGATTTAGTTAATCGAGTAATTTTAAGAGGCTTTTTGCAATCATGTACTTTGCGACCCCTTACATGAGAAGGAGGTCATTATTTTTTGAATTAATACACTATATTTGAAAGATGACCTTTTTTGGTCTTGGACAAACACAATAACAGTCCCAGGATACCGACAAACTAAAACGAGTATCAGTTAGTGACAGTATTAACAACATATCAATTCCATTTAATTTAAGAATATGTGATACATAATCAGCAGTGAATAAATGCTGTATTTTATTTTGTTACTTTTTTTAAGTGATGCATCTTAACAACTATATGCAATTCAAAACAGATTTTATTAATACTGCAACAAAGAGTCTGTGAGAACGAATTAGATAAGACACATCCAATTAATTCTGATTAACCGGGACTGTCTTTGTACAGAGAACACAAATATATTCATGAATGGGACTCTGTTCATTTTAAGATAAGGTGAACATTATGGAACATTCCATGGTCTTACACTGGGATATCATGTACAAAATCCAATTAAATTAAGCATGACCAAATTATTGAGAAATTGGATTTTAACAATAACTTCAGTGGTTAATATCAAAAAGACTTCAAAATAAGGGTTTCAAATGTCATGTTTTAAGTGTTTCAAATATCCTGAGGCAACTAGAGTGTACACTTACTCACACTTGCCCCAGGCTCGTTTAGATTGATCTAAAAGTGAGGACTTAGCCAAAGGCTTCTGTTTGAGTTTTAGCAGTTTTCAGAAAGATTTAGTTCAGGACTTCTTTTGGTATGAAAACCTGAGGTGTCTTGCCTTCAGGATGGAAAATATCTTCTTTTCAAAAATTGGGTATTGGATATACTTTGAAGTTTGTCCTATGATACTGATAAGTGTAACTTTTGTAACTTTGGTTGTTAGTTAAATAGCTTTTCAAAGTTAGATGAGTGTCTCATTTAGTTATGCTACTTGAAATCTGAAATTATTCAGAAATAATAAGGACTGTGAATGCTGGAAGCCAGAGTCTATAGGTGTGAGGCTGGAAAAGCACAACAGGTCAGGCAGCATCAGGGGAGCAGAAGAGTCAACGTTTTGGGATGAAACCTTTCATCAGGACTGGGGAAGGGGAGGAGAGGGGAGCCCAGAAATAATAGAGGGAATGGGGTGGTGGCTGGGGGAACAATAGGAGAGATGGTGATAGGTGGAAGCGGGTAGGGGGTTATTGTGATTGATCCATGGGAAGAGTGGAGCGGATAGGTGAGTTGGAAGATGGACAGGTTAGGTCCACTCAGGAGGTGGAGGGGTGGACATGGAATAAGGCTGGGAGTGGATTGATTTTGAAGCTGGTGAAGTCAATGTTGAGGCCATCAGGCTGTAAGCTCCCAAGGTGAAATATCAGGTGTTGTTCCTCCAGTTTGCATTTGGCCTGACTCTGACAGTGGAGAAAGCCAAGGATGGACGTGTCATCAGAGGAATAGGAAGATTAAATTAAAATGGCTGGCAACTGTAAGGTCAGGTTGGTTGATGTGTGCAGAATGCAGTTGCCCCATGAATTGAATCCCCAAGTCTGTGTTTGGTCTCCCGATAAAGAGGAGACTACATCAGGATCAATAGATGAAGTGTAGGTGAATCTCTGCCGGATCTGGAAGGATTGTTTGAGGCTTTGGACGGATGTGAGAGGGGAGGTGTAGGGGAGAGTGCTTCGAAGTAACCTTACATATGAATAGCCACCACATTACAGGAAGCTGCCAACAGCCTTGGCACTATGCTCTCATTTAAAACAGCACGTTTAGAAGAGAACAAAGACCAAAGTATGTGGGGAAATAAATGGTGTGCTTTGAGATCAGTCAGTCATTAGTCAGGGCTGTCAGCCTATGTCAGTCAGATCACTGGATCACAGATAGTTTTGGGTGTCAGGAGAATGAAAGTCAGGAGTGGGTATCTGGGGCAATCTGGGTGGGTACAGGAACGGTGAAGGGAGAAAATAGTAAAACCAATGGGAGGATATGGGACGTTGTGGTGGGGCAGAGATAGATAATCACCACAGCTGTGGCCTCAGAGTTGGAATGAGCACTGTGCAGCATGGTGCTGGACATAATTGAACTCTAGTGATGTGGCTCAGCAATTTCTATTTTCATTTCAGAACTTAATGACACCAGGTTCCACCAGCTCATATTTGAGTGCACTGACCAGCCATTGAATGTAAAAAGGTTGACATGCAAACTGTTTGTTTTTGTTCCAAAAGGAAAATGCAGCTTCCATTGGTTTAATCTGGTGATTTATATGTAAAAGAAGAATCATTTGAGGTCACTGAAAACACCCTTGTTTGTGATGGTCCCAGATTAAATAAGAACATCATGCTTGGTTATTGTGGGCATTGGAGGAACAATAGCATTGACTTAGAAGGGTATAAGATGGAATGTGGTTAAGGACAGGTAAGATCTGTGAGTTTGTGCCTAAACAGAGATAGATCTAGGAACTTGCAGCCCTATGTAAAGGTATGTGTCAGGTGTGCCACGTCTGTGTCACGAGAAGCATTGTTTTGTGCTGCTGTGCCACCACATTGATGACAAACAGCAACTCCAGACTGCCAACACTTGACTGAGTATATGGTCAAGATTCTAGGATAGTGCCACTGTCAGGGATGCCAGTATATCCTGGGACATCCCAGCAATGGTGACTGGGAGAGTTGGGTAACCATCAGATGAGTAGATCAACACAGGGGTGTGGAACCTAAGAAATGAGGTCCACTGGAGATGATAGGCAAGAAATCCTCCTCATCCTCATTAGGAGAAACCCTTCATGGAACTGAAAGAAAATTACTCTTTGCCAAAATATGGCAAGAATCAGTCCGTTGTTTGTTGCTCAGGACAAAACTATACACTTCTAGTCCTTGTAATTTTTGATCATATTTGTGACAACATTTCCCTCAGAGTATTTATATGCCAACTGTCTCTTGCCACATTGTAGGTACAGTATTTTTCCACATGTTGGCATTGTATTTTCTTTTCATTATAAATGACACACTATATTTTCTGGAAAAAGTGTCCACCATATTTTTTAAAAATATTGACTTTCATTCTCTTGTGATAAGCTTTTGTTGGAAATTTATTGCTGTGATGCCAAACATGACACAGTAATTCATTGACGTCAGTAACAGAAATCTCAAAACTACTCTTCCCCATAACTCTCACAAAAATAAATCTATTCTCTAAGAGTCACAAGATTACTTCTAGCCGTTGAACAGATTTAGACATGAGAGATCAGAAGTGATTGCAACTGATGTTTTTGTTCCTAGAATTTTAGTCATTCCCAAAACAAGATGCTGAAACATCTGTGTCTAGATAATGAAAACCTTCATATGAAAAAGAAACAGCTTAGCAAAATTCACAAAAGTACATAAGAAAAAAACAGAGGCTACTCAGAACAAAGTTGAGACTATCTTTATAAAATTCAAATCAGATGATCCAAGGACTGATAGACCCCATGCTTCAATGTAACTCATGTGTTAACAATGTGTCTCTGTATACATAACTCAAGTTATTTTTTTTGCAAAGGTCAAAGTTCAAATTGAAAAGAGAGCTTCTATTTTCTTTAAACTGCATCCTCATGCTGTAGCTCAGTTCCGTCAATCCCATAGTTTGTGTGTGAACCTTGGGTGTTTAATATGTGAACCTGTAATCACTCAACTTCCATACAAATGCACTTTCCATTACTGTGGATGGCTTGATTTCCATTTCTCTGGAAATGTAGCCAATCTTAGTATCACCACCGAGGCCTGGAAACTCTTCCAAAAACAGGGAATGAAGTTGGAATTTTTCCATGGGGTGGAACTCCATTATCAGTGCAATATCTGCGCAGCTGAGACCATCAATTTTGCACTAATTGGAAAAATTTAAACTAAGTTGACTCCATTACCTGTTAGCTTTCAGATGTACTGTTTTGAGGATGTGGAGGTGCTGGTGTTGGACTGGGGTAGACAAAGTCCAAAGTCACATGACACCATGTTATAGTCCAACAGGCTTATTTGAAATCACAAGCTTTCATAGCGCTGCTCCTTCATCAGGCGATGTGATTTCACCTGATAAAGCAACAGTGCTCCAAAAGCTTATGATTATAAATAAACCTGTTGGACTATAACCTGGTATAGTGTGAATTCTGGCTCTATTTTGAGGATCTATATTTTTGACCAATTGGCCTGTTCAGTCAATTTAAAGCCAATTTAAACAATTAATGTTGCTGTTCCTTCCAACATTCAAAGTTCTGTAGAGAACAAACATGAACGCCTTATCTTCAAGATCTTGGATACGAAAATCCTTTGCCCCTTTCATTTATGTGGATTGCCACAGCTTCCATGAAATCATTTTTGTTGGACATAGTGGACAATGGCCTAATGCTGTTGAAGTGTTCTGTGTAGGAGTTGGAATGTCATGTTGTGGCTCTACAGGACATTAGTTAGTCCACTTTCGGGAAACTGTGTTCAATTCTGGTCTCCCTGCTATAGAAATGATGTTGTTACACTTGAAAGGGTTCCGAAAACTTTTACAAGGATGTTGTCGGGTTTGGAGGGTTTGAACAATAAGAAGAGGTTGAATAAGCTGGGGTTATTTTCCCTGGAGTGTTGGAGGGTTAGGGGTGACCTTGTAGAGGTATATAAAATCATGAGGGGCATGATAGGGTGAATAGCCAAGGTTTTTTTCCCAGAGTAGGGGAGTCTAGAACTAGAGGGCATAGGTTTAAGGTGAGAAGGGAAAGACTTAAAAGGGACGTAAGGGGCAAATTTTTCACGCTGAGGGTGGTACATGTATGGAATGAGTGGCCAGAGGAAGTGGCGGAGACTGGTAAAATTACCACGTTTAAAAGGCATCTGGATGGGTAGATGAATAGGAAAGATTTTGAGGAATATACATCAGTTGTTGGCAAATGAGACTAGATTAATTTAGGATGTCCGGTTGGCGCGGACAAGTTGGACCGAAGGGTCTGTTTCTGTGCTGTACAACTGTATGACTCTATAATCATGCACCAGATCTAGAGATAATGAGCTCTCTAGCATCCAGGTCTAACAATATAATAGGTGATAGGAGACTCTGCTATCAGCTAATGCAAGTAATGAAGTTCTGAATAATCACTGTGACAGATGCCCTTTTGTTTCAATTTGGCAGATCAGGAAGAATTCTGTCCCAGTAGAGCCCAATCCTAGGAGGAGATCTGGGGATGGGGTGGAGTTCTATCTTCCAGCTGGTGGAGTGACATCTGCCTCTCTCTCTGACAGCTGCAGAAGCACCTGTTCTTCCCCACCACATCACCACCTTTCCCCATCCCATCAGATGTCAACATTGTCCTTACCAACCTACACATTTTTGGCCAGCCTACGCTTTGTCACTTACGTAAATTGTGAAATGTTAAGCACAGAAATGAAATTCCATCATAAATATGTGCCTCAGTTGGTTTTCATTGGAGAATAATTGAAATCATGAGAAGACACAGTCTAGCATAAGGTTAGAAGCAGGGTGGGCAGAATCAGAAAGTCAGCTAAAAGCCATTTTAAAACAAGATTGTTTCAAAATTGTGTGTCATTTAATATACATAATTAATAGTATTTTTGAGTGGATTCCCCACTGAACATAGGCAAATTGACTATTTTAATTATCCTGTAAATTGTAGTATTATAAACCATTACAGTACAGTATATTCCATGATTGACTCTTATCATATGTAATTAAGTAATTATCAAAACATTGTCAATTTGCATGCCTTGACGTATCTCAAAGACACCCCAAAGAAATAAAAATGTTAGAATTCTTAAGATACACTTACCCTCAGTCTGCAGAACCATTGAAAATGGTAAAGATTACATATCAAATTGTAGTGACACTTACGCAAATGTTCTTTCTGCAGGAATTTAGTCAAATATTCTTCATTTCACATTCTGGCAATTAAAAGCACTGAAGGAAAACAAGTGATGGTTAACTTGTAAATATTTCAGCAGTGTGATTTAAAGCCAATTAATAAAAATAATGTTGATTGATAACCAATTAGGATGTCAATGTAAAGCTCTTCAGTGCAACTGGTTCAACTGATAGCTAAAAGACTTCATTTCTGTATCAGTTTGATCAAGCGATGATTAAAAATGTCAAGCATTTCTGGTAGAGACTTCCCATTGTCCAATTTAACCTTTGAACTATTGTCTTTATTATTTTTGAGTGACTCTTAATTATTTTGAGCGACCAATTGAAAATCTTGCAACAAGCCCCACATTTGCATCTAACCAGGTTTGAATGTGGCTGTCTAGCTACCAGTGCACCATCCAGTTCCCTGGACATTACAAGTCATTGATTTCTGGTTGCTACGTAGACGAAATATATACAACAGAAAAAAAAAGCGTAATTATAACTGGCAATGTTAAATGACACTGTAAGAAGTATGAAAATGAATTAAAGTACTAACAAAATCTTTTTCACTATTCACTGAGATTTCTGAATGATGAGATGTTTCTTTCCAGTTCAGTCCTTTGAAATGTGATTTATTTATATTTTCGTGCATTAAAGATTTAATTAAAGGTAGAATATAAAAACAAAGACTGTGACATTTTGGGTTTTGTATCCATGCAAATAGAATTAAGATCCACGAACTAAGAACAAACTGTGTAAGACAATGATTAATTCATTATTAGAGTTCTGTATAGAACAGAAATATGGTATTCATGCTACATAATAAAGATTTATCAAGATGATATCAAAATTGAGAAATTCTAAATATGCTGATAAATTTTAGATTCTGCGATGATTTTCTTTGGAGCAGAGAAGATAGGAAGATATTTAATGAGGTTATTTTGACCATTTTAAAAAAGACTATTTATTCTGTTTGAAGGTAAGTGACAATAGGTCAACAATTTATGTGTTCCATTTGATTAGAAGGACTGTTTCAAAAATTATGTTCATGAAAAATTGCTGGAGAATGAATTGTTTCTAAGATGGAATGGTTATGGCAGGAACCATTGTATTATTGTAAGTAGAAAAGTGAATACTTATTTGAAACCAATCAAAATGCAATGCTAAGGGATGGAACATTGTTTTGACTTGCTGTAGTAAAGAGTTGATATATAGGATGATAGATTGCTTGTGGTATTTTGAGCTTCAGTTGAGGTAATTACATTTCTACAGCATTTATAAAGAAGTAATTGAATACAAACTGGACCCGATCAGTTAGGTTTCTGTTGAGGTTAATGTCCATGGTTACTGCCAGAAAATAAGATTCTTGTCATTCTTCTGAACCCATTGTTCATTGATGTCTTTTATTATGTCTTTGAGATATTGCATGGGTTCGAAAATGTGAGCCATTATTTTCTTTAGACAGTTAACCCTTCTCCACTAATGGGCTTAAATGTTGAAAATATAACTTGGAATCAGATGTGTTTCAGACTTTTTAGCTTTTGTTGAGATATTTTAGCATCAGAGGAAAATAAAAGAGAGGGAAAAATGGAATCAAGAATACAGGGAGCGGACAAATT
This sequence comes from Rhincodon typus, assembly GCF_021869965.1. Lineage (NCBI taxonomy): Eukaryota > Metazoa > Chordata > Chondrichthyes > Orectolobiformes > Rhincodontidae > Rhincodon > Rhincodon typus. The sequence continues at coordinate 10,414,148 of NC_063359.1, read as the reverse complement.
TTGTGTCTCTAATTGTCCGCATATCAGTCCCATTTGGTGACTTGGTAAGTAAGAATAACAGGGAAACTTTTCCTTTATGAAGTCAAATAAGCAGCAAACTTCTCTAGGTGAGTACAAGTAAACAGAAGATGCTCAACAAATCAGTAAGTGATCTGTGGAGAATGAAACAGAGTTAATTATCCATCAGAATACAAGTACGGCCACAGGATTGTAAAGAGACTGACATTGTTCATGCAGTATTGATTCAATGGAACCACATTTAGAATTAAAATACCAATAGGGGAAAGTAGATTCATAATTAAACAGGTCTATGGATGGAATGGGCCCATACTGTGATGAATCATGACCAGTTTCCTGGTTAAGTAAGAAGTCTGGAGTTGTGGTAGCAAATGAGAGACCACTCATGGAAAGCAATGGGCCTAACAGAAAAATAAGGATTCTCATTTATTTAACACCTCACACAATCTTATGAGGTCCAAAGTGTCCTCTCAACACTGCATTGAAGGCGTTAAGATGTGCTGACATCTCTGAATGCATCCGAAAGCTTCTGACTCAGAGGCGACAGAGCTATCACTGAGCTGTGGCTGACACTTGGCGTTAATATATTCACAGAATGTACAAATCCTATCAATGTAAAAGTACTATCAACAGAAGAGTAGATTTCATGTTGCATTATTTACAACAAACTAATTGTTAAATAAAATTAATCTCAAGGATAAAGTACTGGTGAACAATAACCAAAAATACCACATAAATCTACTGTTCATTCTTTAAGTCCTACATACAAATTGCCTCTCTCATTCACAAAAGATGACACATTTAGCTGCCAATTTATCAAGTATTACACCCACGAATGCTTAACCCACTGCAGCTGCACTGACGCCATCTTCATTCAATGTGCCAATGCTTAATGTGCAATAATACTCAGAATTATTTTGCCTTGACAAGATAGTTACATTTCAAAAGACACAAATTCCTTATTGTGATTGTATGGTTTGCTTCAAACATGCAATATAACAGAGACAAGAGGACATCAACTGCATAATGCAATCCACAACAAAGTAACTGTACCCTACGAGCAGTTGGCTGTTACAGAAAATGGCAAACTGTTGCTTACAAAGTTGTCAGTTGTTTTTTTTTCTCCTTCAACTGAAAATAGAAGTGCAAATATACAAATTTTCATGTGATGAATGATTCCTTTCGTACAGATGTCAATGTATTTAAGACCTTTGTGATGGAAAATTGAATGTACATTTTTGCAAAGTTGTCTCTGAATTACCAATATTCAATTTGTTAAATCCGAGTTAATTATTGGCTACAACAGAGGAACAACATTTAATGAGCTCCTGTGGTGCAGTGGTACCACCCCTAACTCAGACACTGGAGTCTTGGGCTAAAGTCCGACCTGCTCTGGAGGTATATCACAACATGCCTAGGTTCATAACATGAATAGGTTGATTAAAACTAACTACAAATCTGTTTCTCTCAGCACTGCAATTTCTAATTGTAATCAATATTACCTTAGAGCGGAGTCAATACATCCCACTCTGAAATACTTCCTTTCTATCATTCAGGCTGGTTTAGCACTGGAACCCAGCTTATGAGTCAGCGTTAAAAACATATACAAATAATGAACCTGCGGTGGGATAGTTGTACACAAGAACAGCTTTCAGAGAAGAAAGGACGATTTGCATTTGTACAATGATTTCCATGACTCTAAATGTCTTTAGAGTCAATTGATTATTTTTGAAGATGGCATTGTGGCAGGTAAGTAGCGTGCAGCAAACTCCTACAAACAATAATAAAATGAACAACCAGATAATTTAATGTAGGTGTTTGTGAATAAAAAGTTTTGGCCAGAACACCTTCCGGCTCTTCATTAAGTAATGCCATAGGATCTAATTCAACCTGAGAGGATTCCTCTGACATGCACTGTTTCCCCAATGAATACAAACATATAAATCATTCTCTGGAGGGTCAGCTTACATCAAGCAGTCAAGTTGTTGGGTTGTGAATTGAATTCACAATCATCTAAGGCTGAAATGAGAGTATGACAACTAGGTCAGAGCTGAACACCTAAAAATAAACTGGAATAGGTGGAATCATGCATTCAATTTAATTGATTGCCGAAAACAATTGAACCTGCTGCGGATTACAGACAATTTGGCGAAAATGTTTATTCCATTATCTTTTCTGCTAAGCAAAGATGGGAGTGGTGTGAAAAGCAAATTTTATCAAACTAGTTGCAGTAGCATTTGAAGACTTTATTTTTGATACTGTGAAGTATGGGAAACTAGGCAGACCCAAGAAAGAGATTTTTGATCGAAGGTCATTTTATTATCTCTAGCCTCCATTTTGTTTAAATAAATATATGTCCTTTTTTTTCGCTTTAAGATGGCCTTTCTTTTTCCCACAGAGCTCAAAATATAAAGTTACATGCCCTTCCTCTATGCACATTTTCTGTATTCAAGTTATTCCATCTCAAACATTAATATATAGGTTTCCAGAAGCTCAAAACTGTAAAATTCCTTTGGTTTCCTTTTTAGCTACAATCCTCAAACTTTAAATATGGATAACATCATAAAATGACCTATTGAATTATCTCAATTCTCTTGTTAACTTTGACACTATCGCAGATTATGGGCCATGGCACTTCAGCTAGCTTTCACCATGGGAAAGACATTGTCCCATATTGAACAGCCAATTTCTGGGTGATCTGGGGAAAAAAAAACAAATTACTGGAGAAACTCAACATTTTCAGTCAAACTACTCTTCATCAGAACCAGACTTGAAACAATAACTCTGCTTCCATCCCACTGATGAGTTGAGTTTATCAATAATTTCTCTTTTTGTTTCTGATCTCCAGCACCTGCAGCTCTTTGTTTTACATTTGCGTGAATTGGGATGGGTGTAGGGTAAAGATCAGTCTTTTAAGTTTGACAAATGTGCATTTTTGTGTCTTAAGTTCTTCAGCTAAAAACATTGCACATTAACAATTATTCTCATTCATAATGTAATGTTTCTTTTACAGCTGAACTCTCTCTGGCTACATCTCCTAAATATTTCAAATTATACTCACTTTAGCTTCTACAAATAACCCATTTAAATTGATTTTTGCATTTTTCCTAACTTGCACTTTTAGCTTAAGTGTTCCATTCCACTAAAATCATTTCTCCTGTGATTTGAAAGCACCATATCCACTTTAAAATATGTAAGCATTAGTTATTTGACCCAAATAACAGAAGAGTATTAGTGAGTTCTCACAATAAATGATTGCATTATTTAGCAGTTAATATTATGTGCCTCCTGACATCTCAGGAGAACTGAAGTTCAGTGAATAAAGAATGTTACAAACACAAAGAGCAAGTAGCATTTTTAACTTAATGATCAGCGAAATAAGTGTGAAGATGTACCTGTACGGTAGTGACTCTTATAATACATTGGTAATTCATGGCAGAATTTTGCTCCACTATTTCAGCTACTGATCTCAACTCAACAAACCATACGATGTCAATAGAGCTGGGATTCAATGTTATACTATTTCTTTGTCATGGCAGAAAAGAAAGGACTTACTTTTATATAGTGCCCTCAGGATGTTCCAAAGTGCTTTACAGTCAGTTAAACACTTTGCTGGAATATAGGTACAGCTGTAATGTCAAAAATGAGGGACTGCAATGTTCCACGAACAACAGTGTAAAAACAGCCAAACAACCTGTTTTAGTGATGTTGGTTGATGGATAAATATTCACTGGGACAGAGGGAAGAATTCCCCTGTTCTCCTTCAACATAGCATCATGAAAACATTTAAATTTATCAGCAACGGGTTTGAAGGCCTTGAATTAACACACCATCACAAAGACAGGACTTCTGTTACTGTGGTTCTGAACTACACTAAATTGTCAGCTGAGATTGCACCCTCAAGTCTCCTTATTGAGACTATGAACTAAAATTTTTTGATTCAGACATGACAGCGCAAACTGCGAAACAGGGGTCTAAACATTTTTTTCTCCCAACGGCTCTTTGATTTCCGGGGCCTCCTTTCTCATTCTCCCGAACTACTCTGGTGATGCAGTGACATAGTAACACTATGTTCTGTATTTGTGTTGAGATATGGGATATTTGGACTCAAAAAAAAAATTTAGAAGAATACAGCAATATCTTCAACAATCATACTCACTCCATTAAACTTAAAGTAACTACATACAAGGAAAGCATTAATTTTCTAGACAAGACAGTAGTTAATATCGCACAATATAAGAAGGATAAGTAAACAAGAAAAGTTTCTTTTTAGAGTCATAGAGTTGTACGGCATGGAAACAGACCCTTTCGTCTAACTCATCCATGCCGACCAGATATCCTAAATAAATCTCGTCCCATTAGCCCCGCATTTGGCTCATATCCCTCAAACCCTTCCTATTCATATTTGCACCCAGATGCCTTTTAAATGTTGTAATTGTACCAGCGTCCACCACTTCCTCTGGTAGCTCATTCCATACTGCACCACCTCTGAATGAAAAAGTTGCCCTCTAGGTCCCTTTTAAATCTTCCCCCTTTCAGCTTAAACCTATGCCCCCGTAGTTTTGGACTACCCCAACCTGGGGAAAAGACCCTGTCTATCTAATCTATCCATGCCCCTCATGACTTTATAAACCTTTGCAAGGTCACCCCTCAGCCTCCGACGTTCCAGGAAAATAACCCCAACCTATTCAGCCTCACCCTATAGCTTAAATGCTCCAACTCTGGCAACATTCTTTTCTGAACCCTTTCAAGTTTCACAATATCCTTCCTATAGCAGAGAGACCAGAATTATATGCAGTATCCCAATAGTGGCCTAACCTGTGTCCTGTACAGCTGCAACATGACCTCCCAACTCTTATACTCAATGCACTGACCAATAAAGGCAAGCGTACCAAACACCTTCTTCACTACCTTGATGACCTGGGACTCCATTTTCAAAGAACTATGAACCTGCACTCCAAGGTCTCTTTGTTCAGCAACACTTCCCAGGACATTACCATTTAGTCCTGCCCTGATCTGCCTTTCCAAAATGCAGCATCTCACTTTTATCTAAATTAAGCTCCATCTGCCACTCCTCAGCCATTGGCCCATCTGATCAAGATCCTGTTGTACTGTGAGGTAACCTTCTTTACTGTCCACTACACCTCCAATTTTGTTGTCATCTGCAAACGTACTAACCATATCTTCTATGTTCACATCCAAATCATTTACATAAATGGCAAAAAGCAGTAGACCCAGTGCCGATCCATGTGGCACACCGCTGGTCACAGGCATCCAATCTGAAAAGCAACCCTCCATCACCATAATTGACTCATGCACACACAATAAGCTATCTTCAAAAACCAGCTTTCCACAGCTTGTCTAGGTTAAAGCAATTTGTTTGCATGTTTATCTCTAATCCCGTCACTACACCTCAAATAATTCATAGTATACGAGATGCTTTGAGATGAGATAACACATAAGTGTAAGACATTATGACATCAACTATTCTGTATTAAGTTATCCAATTAATACAATGCTCTTTACAATAGCATCCTGGCTGAAAGATTTAAATTTGCTCTCTTCTCTTTGCGGACTTTGCACCACATCATTCTGTTTTTGCAGCCCACTGCACCATCCACAGCCTTTCAGCCCACACTCCAGAGTCCTCTGGCCTCACTCACTTCCGGTTTTGCAGCCTCATTCCTGAGGCCTTGCCAACTTTGCCTCCCATCCCTACAAATCCCACCTATCCTGGGCCTTGTCAGTCTAAGCACTGTCACCACTCACCCTCTTTACACTGCTCCAATCATAGGCTGTTTTTCTCTTACATCTGCTGCAGACAGGCTCACTCTGAGCGAATGTCTGAGATATCTTAGTGTATGATTGGATGAGCAGCTCTTCACAAATTCACTCAGCAACACTTGCGGAAATGACTTTTCTCCAACTGATCGCTGCTTATGATGACATTTTCCTGATTTTTTGGGACTTTGGAGGTGAGTTAATCTGCTGCCCCTGTGTATTTTGAGTGTTACTTTGGATTAATGGGTTAACAACATTATTCTCCAAGGTCATCATGCAATGATGACTTAATATCTAATGACTAATGGGAGATCTGAGAGAGGGAACTTATGGAGATCTTCTGACCTGGTGCAGTTCCATGATTATGTATGGCATTAGTCTGTAAATAAAAAGCTATTATTAAAACATGTACAGATTACTGCAGAGCCATTTAAGGATCTCTTCTGCACTGTATGATTGTACGACATAGAACTGCAGAGCTATTTAAGAGACAACCAGACTCACTGGTTCACCCCTGACCAGAAGGATAAACATTAACCATTGAGTCCCAGCTGACATCTCCGATAAGAGTGCCAAGCCCCGTAGTGTAAAACACATGGATGTCTGAGAGCTCAAAGGCTCCATAATAAATTGAATTATGCCCTGCCAATTTACCTCAAAGCAGTCACGAATATTCTGCATTGGTGAAGATTTCTGACAATCTAAAGCTTCTAATAATATTTAAAATAGGATACAGAGCTGCACCTTGCAGCTGCAGCATATGCTTAAGGCGTCATCTCAGAACATGTTCCTCAAGTTGGGAGACTGGGAGGTCAGAAAGAAGCAGGTCTGTAATACAAAGATTAAACAAAACTAGATATTCTTGATTGGTTTGTTGTATTCCACTGTGGGAATCAGCACGAATCTCTGTTCCCATACTAACGCCCACCAATCAAACCAAAAATTAATACATCACTTACCACTGCAGAATAGTTATATCTAAACCATCCATTACATCTGAAGTCCTACACTATCAAACAGATTTGTTTCACTTTTCAAGCCAATTGCTAAGTAAGCAGTATCATTGCACTTTGAAATTTATATAATTAATTGCTTTGCATTGATCATAGAGATGGAGTGATTATTTGAATACCAAGGACTTTAGAACGCTTTCCAAACAAGGCTGATTCAATGACGCTACATAAAGAAAATGACTTTCTCCTCAGTACATAATAGTTTAATTTCAGGTCTTTTTGAACAAAGGATCAACTGGCTCAACTCACTTACTGATGTCAGAATTCAGAATTTGATCAGCTGTCCACTTGTGTTCAGCCCTTCCAAATTAGAACAACTTCAGACTTGATGCAGCTGTAAAATAATTTCATTGACACATGTAAAGTGCTCAGTTGCTGTAGCATTAATACACTTGGCCTGTTATGACTTTTATAAAATAACAGTGAATTATGCATGAAACGCTTGACATAACTGGACATGCGTGGCAAACTCCCTGCTGCTCCTGCCCAGAGAATTATTGCCTAATGATCATTTCACACCACATCTTACTAAAAAAAAGGATTAAGTTACTGGCTTTTGCCTTGGATTTGGAATAATCCAATCTAAGCCATGCGTGCTACTCTAGGGGAACCATTAACCTATTTAAAACAAATTGGTCTAAACTTCTTAAACAGAAAGATTCACACATTACATTAGGCGCTCTAATATTAGAATGAATAAATAAATAAATATCAAAGCACTTATCCAAAAGTTAACTTGATTTATAAATTATTCTAATGTCTGGAAAATGGAGCTTTGTGAAAGGTCTCTAACCTTGTTCTAAATATATATATATATACACATATATATTTTAATTTTGAAGTTAAATTCAGCAGACTGTTTCGACATTAAACTTACAATTTTGAATCCACATTGATTGTCTTTGTCATTCAGAAAGTGCCCCATTCTGTTGAGTTGTCTTTGAAAGTTGGTTGTTCAGGTTCGCATGCAATGTCCAGTTAGATGAAATACTGGTGGGGAATAGCAGCCCCTGTGGAATCACAGTTTAGCAGGAGGCCATCGGCAGACAGACCAGGAAAGGGAGTCACAAGGAACTCAAAAGCTTAAGGCTTCTGCCCATCATCAATTAAAATTAATTATTTAGACAGCAGTTGTGGCTGAATGGTAGTTTTTCTTATCAAATGGGTGTGGGTTCAAGTTCCAATTCTTGAGACTTCAGCATACATTTTTGAGTTTCTCCTAACACCAATCATCCAGGGATAAATCCCACCAAAGCATGAAGAGTTCTAATGGTGCAGTGGTAGCGTCCCTACCTTTAGGACAGCCGGGCTTAGCTCAAGACCCACCTGTACATAGCATGTCTGAACCTGTTGAAATATTTCTGACAGTATGCTCACCTCTAATTTATCCTTAAAATGTCCATATGCACACACAATTAAAAGTCAATTGTAAAATTTTTTTAAAAGTCTGCTGCATTTAATAGATTGTTTTCTCTTTTTTTAAATTTTTCTTTTATACTTAAGGACTCTTATCATTTTTTATTTCAATTTATTTCAGAGATTTTGCTGCTACTACAAAATATGCTAAGTGTCAGCAAACTCAGCATATGCTAGGTTGTCACGCTAATGCTATGTGGAGGGAGCACTGTGCTATCCGAGATGTCATCGCTGAATTAAACATTAAATGGAGCTCCATACCATTTCACATGGGTAAACTAGTCCCTGCGGCACTACTTTGAAGAAATCCATAAAGTTAATCATGGCATTGTAGCCAATATTTACATCATTAGCTAAAAGAAGATTATGTGGTCATTATCACATCGCTATATTGTGGAACCTCGTTGTGTATAAATTTTTCTGTCAGCTAATTTGAAACACATTCCTTATCAGGGTGGCTCAATGCACCACAAGTCACAAACAAGAGAAGGAACACAAAACCAGCAGTAACCTTTGATTTACACGGTCATTTTAATTTGCAGTTTACTATGATTACTTTTTACAGCAACACAAGTGAAAGGAAAACACTAAACCACAAAAAATTACTTTCATATCAGTGAATCCTATTATGAAACTCTAAACTAGCTCATCTGTTCAGGATTCTAGCAGTTTGCTGATTTACTGCATGTGCCTGCGCAGCATTCTGTTCTCTGGTGTTTTATGGTGCTTACAGAAGCAGAATGAATTATGAGCATGCCAACACCCCAAAGTTTTGACTGATTAATAATTCTGCAAATGCAGGCTGTCAAGCTAAGACTTCAAAACACTGCCTTAACCATACCTTTTAAAGAGGCAAATAAATGGGAACCTCATCATCCAGACACGAGAAAAACATTCCACAGAGAAAACATGGCCCGCTTAATCAGCTTGTTGTCAAAAGAAAGAAAGGTGGAAAGAAAAGCTAACATGCATATCGTGCACTTGATGACCTCAGTACACTGTAAAGTATTTTCCAAAGAATTAATTACTTTTGAAGTAAGTTTTTATAGGAAATGCTGCAGCTATCATATGTGAAGCAAGCTACCACAAGCAACAGTGTGGTAATAATCAGGTAATGTGTCAGTGATTATGGTTCAAAAATAAATATTAACAAAGACACTGGGCTGCAGTCCTCTGTTTTTCACTGAATAGTGCTACGCTTTTATCTTCAATTGAGCCAGCAGGCAGAACCTCATTTTAAAGTCCCATCTGAGAGATATTTCAGCAGTATAGTAGGTAGTTCAGTGGGTAGTGGAAGATGAACATAGCTGATTATAATTTACTGGATTGAAAATCACTGGGGCTCCACCTTGTTTGTGTGTCCTCAGTGTACTATTGGCCCTGACGAACCTTCAAGCCCAAAGGTAAATCTGCATTGTAAACCCTCAATTCAGTGCCTACTTTCTCTTGGTTGGTAGTCTGCTCAGAAGTAGTCAGCTGTGCACCTAAACGGGTTACCGACTTTGTTTAAACCCAATTACAGCAAATGCTGTCAGCTGCAGGATGGCAGGGGCAAGATCGGGGATGGTGGTTAGCTATTACATTTTTTTAACTGCTTTCCTTCTTCTACTTGCAGGTGCTAAGAGTCTTTTATTATTTATGGTCATTGCATTGGGAATTATTACGACACTTTATCTTCGCAAATGATGTTATTTATGTCTTGCCTGTTCCACGGGCGCTATCTGATTTACTTGCTAACATTTCATGAAACAATTGATTGATGTCATTTACAAGATTAGAAATATGTTCTTTGTGATGTGATCAATATAATGAGAGACAAAGGGTTTACAGAAAAGCTAAAGACAAAAATCACATACATCAGTTGATAGAATTGTCAAATCATTCAGTTATCTGAACAAAACCTTGTTTTTCTTTGAATTAGCATATTTTAAGCAGTGCAACAGGGCAAGAGCTCAGCTCCGTTGTGACCTTGTCCTCTCCTTCAGGGTTACAGAGGATCTATAGTTGCCAATCTTGACCTGTGACCTCTGAGGGGAGATTGGGTGGCCCTGGGTTTGGCTCCAGTACTGCGTTATTTTATGCTTTCGGCTAATACGGCTCTGAGCATTGTTACATAGTTCATTAAAGTATTGCTAGTTGTGGGTATCTGCACAAAGACTCTGCTTCAGGCTGTTCTTCCCCTCATGATATGCTGTATCATGTTTATGTTTACATCTGCTGGTTACTAAATACAACTTTCTAGTGTAATTAGTAAGATTATGTTCATAACATGCTTTTTCTAATCTGATGTCACCCCTTGATCTCTCTTACTGATGTCAGAGGCACATCACCAGTTACATCATTGTCATTTGCAAATTCCATTGTGCTCCATCTGTGCGAAGTTACACTCTACATTGTCTATATAATTCCAGCAATTTGCATTTACTTACTTACATGGTTGTTGACATCTTTATCATCATTATTAACATAATTAGCATTGCTACTATGATTACTATCGCTCCTCCCTTCACCCAAAGTCCAAATCTCAGAGACTCAGATAATCTGGAACTCTGCCTGGATGTCCTGATCAAGAAGACTTTCCACGTCAAGCAGATGTTCACCTGCACATCTGCTAATGTGGTACACTGTACCCGCTGTTCCCGTTGTGGCCTCCTCTACATTGGGGAAACCAAACGGAGGCTTGGGGACCGCTTTGCAGAACACCTACGCTCAGTTCGCAATAAACAACTGCACCTCCCAGTCGTGAACCATTTCAACTCCCCCTCCCATTCCGCAGACGACATGTCCATCCTGGGCCTCCTGCAGTGCCACAACAATGCTACCCGAAGGATGCAGGAACAGCAACTCATATTCTGCTTGGGAACCCTGCAGCCCAATGGTATCAATGTGGGCTTCACAAGCTTCAAAATCTCCCCTCCCCCTACTGCATCCCAAAACCAGCCCAGCTCGTCCCCGCCTCCCTAACCTGTCTTTCCTCCCACCTATCCCCTCCTCCCACCTCAAGCCCCACCCCCATCTCCTACCTACTAACCTCATCCCGCCCCCTTGACCTGTCCGTCCTCCCTGGACTGACCTATCTCCTCCCTACCTCCCCACCTACACTCACCTTTACTGCCTCCATCCCCGCCTCTTTGACCGGTCTGTCTCCTCTCCACCTATCTTCTCCTCTGTCCATCTTCTATCCGCCTCCCCCTCTCTCCCTATTTATTTCAGAACCCCCTTCCCCTCCCCCATTTCTGAAGAAGGGTCTAGGCCCGAACCATCAGTCTTCCTGCTCCTCTGATGCTGCTTGGCCTGCTGTGTTCATCCAGCTCTATACCTTGTTATCTCAGATTCTCCAGCATCTGCAGTTCCTACTATCTCTGTCCTGATCAGTATCACTCGATTTCCACACTAACGTGATGGCACTTAACCATGTTTAGAATTGTTGTACCACTCTGTACACTATTCAATATGGTATGGTTACCTATGTCCCACATCCTATGATAAACAGACTCAGTTTTACTTCTTGGTTTGAGGAAGATCAATACTTTCTCACTTCTCCTGATATCCTTTCAGGTATGATGATGGTTTAAGATCTGTTTCTTTCATGACTCTTCCGACTAACTTCTTATTTTTTTTTAAACTAGACTTTCTTCCCTGGTTTTAAAATCCGTGGCGCTTTTGCTCTGTGTCTAAAATTGTATGACTTTCGCTTTTTGCTGCGCTGCCTCTCCATTTTTTTTTACCTTGTGGAAGATAATGTTTCACTTGAGATTGCACTTTAAAACCTATACGTCTATTTTGAATATTCTTCCCATTAACAACTCAGCCTACTCACATCCATGTGTAATACCTCTGAAAGCACAACTGGAAAGGAACATCATTTATTGTTGAACACCAAAATAGAGCCATTACTTGTGGTGTACAGAGACTAGTCCCTATCTGGGACAGACAGTTCTGCAGCCCCATACCTGGGTCTGCTTTATAGAGGGTTCAGGTGATGAGTTCCAGTTCAGCAGGCCATTGCCTGCTGCCAAGGGAAATCATACTCAACAAAATCCACAGGAAGATTAATTAGTAATTCCCCATGGGCCTTAAAGGGGTTATCACACTATGATTAAATGCTATTGCTTCGTAATTGAGTAGAGCTAATTCCCCGTCAGCATTTTTATGCATGAGTGACTTTACAATCCTGACCACTCTCTCACTGCCTCTCCATTCCATTGAGGGTAGAGTGGGTAATAGTGGCAAATGGATAATTCCTGCCTCTGAAGTGAACGTCCTGAGTACCTCATTCACAAATTGAAGTCATTGTTTGATCCCGGTTCTTCAGGGAAACAGGGCATTGCGTAAGTTCTTTTCAGTGCTCCGATCACTGAGTCAACCGTGGTTAAATGAAGTCTTTACCATTTCAATCCATTCTGACTAAAACTAAATATTCTGTCTTCTGTAATGGAACAAAGTCAATGCTGGTCTTTCTCATGGTGTCTTTGGGAAATCTTGATGAAATTATAATGGATGTAAGCACCTGGCTGTTTACACTAAACATTTAGCAAAACGAATGTAATTCTGCGTACATCTTTTGAAATGCCTGCCCATCAGACTTGTGGTAGAATGCTTTCTCTGCACATTGTGATGTCGAGATGTCTCCTAAGGAGTCTCCGAAGAAGTTGTTGCCTCATCAAATGTGCTATGACCATTTTATGGTCATATATCAATCAATCTTTCAGTATTGTTTTCAATGAGGATACTTTTCGTTGCATGTCAGAGTAAAATTCACAACCCTTGCGGACTGAGTTGTCTGGCTTTTGTGAGCATGTTGTCAGATTTTTGAGCTGCATGAATTTCTCTGAGTGTTCCTTCAGTTTCCACCTTAACATAGGCTATTGTCAGACAATACGATTGCACTTCTCTAAGAATTAGGTCTTTCTTTTCTATTTGATCAACTGCTGACCTTGTGTCAGCAGTTATTTCTGCCTTGCCTTGAACACAGTCTATGACATTATCGAGTAATGATTATAACAAGGTTCGCAAGGTGGACATCACTGAATATGAGTTCCCTGACTGGGGCTGTTAATCTGATCCAATCAGGGAGCCCGGGCGTACAGATAAGAACAGGAATGTCAAAGGTTCTGTTCATTCTGTGAGCTGGCTCTGAGAGAGATGGACTGGTGTCAAGGACTTTCTATGTATAAATAAAGGGTGACTTGGTGATGGGATATTGGCCTGTGTGGAGCTATTTCAGTTTAACAAGAACAAAGAACCAAAAACAATACTAAGATTCAAAAGAAAAAACACAAGAACAGACCCTTCGGCCCACCAAGACTGTGCCAACACATGATACTTTTCAAAAGTAAGAACATTTTGCCTCTAAGTGGTCTGTATCCCTCTATTCCCTGCCAATTCATATACCTATCAAGTTGTCTCTTAAACAATGCTATTGTATTAGCTTCCACCACATCCTCTGGCAGCAAATTCCAGGCAATTTCCATCCTCTGTATAAAAAATCTGTCTCCCACATGTCCTTTAAACTTGCTCCCTTTTACCTTAAACATATGTCCCCTCGTAATTGACTTCTCATTAGTCTAAGCCTGAATCTTCATAAAGTTTTTGGATTTTTGCAATTTCCTTAGATGTCAACAACATTGTCATAGGCTTGTGGCTCATCTTGGCCTGGAATTTCAGTCTGAGGGGATCATCTGCAAACCTTTCACATTGCAATGTAACTGTGAATGCTTTCTTCTCCATGTTTACAATGGACAGTTCAGTTTCCATGAAAGCTCTCAACATAAAATGTACGGTTGCAGTTATTATTAACACCATCACTAGGTGGTTTAGAAACAGTGGATTTGTAGAGACACAGGCTTGGAGTGCCATGTCATTGCAGATTGACAGGATAGCAGCTCCCAGAACAAAGACAACACTGCCCATATAATCCCACTGCAGGTTGGTGCTGTTTGGAACTGGTGTCAGAGCATTATCCAGGGTAAAGTAAAATTACACGCACTAGAGGCACTCCGATTTTACTTTGTATCTGCACATGTGCAGGTGAGTTAGCCTGCACATTCACAGATGCATTGTGACTTAGGGATGCCTGTTACCTATAAGAGACATTTCCAGCATCATTTTCACATGCACTGGGAGGTGATTTTGAAATTTAGGATATTAATAGGTTTTCTTTTCCAATAATTTTCACTTTGTTGGGCACATCTCCCATGAAGAGTCATCTGTGGTTACCATAGTGAAATAAGCCTAGATTGTAAAACGCTGGAACATCAGTAGAAAGTTACTCCTTTTTAAATGGTTATAAAGCTGCAGTCTGTTCCTGATTCCAATACTATCATTGATCTATTTTTACCAAAAATCTCCAAGGGGTTAAGTTAGACTGGTTCAGTTTGAGATTCACCATGCTGAACAAATTCTGTACATCATTTGCAAACTTCTGTTTTGGAAGAATATTGATGGATTTTGTCTTCCTTGGATCCTTCATGACACCTTGTTCTTGGAATATGTGTCCTGGAATTGTAATTGCCATTCATGACGAACAGTATTTCTTGTTTAGTATTAGGCCTGCCTTCTTAATACTGCAATGATGTTTTGTTCATATTCCTGATTTATTTTACACTGCAATATCATGCATGTGGCAAATGGTTCTCCACTTCCCTTCCAAAATTCCAGACATTGCACTTTGAAAAATCTCTGACGCCCAAGAGATTCCAAATAGTAGATTGTTGAACCAATACTGCATGATGGTGTAATGAATGGAATAAAAAATCTCAATGCACTGTCTAGGGGTATCTGCTGTAACCCAGTGCTGACATTCAATTTTGAGAAAATCTTGCTTGATACTTTTGACAAATTACCATTGACAAATGAAATATGTTGGATTTCCTTTCTTGCTCCCTCGTTTAACTGAGTGAGATCCTGACAGAATCTTATTTCTCTATCTTGTGCTGTGTAACTGAAATTGAACCTTTCTCAGGATGAGGATTATTTCTAAAAGTGTACAAGCGGATAGATTTAGCAACCTTTTGCAGGATCATGTGATACTTCTCCTGCAGTTTGTCTGAACTTCTGCCTAGCTTTGGAAATGCTCTTCCAAATTTTTTTCAGGAATACTATATTTATTCTGTCTTTCAGACCTAGCTGAAAATATGTTTTTTTTGTTTAATAATGACATGTTCTGGTTCTTCAGTATATAGAATGTCTCAAAGGCATTTATTCATTTGTGACTAAGTTCCATGCCGATTTGTCCATGCATTTGAACCTCTGTACCTTTCGGAACTTGGAGTTCGATATGTATTCATATAATTATCATAGTTTCCACCGTGACAGATCGTGCCATACCTGCTGGGCTTTTCCAGCAACTTCTGTTTTTGTATCACACTAGATGGTGCAGATCCATGAGAAAGGCTTCTATCAATTCACTCTGTTGATAACCTGATTGAACCTGAACTTTGTGTTACTGAAGATCTTTGGGGACTAAACTGCACACCAAATTCTTTAATCATTACATCATACTCTGCAATACTTTCTTCCATTCTTGTCTCAGCAAAATATTATCAACAATTGGACCTGCAACATAAAATAAATGTTGACTTTTTGTCATTGCTCTTTCATGTGCAAGTTTGTTGCAGTTCTGTAGGGAAATACCACTTCTAGAGGTCCCACTTCTGGCCTCACTGTGGGCCATACACATTTTTTTATAATGATTTAAAATGGCAAAGTGTCCACTGGAGCTGCCCTTCTTATGGACTATTGTTCTCTCCTGCCCCCTACTGACCAAAGAAAGCTTGGGTTTCCCCTCTTGACAGTAAAGTGTTCCTTTTCTCTGTTTTTACTCTCCAGAGTATTGTCATTCTGTGGGTTAATTGACTTTAACTCTTTCAAGATTCTTTTCCTCAACCTCAGTGTCCTGTCCTTTCACAGCTCTTGCTTTTTGCAGGCTCATAGTCCTTCTCTTTTGCCTTGCCTATTTGCACAGACAAACTGACCCTAACCTTATTGCAGATACAAAGGCAGACAGTTTGCCATGTTTATCAACAGTGATCAGTCGAGGGGATCCACATGTGAGAATGAATAAGTTATCATTAACATTTTCTTCTTACATTTGAGTTGACATTCCATAATCTGGGATGCTCCATTATTGTGTCAGCCAAACATTCATAGTGGCCATATGGAGAAAGAAGATGTTTGACCCTCCTTTTTTACCTCTGGACATTGTTCTCAGATGGGTATAAGTAAGACTTTTCAACAACACTTTGCAAAATCTTCTTGAACCTGGAATCTGGTTCACAACTCCTCTGAAGGAGCTCTTGAGAAGTATCCAAGACCAATTAAAATTGTTTGGCAGAGGGTATGTGATGGCTACCCCCACCTCACCCTCCCAATAATACCGACTAGGTCAGTGGTTGCAGCCAGTGAACTAACTAACACAACCCTTATCTTGTGCTGAAAATTGCCATTTTTACAGATCTCCAAAATCAGTCAAAAAGTAAAAAAAAAGTCACAGTCTTTCTGTTTAGCTGAACAAATTGGTTTCTGGTATTCTTGTAGTAGTTGCTACAGAAATGAAAATTGCTGTTGTAGTTAAATAAATAATGGAAGGTGGACTGAAGTAAGTCAGTGTTAACAGTTAATATTAATGCCATTGATACTTACATCGTTTTAGTGAATTGTGTTGAAGTTTCAAAATACATTAATTGGATAACAATGTTATTTTATTTTGAAATCAGTCAAAATTATTATGTAATATTTTGCACAAGAAACAGGATTTTGTGCAAAAGATATGTGTTTTCAATATCTTTTTATGGATATCCCCAAGGACCCTGCTTATAAATCTCTTCATTTTTTATAGAAATTTTGACATCTTTAATAAAACATACAAATGAATTCACTGAAGCATATGAGCCTTACTTCCTATTGTTATATACTTTCAATCCATTTATTTCTAAACATATTGACATCTTTAAAAAATAGTCAATACTGAAATATAATCAACAATATTCATACCAGCATAAAGAAATTTTCTTCAAATTAATATTGCAATATGATTAACTAAGGCTGATGCCATGTTTAAAACAATAACCTGTATTTTTCATAAAAACCCAGCCCAAAATATTTAAACACTAAAAGACCAAAGCTACTTGATCTTTACATGCTTTTAATTGAGAATCTGTAACTGCTAATACGTCACTTCATCAGTACTATATGGCTCTGGAATGTTTAACACCAGGAGTCCCTTGCTATTCTATGAAAAAATTGCAAGTCTTTCTCTCTCAGAGCTGCTTGAACCACAATATTGTACATCATTGCTTTCAAACCCAGTTAACTTACCCAACCTCATTTATTTAAATGAATTTTCAATGCAAACAATCCATTTCCCAGTAGGCTATTAATCTTTAATCAGTCTGTTTGTAAATCTGTCTCAATTTTGATTGACTGCACACAAGTTATCTTCCAATTGTTTTCATACTTTAATTCATCATGCCCCTTTACAAGCCAGTTCCTTTGTCCAACTTAAGGTGAGTAGTTGAATATTACCCCAATGGTTCTTGCTCTATAGGCCTTAATTAGGTTTGCTTAAAGAGCAAATATTTACGAGATCTATAACCAGTGTTACAAGTCTTCTTTTAATTGTCCCTTAACGGATATCAAACATTGTTATTGAGAAAAAAATGAAAGAACTGCAGATGCTGTAAATCAGGAACAAAAACAGAAGTTGCTCGAAAAGCTCAGCAGGTCTGGCAGCATCTGTTAAAAAAAAATCAGTTAACGTTTCGGGTCCGGTGACTCTTCCTCAGAACAGTGGTAGTTTTGAGAAAGAGTCACCGGACCAGAAACGTTAACTCTGATTTTTTCTTCATAGATGCTGCCAGACCTGCTGAGCTTTTCCAGCAACTTCTGTTCTTATCGTTATTGAAAATTCAAGAGCCTTCAACATATCCAGGTTTAATCAGCTGCAGTGCTGAAGGGCAGAATAAAACAGCTCCAAATCATCAATAAACATAAATGCTGAAGAGGACTAGAGTAGACAAGCTTGTTAAACTCCAAAGCCATCCGAAAAAGTTTTAAAATATTGTATACTTACCACTTTGAAAAAAAAGGCTTCAGACAAATTCTTCTGGGCATTATAAATTATTTGCATCATGCTAACATTATCCTAATGAATCAACACCCTCTGGTCCTGAATTAAAATTGGAGGTCTGAAGCTGACCACCCTCACAATGATAGGGAGTGCAATACTCATCAGAGTGAGACCATTTTTAATAGCAATAACAGCAACAAAATGACGATGCAGCTCACAGAGTGACTTAGTTCGAAAGTGTATCGATGAAAACATAGCATCCTCCAAATAAAAATTATTATGTTTAGCTAGAAACCTTTTATTTCCTATTACTTTCTCTCTCTGCAAATAGTTTGAAAATAAAACATGGCTTCAAAGATGTATATCAAAAAGAGCATTAGTTTTACTTTAAAGAATACTTGAGATCAACAACATTATTCTACAACAGTTTAAGATCTGTAAGATCTAATTTATTTTCTTTTTATCACCATTATAATTTACAGAGTCTCAACTGCAAATCATCAAGTATTTTATATTACTCATCTGAAGTGATCAACATTTGGACTGATATTTTTAACACTGACATTTCTGACATCCCCAGATACATCATTGCATCTTTCAGAGTCTCGGAGCCATTGGCGCAAAACTATTATAGTTGTAGAGATTCAAGGAAGTGAGTAGAATTGAAGAATTAACTGTCATGAAGAAAAGGACATTGGGAGTGAGTAGGGCTTTGGGAAACATTAATTCAACAATGCATTATATCTCTAATTAACATTCAGGCATGCAGCTTTTAAAAATAGTTTGTGTAAATATTTCAACACTGCATTCTGTCAGGTACATGTATTTGCTCCTTGGTGAGCTTCCATTGTGAATGCTTAATGACCCTCTTCATCATTATACAGGCAGCAGCTAAACAACCCGATTTATTTTAATATCATCCTCCGTTACCTCCTGCTGCAATACATAAAGAATACATGAAGGCCATGATTATCTAAGCAGAGAAATCTGAAAAAAAACGTTGGCACAGTCCTCAGTTATGACTCATTGCCAAGGTTTCCTTCCGAGACCCTTGTTAACTCGGTTTCAGTGAATTGCGAATACTTTAGCTTTTAATTGTCACTGTTTAATGCAGCTACTATATTAGAACAAGAAGTGACAACAACAAGAAGACAGGCCCCAAAGAGTCAGAGGCACAGAAACTGATTACACCATCCCACAGGTTTCAGAAGGTCATATGGTAATTGTATTTTGGACCAGCCCAGATTCCCAGATGGCTTTTTGATAAGATGGGCATAGTGTAAAATAATCATTTACCATGAAAATATTTGAAAGATAGTGCTGGTAGAATAAGCAGCAATACTTTATTTAAAGGATACATGAACAGACAATGGAAGAGAATGCAATTACAGTGGAACAAGCCATCAAATATACAGTCATTGGAATGGAAGCAAAGCCCAGGAGCAGAATATTTTTCATATTACTCACTTTTCTCTTCTCTCGCACTCAATCCCTGCAGGGAGCCAAGTGTCACATCAACACAGGTGAGATAAATGAGACCCCATGGTGTATTCTTACCAGATGAGTAAAGCTGAGCTGAGAAGCAATCGCACAGAGTGAACAAAGGTAACAGTGACGAATTAAAGGAATCAATTCATTTTCTGGGTAATAATTCAATATTAGTCTGTTTCAGATATACATAATTCTGCATCCCAGGACATCAAAGTTCATGTCTCCAGTGAAGACCCTAATACTCAACGGATGATAACAGAGAGACAATCAGTGCTTACCATTATTATGGAACAAATCAGACGGCAAATTCAGATGTCAGCCCATGAAGGGTGGAGTTCAGGATGTCAATGTACAATTTAACCTGCTCGTCTTCAAGCTTTATTAATAGCAGGGCTTATCATGAGACTTGGCATTAAAATACATGTTGGGTATAAAGTTGCTGATCTTACCCATCAGTTCATTAAATATGCCAGAGCGATTCAGGCCATGTCTACTCAATAATAGGCCAACTTTTTATGGCATGGTAAATTTTAATTAATGCCAATCTCATTAGCAATAAAAATTAACTCTTACAAGTGTTTCATTACATCCTTTCAAATTTTCTTTGAGTTATTATCGAAATTAAATCATACTTTTTCTTTCCCTCATTTTCGTATTTCTCTCTTCATCCAGTCTTTCTTACCTTTTCTTTTATCTTCAGCAAATTATTCTGCATTAAATTAAATATCCTGTCACATCCTGGATTAGACTCAGTGTTACAATGATAATTCTTCAAGTTGATTGTTTTGTAGGGAGATAGGTCCTTGTTTGCCCTGTTCACAGAGGTCCCTCTAGAGCACACTGCAATGTGTCAGAGTCTAGGGACCATAAGTTGTTGCCAACAAGCCTAAGAAAAATCAATAGGCAGCATGTGTCATTTCAGAGATAGTAGGAACTGCAGATGCTGGAGAATCTGAGATAACAATGTGTAGAGCTGGATGAACACAGCCCGAAACGTCAGCCTTCTTGCTCCTCTGATGCTGCTTGGCCTGCTGTGTTCATCCAGCTCTACACCTTATTATCTCAGCATGTGTCATTTGTTTGCCACTGACAAAAAACAAAATCTGAGCCAGTGTGTTGACCAGCTTTCCCACAATCTGTATTGTTCAATATCGCAACAACTACTTATTTTATAAGATAAAGTCAACATAACATTGCAAGACCACAGGGCTGCTCTCTCAATAGGGAAAGACAATTTATGGTGGCTTAATCTGAGGATCACCACGCCTCAGGCAAGGGGAAAGGTTTCTGGTGTAGGAATTGAACTCATGCTGCTGGCATCACTCTGCATTGCAAACCAATTGTCCAGCCAACCAAAGTAGCGAAGGACACATTTTGATTGGTCGGCAATCATAGCTTTCAGAATCCATCTGCTTGGTATAAATTTAAACAAAACTTGGCAGTTAACCATCAGTCTTCAGTTAACTGATGAATTAACTGTAACAATGTCTCTACCAATAAGGGTCCATTTGACAACCAATCAGAATGCTCTTTCATGAAGTATAAGCATGATGTTCCTTTTACGGTGGTTTTATTGTAAATTATCACGATAAGTGCAAGATGAGAGACTTTATCAAGTGTATCTTGTTTCAGCAATTTTCAACTTCTGTTTTATCATTCAATATTTTTTGCACCTCACTTATAACTTTGTGAAATGTCCCAAGGTGTTTCAAGGTATTTCTGCTATAAAACATGTTTTGTTAATGCGAATTGGCTGTAACATGGTTGATGAATAATGGACACTGTTTGGATAATGCGAGCTTTCTACTATACAGGTATAGCAATTTCCCTATAACACAATTTCCTATGGTGATTTTCACTAATGCGATTTTCTATAGCACAAAGTTGCAAAAGAACGCAACTATCATGTTATAGGAGAACTACCTCTAGCAGATTTTAGGGCAGTTCACCAAGCCACTGCTTGGGAAAAAAAGTTTTAAGGAAAATTTTAATGGAAGAAAGTGAAATAAAGAGGTCAAGAGTTTTTTGGAAGGAATTCTAGAGTTTAAGGCCTTGGCAGCTAAAGGAATTATTTACAATGTTGAAGTGATAAAAATCAGAGATGTAGAAGAGGCCAACATTAGCCAGGATGATATTTTGAAGCATTGCAATGCTGTAGGAGGTTAAAATGATAAGAGCCAGCTAGCCACAAAAGAAAACACACCTATGTACTGAACACATGTTTCCAGGTGGGGAAGTTATGTGCATTGCAGAGATAGCATGAGTGTGAGGTAGCAAAGAGGAGTGTGAGCTGACAAACAGAAGAGTGTGGCACTTACCCTGGCAAAGTGGAGAAGGTCATCTACCTGCCTGAGGCACCGCTGGCTAATCCTCCATATTCTGGAGGCCACGCAGATCTGGGTAGCACCCTCAGACCAGGTTGACGAGGTTGAGCAAGTTCCTGTGGCAACACCTCTGTTGGTCTTTCAGGAAGAGGAATTTTGCCTTTTGCACCAGCCTGTCCACCCAAGGCCTCTGGATCCTGTTGGAGAATAACAGCAATTCTCTTCCCTTTCTCTGCCAAGTTCCGATGGACTAAGGCAACATTGGATTGACAGTGCTCGTCCAGGTGCATTGCAACCTTTTAAAAGATAGCATGAATGCAAGAGCTGCTGATTTTTTGAAGAACATCCACTGAGTGCCAAGTTGCTCTCGACAAGGCTTGTGGTGAGATGAGGTGGAAGCCGGATATAAGAGGCGCCATGGGAGTTGGAAGGCAATTGGTGAGATGTGTTTGGTAAGACTGGGAGATAAATCTAATAGGACTTCATGTTTTAAAAAAAACCTCCAAATAACTTAGCCAAAGTCAAATTTAGCCAGAAAATGCAACATTTAGCCCATTGTAGCAAACACCAATTATAAAGGAGACAAACTGTAAGTGAAGATTAGAGAGCCTCAGACTCAGGGAATATAAAACATTAATGATAAGGTTTGGAATTTTTTTTTTTACAAAATTATCAGGAATAATTGAACAAGAATATAAATCTGGATTTATGAAGAGTAAACTGAAAAGAATTGCTTTCTTCAAATGTCAGTAAGTTCTGGGAACCATCTGCCAGTTGGAAATCAGAGCCAAAAACATCCAATATGTTCAAAATTCCATTTGATTGTGAAATAAGATGCCACAGTGAAGTGTCTGCTACATCAAATGGCCTTTATTCATTCTTTTCTTTGTTGATAAGATATCACTCTATAATTTTTAATGGTTATGAAGCTTTGGCAATGCAGCAGTAATGGGACAGTACAAGGACGAAGTTAAAAAAAAACTAAAAGTTCTGAAACAAAACCAGAAAACACTGGAGGCACTGAGCTGCTGAATCATTACCTGTAATGTCATGACCCTGGTGGGAAGTGTAGACTGCAAATCAAGCTCCACTGTTCCAACAGTCATTACAAATGTGAAGTATTACCGATTTAAACATGAGGATTGATAATTTGCTTGACTGTAACCATTATCTAACATAAAAGAAATGCACACCAGTTTTCATTAATGAACAAGCAAAAACGTTTATTCTAACAAACTTATTCTTTAGCAAGTGGCAAAAATTGCTCATTTATCACTTATGAGTAACATGCAAATTTAAACTATACCCTTTTTAAATTTAAACACACACACACACACACACATTGAGAACTAGAATGGACAAAGCAGATGAGACAGAAGATTTGAAGGTTTATGATGGGTGAAAAATATAGACAAAAGGAACAAAGTCCATGGATCAAGATTGTAACCCATGAAGTGATACTCACAATTCCTTTGGAGTTTTTGATAATGACATTTTATTGTTGCTGACCGTAGCAATCTTCAATTCAATAACTGGTCAGTTGGTTTAAGGTCTTTTGCTTGAGTTGCAAATTATTCTTCTCACAGACTTTCAATATTAGTTTTCATCCATTCAGGGAGAGAAAGAGAGAGATCTAACAGATCTGATTCAGTTGTAGATTTTTGATAGTTTACTCTCTGCTCTCAGTTCCATGACAAAACTGTTAAATAAAACTGATTCAAAAGCTGTTACTGAATGATTTATTTATTTTTCAGTCCATGGGCACCTAGCACCAATAGTCCCGCAAAAGTATCAAACCCCATCTCCCCAGTAGTTTCATATTCTTGTGTAACCATTGAGTGGAACAACGCATAGTTCCATTCAAGTACAATAATCTTTAAAAGACACTAGTTCAGTCTGTGCAACACATGTCAAAGTTTTTATTTTCAGTTTTTATTGTAGCTCTTACATGAGAGAGTGTAAATGAGTTGAGAAAGTGGATGAGTTCAAGTAAAACCTGCTTCTGAATTGAAAATCTACTTCACTGTCAAGGTAAATGGCTGCCTCTTTGCCTCTAACAAAGTCACTGGAACTCAAGTAATTCATAGTATGTGAAACACCTTAAGATGTGATAAGACATAAGAGCCTTATTTTCCTAAACTACAACTGTTGAGTATTAAAATATCTAAAGAATAGAATTCATTACAAATGAACTACCTCATTTTCATACCATATAGTTGTTGCTCCTGAACTTCTGCAGCCTTAAGTTGGAGAATCCACATTTATCTGTAAAAAAAAATCATGGCCCTAGTGACTTCAGACAATTTTGAGACAATAAGGACTGCAGATGCTGGAAGACAGAGTCTTTAGGTGAGAGGCTGGAAAAGCACAGCAGGTCAGACAGCATCCAAGGAGCAGGAAAGTAAACGTTGCTGTGCTTTCTCAGTTTTGAGTTAGCTGAGTATTCCATTATTGAAAAAACTTTAAAACTGCACTGTCTCTCATCTGTCCCGTTCTCTTTTTTCTGGACCTTCACTCCCTTTCCTTCCACTCTCCCTCTTTTAGAGCCCTTCACTAGCCTCATTGCAGACCCTCTGTCTCCCATTTTCAGTCTTACTTTACCTCACCTACTTGGCATGTTCTAGTCTCTGATCTGAGCAGGCTCATTCCTTTAGCTCAAGACTTGCCAGCCTTGCTCCCTATCACCCCCATGTCCTCATAATTGAATTTTCCTGGGTGCTTTCAAGACTTTAGGAATGTGAATTTGTCCACCTTGACCATGTATTTTGAACATTAATGCCAAAGAACTTTTGACGCAATCCAAAGCTCAACTACACTGTAGCTGATGGGAAGCAGCTAGTCCACCTTACAGTGAGTGGAGATTATTTACGGAGAGATCTATAAATATATCCCTTTGATGCAAATTATAATGGACCAATTTGTTATATCAATGTCACTTGGCTTTTGTGTGGACTAGATTCTTGTCAGAGTGAAGGTGGCCATTTGAGGGCAATCTGAATTTTGGTAAATGCCATAAAATTATTTGCTTCATACCAGAGATATACACAGCTGGCCATGGAAACACAGCAAATAGGAACACACGGTAGTAGTTGCCTATCAACGTTTTACAAGTTTATGTTGACCAAGCTGAAATCCATTAGAATTCTAAAATTCTAGTTACCTTTTGAATCCATTGGCATTTCATTTTATTTGAAGATATATGACTATAATCCTAAGACTCGATATACATCATCAGAACATATGGTAGAAGCATATTCTTTCGTAAATTTATAAAGATAATTGGATATATAAAATATATTTGGATGAAGTTTTGTTTAAAGCAAATACAAATGCATTTTGTAGAGGTTGCAGGGAACTGGGAAAACTCTTGAGAGTGGATTAATAGAACAGATCTTTTGAATAGTGAACACAGGCAGCATGTGCCATTATGGTTTCTTTCTTTGCAAGATAATTCTGTAATTTCATATTTGACTATTGTAGAATAGTTTGGACACAATTGACAATTTTGGCTCAAAATTCTGTTCATCTTGAGAAATCTTTTCTTTCCAATTTTGTGCCCAAAGTCATCTGCATTTTGTCCTAAGCCAAATCTACTGTGAACCAATAACAATTAAGCAGTGTTTCAGAATATATATTTTGTTTAAGTTTAATGAATATAGTTGAAATGCATTTTCAAATCATTATTATTTTAAATCAGATTCAATCCATTGCCTGTGAATAAGCTGATTTTAATTGACTGACAATAATTTTTGGGACCCATCTTAACAAGATGAAACACATTTGAGAGGAAATGTCTACCTGTAATTCTATAACTTATTTCTGATGAAAGTAAATATCCCAAGCAGAGTTGCAGAATAATTCAGTGACTGGAGTAATAGGGAGAAAAGAAACTTGCAATGTAGTACCTGAAGGTATGTAACTTCATGTGTCTGGCGTTCTTTCTTTGACAGCTAGTTGGTGGCAAATTAACTGCTCTGTATACATTGTCACACAGTGATGGATAGCAATTAGTGGATTATCAGATAGTTACACAAATCTTGTGTTGATGTCTTTAGGATCTTGCGTTTTTAATGGTCCGCGGAGCTCTACAATTTATATCAACAGTAAATTTTCTGAGTACCGCCTAATATGTCATAAAATAGGAAATGATTCTCATTGTTGGAAAGGTTACTTTTGCCAGGCTAGCTCCCATCCAGAGCCTCAGCTCTGTGATCTTAGTTAGCAGATCAATGTGACATGACATTATCCGAAGTCAACCAGCGCAATTTGTTGCCGTTTCTTTCAAATTGAGTTTCTGCTACTTTGTTTCAAATTGATGTTTGACATTGTCATCCACGTAAAATATCAAAAGGCAATAAAGGATAAAACAAATCGTTGGGAGCAACTGTTTGTGTTTAACAAGGTGATACATGTTACATGATTCTATGTGAACCAGGGTGGAAAATACACCACGACTACTTTTGTGATCAAGGAATTGGCATATGAATCACTACAGCAAAGATAGGGAGAAAAATAGACTTACCATGTACTATAAAATGTGAAATGCACTAGTCAAATTAATAGAAGTGGGTACCTGGTGCATTCTGGTAATTGAAAAACTTAAGGAAGACATCCACACAAACTGCAAAGACCATTTATTTCCAAGACAGTGTATCAACAATCTTTCTTCCGAAGGATAACCCCAGGATGGAACCAGCTGCCAAGGGAAGTAGTAAGAGCAACAAATCTTCAAGATCCACATGAGGGTATTTCCATTCATAAGCTTATAAGGTATACAATCTCAGCAGGTCATGCCTGGTTATTCTAGTGCTAACTATATCAGTACTGGTGAAATACAAAAATAAATGTTTGGTATGCTAACATAATGAAAGCAGAAGCAAAAGGGAGAGACTGCAATTGCTCTCATTGTGTGTTGTGCTTCTTAAAAAAGTTAGTACTGGTAAAAAGCACTTCTGTGAAAGAGAAAATGGAGGCAGAAGACATCCTGAAAGAGAAAGCGGCACGGTGGCCCAGTGGTTAGCACTGCTGCCTCACAGCGTCAGGAACCTGGGTTTGATTCTACCCTTGGGCAACTATCTGTGTGGAGTTTGCACATTCTCCTTGTGTCTGAGTTGGTTTCCTTTGGGTGCTCTGGTTTTCTCCCACAGTCCAAGGATGTGCAGGCTAGGTGGATTGGCCATGCTAAATTGCCCATAGTGTTCAGGGATGTGTAGATTAGGTGGGAAATACAGGGTTACAGGGAAGGGGTGGGGTGCTCTTCAGGGGTTTAACGTAGAGTTGTTGGGCTGAAGGGCCTGTTTCCACACTGTCGGGATTCTATTTTTTTTTAAATAGACCTCTGTAGGACAAATCACAGACATGATTTGAATGTGCTGCACACACAACTAATATTTTTTTAAAAAGCCTGCTGCATTTTAACAGAAATGTAATTGATATGTACATGTATGTAATAAATATCTGGCATCATTCCATGCGGAAATTTGCAGTCTTTAGAAGTGAAACCCATCCTGGGGAATGCAGAGTGGCTGAGTGTGAATAAACAGCTTGTTTCATCAAATATTTTCCCCATTAAAACAATTGACATTTCATATCCAGTAGTGCTGTCAGTTTCAAACAGACAAGCTACCAGTCACAATATAACGTGATACATGAGCCTAAATATGCTGAGTGACATTAATGTCCAAATAATGGACATATTTGTGCCGAATCATTTGAGGGAAACTTTAAATTTTATTGCTGGGAGCAACATGGACAACAGCAAATCGCACACCTTTTCTAGTGAGGTAAATGGGAAAATAATCAATCTGTAGGAGGCACTTTGGGATCACATTCACTATAGTTTTGTTTCATTTTGTCATAAAATAATCATTTGGTAGTACAGAATTTGAGTATTGTGCCATGTCCAACATTATATGTGATTCTTTGATGCTGCAGTACTTGCTAAATAATCCTGAGTGTGTGAAAAATTACACTGAAAACCAATTTAGAATTGTCAGTCGGGTCTGCACTGTGGCGCATTAATCCACTGAGTCCTGTTTGCATACAGTAAGAACACACTGGTCAGTGGGTTTCACCTTAACAGATTCAGCTACAGTCACTTTCTGCTTCATTTCTCAGGATAATGTCTTGACCATTCGGAGTTAAGATTTAAGCAAAGCTTATCGGTTAATTTTCAGTTATTATTAACTGGTGCATTCTACATGGCAAGTCCTACATTAATCAGACTCCATTGGCCAAGTAATTTGCATTAATGAAGGCAGAGCAGTAGATGTGATCGATGTGGACTTCAGTAAGGCGTTAGACAAGGTTCCTCATGGTAGACGATTAACAGGGGTAGGTCATATGGAAAACAGGGTGAACTAGACATTTGGATGCAGAACTGGCTCGAAGGTAGGAGACAGATGGTAGCGGTGGAGGGTTGCTTTGCAAACTGGAGGCTTGTGACCAGTAGTGTACCACAAGGATTGGTACTCAGACCACTGCTTTATATCATTTATATAAATGATTTGGATGTGAACATAGGAAGTATGATTATTAATTTTGCAGATGACACCAAAAATGGAAGTGTAGTGGACAGCCAAGAAGGTGACCTCACAGTACAATGGGACCTAAATCAAATGGGTGGGTGGGCCAAGGAGTGGCAGATAGAGTTTAATTTAGATAAATGTGATGTGCTGCATTTTGGAAAGGCAAACCAGGGCAGGATTGATACAATTAATGGAAAGGTCCTGGGGAACGTTGCTGAACAAAGAAACCTTGGAGTGCAGGTTCATAGTTCATTGAAAATAGAGTTGCAGGTAGACGGGATAGTGGAGAAGGCATTTGGTATGTTTGCTTTTATTGGTGAGTGTATTGAGTATAGGAGTTGGGAGTTCCTGTTGTGGCTGTATAGGACATTGGTTACGCTACTTTTAGAATACTGCATTCAATTCTAGTCTCCCTCCTATATGAAAGATGTTGTGAAACTTGAAAGGGTTCAGAAAAGATTTACGAGGATGTTGCCAGGGTTGGAGGGTTTGAGCTATATGGAGATGCTCAACAGGCTGGGGCTATTTTCCCTGGAGCATCAGGGGCTGAGGGGTGACCCTATAGAAGTTTATAAAATCATGAGAGGCATTGCTAAAGTAAATAGACAAGGTCATTCCCCCAGGTTGGGGGAGTCCAAAACTAGAGAACGTTGGTTTGACGTAAGAGGGGAAAGATTTAAAAGGGACCCAAGGGGCAACTTTATCACGCAGAGGGTGGTGCGTGTATGGAATGAGCTGCCTGGGGAAGTGGTAGAGGCTGGTACAATTACAACATTAAAAAGGGGTCTGGATGGGTGTATGAATAGGAAGGGTTTAGAGGGATATGGGTTAAATGCTGCCAAATGGGACTAGACTAATTTTGGATATCTGTTCGGCATGGACGAGTTGGACTGAAAGATCTATTTCCATCCTGCATAGCTCTATGACTGTATGACTCTATACCTAATCTATACTTTCCTCACGTACAGTATAAATCTTGGTTTTGCTGTATTTTGGTATTTCTAGCAAACTGACCTGATGACAATTGGCTAGCAAAGGAAAAAGCTCCACCAAATTTCATGAACGCCCTGTCATAAAGACAAAGTTGATCTTATTTTCTTTCTATTTTAATAGTGGCATTCAGCTTCACCAGTAGTATTGTCAATTATCCAAGGACCTCCATATCAGAATGTACGCCATGACTTTACTATAAGGTAACCAGTTAAGGCAAGCCTTAAGGCTGTCTCAGCTGGAAAGTGAATCAACCCCCAGGGTCCAGTGTTGAGGTGAAATCACATGACATTAAAGATTGAAGTCTCATTCAAAGAACATGAGTACAGCAATAACACTGATATTACACTGGGGCATTGAGAAAGTGCTGCATTGCAGGAGGTGCCATCTTTTCTGCTAGATGATAAAGCAAGGTTCTGTCTGTTTTATAACATGAATGTTAAAGATCTCAGGTCACAATTAAAACAACACTGGAACTCTGCCTGGTATCCTAGTCAATAATTGGACACAATCAACACCTAATAGTAGACTGTCTAGTCATTGTCACATCGTCACACACCAGACCTTGTTATCACATAATAAAAACCAAAAGAACTGCGCATGCTGTAAATCAGGAGCAAAAATAAAGTCGCTGGAAAAGCTCAGCAGGTCTGGCAGCATCTGTGAAGGACGCCAGACCTGCTGGGCTTTTCCAGCAACTTTGTTTTTGTTCCTTGTTATCACATAGTCTGCCGTTGCACACTACCTACTGTTAGCCACTAACAGCCTCCATTAACAACGTTTCACCCTCCTGACCAGATCGTTATCAACTCCTTTGTCTGTCTAAGATAACAAGGTGTAGAGCTGGATGAACACAGCAGGCCAAGCAGCATCAGAGGAGCAGGAAAGCTGATGTTTCGGGCCTAGACCCTTCTTCAGAAGGGCCTTTCTTTGTCTGTCTAACTGTTCTTCTCTCTCTTTAGTTCTATCCCCACTTATCCCCCTCCCCTCAATCTATCTTCTGCATATAAACTGACATTTTCCTAGCTACCATCAGTACTGAGGAAAGGTCACTGGACCCGAAACATTGACTCTGATTTCCTTCACAGTTGCTGCCAAACCTGCTGAGCTTTTCCAGCAACTTCTGTTTTTGTTCCCTTGTCACATTGCTGTTTGCTTTGCCAAATCAGCTTCGATGTACTTTGTTGGATATTGAGATCCTCTGAGGCCATGAAGAATCAATTGAAGGTCACTTGTTTCATTCTTTTAATGTGTAGGCTCTGTTGAAGTGAAGGACAAAGTAATGACATTAATAGGTCCATTGGTTGGTGCTCATTCTGTACACAACAATATTTAAATTAGACTTTATGTAGTGTAGAAACAATTTGACTATTTATAGGCATTTTAATGATGAAATCTCTGCATAAAAATATAAACACTTTTGTAACCCATGAACATTGATATTTTGTGCTGACATGGTTGCTTCATCTAATTCTTTTCCACATGCATTCTATAAAAAAATTATTCCAGAGTCCAGTGAGGAGATATTCTACAGTTAAAAAAAACAGACTTGAACACTTTTGAGATTAGTAATAAAAGACATTTATCAAACTTTTTGTAATGAAAGGTAGATTATAAAGCTAGGCCATTGATGGATAATAAATTCAATTGTTCATCTTTTACAAATAACTTGCGTATCCACCAAGAATAACAATCATGGTCATACTTTAAGTCTGGTTTGGTGAAGACCACTTCAGGCCAAAATCAATACCGAAGCTGAGTCTAAAAGGAAAACTGCTTTTGATGATCATTCATCCAAGGATTTCACTGCTGCTATGGGAACTGATGAAGAGATACGCAAACCACCTCCTGCCAAGACAACAGCTTTTGTAGCAGATTGACTGCAATTAATTTCTACATCAGTGAGAGATGGAGGCCCTTTTTTGTATTAATTATGTTCTAAGTGAATTTCTGTAATATTTAGCTCAGTTCAATTTGACACACAGATAAATATTTCTTATTTCATTATTCACTGCATCTGTCATGCTAACCATTGTCATTAATTTGATTAAGAATTTGTTCCTGATTTTCACTATGAGGAATGTGATCTTTTCCCTGATGACCATAATAGGTACCATGTGGTATTTGTCACATGCTTTACCTGCTGAAGGGTTTTTTTGAGGCAGTTTGCTGCCACCAAACTTCCTTTGTATTTATTTTGTTTGAGGTCCTATCTAGTGATTCGTGATAGAGGATATGCCATCACCAATATTTGTTGTCCATCCCTAATTGCACAGAGGGCATTTAAGAATCCAACACATTATTGTGGTTCTGGAGTCACAGGTAGGCCAGACCAAGTAGGGATGGTATATATCCTTCCCTAAAGGACATTTGTGAACGAGATGAGGTTTACTGATAGTCGGCAATGGTGTTGTGCTCATCATTGGACTCTTTATTCCAGATTATTAATGAATTCAAATTCCACCATCCGCCATAGCAGTATTCGAACCTAGATCTCCAGAACATGACCTGGATCTCTGGGTTAATAGTCTAGCAATAAAACCGTTAGGCCATTGCCTACACTTTACAGGAAATGGTGGCAGCCTGCTGTACTTCAGCAGGTGTAACAATTGTGAAAAGGGCAAGTCAATATATCAGGTGGGGGAATGAAAGAATGCTGAAGTAAAAGACATATTGAATCAGTATGTCTCGAGCTGGGGAGCTGAAGAGTTGGATAGGTGTGTTGGGGAAAGTATGGAAAATATAACGATGGCTAAGATTACAGACTTCTGTGACTTCCTCAGAATTCCCAATTTACCTGTCTTTTAGGCCCAGGTTGACAGAAAGCATGGGTATATTTCTGTATTTAATAAGAATGGCAATTTATTACAAAATAAATTGACTATCTACAGGTAAGGAATTTTAAACCATTGACACATAACTAGATTAATTAAAACCCCAACCCGCTTACAAATTCCCTGTCTCCGCACACGTGTAGACAGAAAAAAACAATGGATGGTTTGAGGGAAAGGGAAGTTTGAAAAAATATTTCAGTGGTCCATGTTCAGAAGATTTTCTAAGATGATCCTTTTGCTGATCAGAGCATTGTTTCTCTGAGTTCATTCTTTCAATACTGTCACTTGTTAACAGGAGTCACAGGGTGATTGGTACACACTTACAAAGGTCTTTGACTTACCTTTTGAAAGTTACACCTTACAATAAGTGAAAATGGGAAAATAACTGGCTGTCTTCAGGTTTGGAATGTTTTTAGCTGCAGAGCTAAAGTAGTTGCTTCTCCTCTAGAGCTCGAATGGTTTCTGCCAAAATGTTCACACCTTCAAGCTGTTCAGCCACTGAGGAGCCTATCATGTAAATGCTGGCAGGTTGGAGGTGGTAGAACCTTTGCTAATTGTTCATTGTTTACATTCTTATTCTTTTTTACAGTTTTAGTTTGCAGCTGAGAATGATTTGTTGACATTATGAGTCAGTTAATGGTAAAAGGAAAAGAACAGACCAAACAAGGGTTTAGTTGTTTGTAAGGCCTAGCCTGGAAGTTAATTGAAGGTCGATTCTTGACCAAAAGTGTTCCTATAGATGTAGCGATCCCAGGAAGAGCATTGTGTTTCAATTGATAATAAATGTTGGCTATTAACAAGGACATTATCTGGGAGTTGGTTCTGGTAAGTCTGGAAAAGACCTTATGTCCAAATAGATGGCAGATGTTGAATGGTAAATGAAGCCTCAGGAAAGGACTTTCAGTCCATCAGGGCAGGATGATAGTTGGAATGGTGTTTGAAAAGTATTTTATGGAGGGGATCATTTTAACTGCTGACAACACAGCATGAAGATTTGAAAGCTTTCTGCCTAAACTCCGACACCAACTTCTGGACGTCCAAAAATTAGAAAGGTGAGTCAGAAGAAGCCCTTTGTGAGTAAACTGAAAAAGTGACCTTTGTCAGTGGTTCAAAAAAACAATCAAAGTATGGATGCTTGGCCTGCTGTGTTCATCCAGCCCTGAACCTTGTTGTCTCAAAGTATGGGTGGCATGGTGGCTCAACAGTTAGTACTGCAGACTCACAGAGACAGGGACACAGGTTCAATTTTTGCCTTGGTGACTGTATCTCTGGAATTTGCACATTCTCCTTGTGTTTGTATGAGTTTCCAATGGGTGCTTCAGTTTCCTTTCACAGTCCAAAGATGTGCAGGTTAGGTAGATTAGCCATGATAAATGCAGGGTTAAGAGGAGAGAGTGGGGGCGCTTGGGTCTGGATGGGATGTTCTTCAGACGGTCAGTGTGGACTCAATGACCTCTTTCTGCACTGAAGGGATTCCAAGATTCTATGCTTGTGAAACAATACGTCACAAAACCATTTAAGGAATCTGGCCAGTTTGTTATTTTCTTTTATTCATCCATAAACTCGGTTAGTTTGACTGCCTTCTATGTGAATGGGATCTGAAAACATATGTTTTGAGTTTAAAGCATAGACGTTAGTCAGATTACCTTTGTTGTTTCATTTTTTTTTCTCTCTGCTAAAGTTATTTGTATTTAATGATTCATTGAGTCTTTTGTTTCAGGTACAAACCAGTAGCTGGAATTAATTATTCACAAAGTTTAGCATTTTCGTTATTCAAGAGTTTCATTAGGACCTTTGGAGTACATGTTGGGGGTCTTCAATGGTTTAATTTTACAGTACTGTGAATACAGAGGTAGAAAAGTTCATTTGGTTCAGTTGTCTGTTGTGTTGTAACAAGGGCTTTGTCAAGCATAAATGACCACTAGCCCACAGACCAAGCAGCTATTCATTGTGACCAAAGGTCCATTGAACACACTGCTTGTCTCCAGCTCATCTGTAAACTAGGCTTCCATTCCTGTTCTGAAGAAGGGTCAGTGTTCCTGAAACATTAACTTTGCTTTCTTTTCACAGATCCTTCCAGGCCTGATTGGTTTCTCCAACAATTCCTGTTTTCCTTTGGGTTTCTCTTCTTACTTGAATAAGCAGCTGTGTAAACAGTACTTAAAATGGTTGCCAGGTTACTATTTTTTTTTAAAAGGTGTAGCATACTTCAACAATCCTTGGTTTACAGAACAGTTCTGTCCCTTTTCCCTGCACAATCAAAAATACAGATTTCTTTTTTAAAAATGTCTTTATAATACATATTTTAACATATTTTGTTTTGTATTTTTGACTTTTGAACTGGTGGCATTTGGGTTTTCTGTGTATCTGAAGGTTTAATGATTGATTTAAATTATTTAATTTAATAGCTAAATTAAATTATTTAATTTAACTTCTTGATATTTCGGTAGCCAAGATGATCTCTTTTTATAAAAAGCAATCTGAAAGAGACAATCTGGGGAGACAATTGAAATGTGTTCAGTTTGGAGGGATTTATGAATGAATATAGTGAGTAGTTGTACATCAGGTTCAGTTTAGGAGGACAGAGATTTTTCCTTTTCATTTTTATTTGGGGAAACACCTATAATGTAGGGAAAAAAGAATCTTTAGTTTCAACTTGGGCAACTTTGTTAAAGTCTTGACTGAAGCTAGATGTATAAAGCACTTACTCCTGAGAAAAAGAGGTAGTTTAGAACTGTTGAGTAAGATGTTCCCTCAGTGTGAAGAGTTTAGTATAAAAGTTCCAGATCAGAAATTATTGGTTAATACACTGAAGTTTATATTTGAAGCTCAGAATGTTTATTCTCAGCTGTATGAAGACACATGGCCGTGGCTATCAGACTGAAGTACATTAAAATTAAGCCTTATAGAAGTGGATTCTCTCTGATGTGAGTATGCAAAAGGAGTGTCTTTGGGATTAATCAAATGGCATTTTACCATGTGTTTCAAAATCTTTAAATTAGTGTTGTGTGTACATGGCTTAGTTTATTCCACCTCTTATTTTGTGTAGTGAGCTTCTGTTTAATTGTTAAAACCAAATCAACAGCATGGTGTGCTTATGTTTCAGTGAGAGACCACCCCATTAAAATAAAAATAAATTATGACTTATCAAGTTGGCTTTCCACCTGGAATTTGACTAGTCCAACAATTGCATCAGCTGGGATCTTAGCACAACATTCAGAAATCATTGTTTCAACTGTCTACCATTTGGGATCTCTTCTGCACCAGAGATTACCCAAAGGCCAATGTCCAAACTCCTGAAAGGGAGACAGGGATCTATATGCTGTAAGGATAATATCTTAGTCCGTGGTAAAATAAAGAAAAAGAATGACCAGAGAATCAGAGATTAGGTTCGAGAATTAACGGAACACTGGCCTTACATGAAATGAGAAATACAAATTCTGCAGTGAGACAATTACATTTCTGGATCATATGATCAGAGAACAGACATCATAGTTGATCCAAGGAATTTAAGACTCATCAGTGAATTTCCGGCACAGAAGTGCATAAATAATGTACGGTGCTTTTCGGCATGATGACTCAGGTGGGAAACTTTATCCTCGAGTGAGTCAGTTTTACTCAATCTCTAAGAGACCCTTTGAAAAGAAAGGACAAAATGATGAGATTAAAATCAGGAACAGGCTGCAGCTTTACGAAATGATTACAGACGAGCTACTTTTTCTGATCATTTAGTACAACGAAACCCAGGTTTATTGACTATAGTAAATGCAAGTGCACTGTACAAATGGCTAGTTACAATCACTGTTTAAGTACAAAGTGAAGTAACTTAAAGTGCAGAGATAGTAGGAACTGCAGATGCTGGAGAATCTGAGATAACAAGGTGCAGAGCTGGATGAACACAGCAGGCCAAGAAGCATCAGGCCTGGACCCTTCTTCAGAAATTTCTGAAGAAGGGTCCAGGCGCAAAACGTCAGCCTTCCTGCTCCTCTGATGCTGCTTGGCCTGCTGTGTTCATCCAGCTCTACACCTTGTAAACTTAAAGTACAGTCCATCTTACACTGAGAAACTTGAAAGAGACCGAGCACTGGTATGCAAACTTAGAGAAAGAAGTGCTTGCTGTTACATGGGGTCATAAATGGTTCACAAACTACATCATAGGACTAAACCTCAAGGTTGAGATGGATCACAAGCCTTTGGTAATATTATTATGATCAAGAAGAATCTTTTAAAAAGTCTCAAAAAAGAAATATTTAGGAATTGGCTGGTGACATATGATGATGGAAAACTTCATGTTCCAGGATAAGGTAAGGATTGAGCAGAAATAAAAGGATTTTATTCATGTGGAAGACATGAACATAACAATACAAGTGGAAGGGATGCTGCATTGTTTTCTGCAAGGAAGATAGTTGGTATCAGCGATAAAATAGACTTGAGTAATGAGAATAGATTTTTATACAGGTATCCTGCTTTGGCAAACCATCTAACTCCTGACAATAATTGGCCAGGTGCTACAAGCAGTAACATATGTACTCTTAGTTTGCACTATGCATGTTCCTGTAAACCTGATTTGCCCATTAAACACAATGGATGGTAAAATGTGGTGATATCAATAAAATAAAAAAAAATTTCATCTGCCACAATGTATGTTTTCTTGAAAATTCTCAGGGACACAGTCAGTTCCACATACTATAACCTGGAGCCATCGGGTGGAACTTCTTGTCCAGGGGTGGTCAAAAGGATTGTGAGAGCATGGTGACTGAGATTGTAAACCTGCTGTGAAAGAGGAACACTTACAATTGACATTGCAGCATGTGCTAAAAATATCAGTAGCTGAGATCTCAATAAAGCAAGAGAAAAAAAGTAATGAAAAACAAGCTCGGTGTCTTGAGGTGTGAAATAACAAGTGAGCCCATTTCATTCTGCCCAAATTAAATGAAGCACTTAATATACGATAGGCAGCTCTGAAATATATACAATAGCTCATGTTTCTTGTATTATGGCTGATGTATTTGATCGTCCATTTCACATGATAATTTTATAAGTGGCAGGTGCTGTCTTCATAATAGATTCATATTCATTTACCAGTGGTTTGAGGAGATGTTTATATCCCTCGTTTTCTGCACTTTCAACAACTTAAATAGAAACTAGATAGACTGTCAAACACCTCAGTTACTGTCACCACTGTTAGCATTCCAAAACCCAGAAAGTGAGTTCTTATTTTCCATGTGCTGATTTATAAATTTACATTATTCAAAATTACTGGAATTGAAACACAATCTCTTAACAGCAGCTGCTCAACAACGAATCAACTCACAGTTTTACTGTGATGTTTTTATTTTCCCTCCTCTCCTCATGCTGCTGTTGTTTTTGAGAAGCTGAGAGTGAAGGTGGATTGAAATAGGATGGCGAGGCCTCACTTGGACTCCAGGTTATTCTGGATACTGACGTGACCAACCTGGCAACTAAGCCCCTGACTGCCGTTGAGCAAAGGAGACAGGAGAGGTCTCCAGGTGGTGTAGAGTCTGAGCCTGTTGTGATGGTGACCTGTCTCTCCGGTCTCTGCTTCATTGATGGCCTTCTTCTTTCCAAGAAACACATGCAATATCTGCTCAACTCATAATCAAATACTCAATAATGCAGTGATTGCTTATAAAATTCCACTTTTTCAATTAAAAATAAAAATTGCTTTTCTGCTGTCTGACCTCCTTTGGAGGTTTTTTTTAGGTTACACTGACTGTCCCTGTGTTCTCCTCTCTCCAACTCTTTTATTTCATGGTGATTGTCTCTGGGTTTCTGTATCTTCCTCTCCCACTCTCTTCAGTCACATTGACCACCTCTGGGTCTATCACTTCCCTGTTCGTCTAGGTGTTGTTCACTTCTCTTGGTTTCTGAGTTCTCCTTTCTCCTGGTCTTTGAGTGCTGGTGATTATCTCTGGCTCCTTGTCTCTCCACTTGTCCAGAAATGACAACAAATACAGTATCTTATCACTATTAGATTAAAGCTGTGCTTATTTTGTTTTGTATTGTTCCACCTGCAAACTTGCTGAAACTTCTAATGAAGCAGAAAATGAAATATACATGATTACAATTCTATACTATATAAAAAGAGCATGCTAGGCAAGAAATAACAAAACTAAATGATGATATATTGTAAAGAATTGCTCTTTCTGATAAAACTGCAATGAAAAATAGCAACAATGGAATGATTGAAAAACTCCGTGATAAAATGAGGCATTTAAAGAGTTTCAGTTTACTGTGAACTGATCTGACTTGATGTCTCCTTCTTGCAAAATGTGACCTTGCTCCGAAAACCTGAATTTATCCAATAACCTCTTTACTGGGTGATTCATTATCCCCATTGCAGTCTACATGAAGTGAAGAACAATTCAAAAAATTTATTTTCATACCACATCAGCTCTGATAGGATAGCAACGCTGGTTAACGTACCTGAATCTCACTTCATTTGTGCATTCTCAGGCCAGGGAATCAATCAAAACAACTATTCCTTTAGTAAGTTGTCTCAAATTGAAAGCAAATATTAGCACTATACTACTCTTTATTTCAGATTTTCTACTTTTTTTCAATATTGTTTATTATGTTTCATCAAAAATTCCATTATGTTTTCTAATTTTCTTCTTTTCTAATATCTTTGCTGGTTTTCATGTTTTGCAAGAAAGATAGCTTTAGCTAATAATGGCATCTTCTATACATTTGATTTCATGGATCATTTAAATTTTTCATTATTACAATGTAGCCTCAGTTCCAAAGCTAAATGGGGATTCTTCATTGCACCAGATCGCACATCAAATCTTCTAATGTTGACCTTAGTCTATTAGAACTGAGTGGAAGCATTCTCACTGAAACATAGATGGCTCTCTCAGGTCAAGAATGAAGGAATATATTGATCTAATTCTGGCTTAATTTTAATCTTGCAATTTGTCTAAATTATTTTGGTTCTGATTACTTCTTTGTCCACTCATTTTTGCCCACTGACAGATTATGTCCTATCATGTAATAGGACCACGAGTCAATGTTATGCTTTGTCAAATATATGCATCCACAATTCTGATGCATGGGACATATGGGCTCTGACCACTGCCAATTCTTCTCCATTCTAGCAATTTATTATTGATTACACATAAAGTTCAATTCAGTTTAAAATAGCTTGGCTGTCATTATTAGCATTTTCAATAGCAGTTGGTTCAGCACTCCCAATGATTTCACCAAAGGAAATAAAAAGTATTCAAACAAAAGCCAATATGAGAAGACATAATAGAAAAGACAAATCATTGCGAACAACTAAATTTTGGACCAAGTGTGACAGAATTGCCGTTAATCCAAGTGGATGGCATGCTCATCATGTTCACGCTCCAGTCCCAAGATAGTTCCTTAACTGAAGGGTAGATCACATTTAACGCACACCTTCAAACAGTTGAATCGATAAAAATGCTGCATTTTCTAAGGCTGGCTTTGAATGAAATGTATTTGGGTTTGCAAGCATGAGTTCAAGTCATAGTTATACTGTTTGCTTCCATAGAAATGTTCATGAATAAGGTCGATGCTGCTTTGCCGAAGAATGACAGAAAAAAATTATTGCATTGCTTTTCATGCTTCACCGGAGCATCATTGCATTGAGAATTTTTAAAGCTTCAACCTGTACCGCCAAAGAGAGATCCACCACTTGCATAATCAGGTAACCATTACGTAGATAGTTTGGAGAGACTAATGGAAGCTCTGGGAATTAATGCTGGATATTGTGGAGGAATTATTTTAATATACACTTGTGGGTTATCAAAGAGAACGGATGGTTTTGCTGAGCAACTGGGTTAGATATAGAAAAACTGTAAAAGGTTCTGACATAACAAGGTGTAGAGCTGGATGCCTGCTGTGTTCATCCAGCTCTACACCTTGTTATCTCAGATTTTCCAGCATCTGCAGTTCCTACTATCTCAGTAAAACGTTCTCATGGATTTGCAATGTTGCCTCAGTCTGTACTTTGAGTTGAACCAGCTTTACCAGCTATTTGGCACTATTCTCGTGCCAGTTGCTCATGTTGGAACACTTGTATTTAAGTTGTTCTAGTATAGCAATAAACCCATTAAATTATTAGTTTACCACATATGTAGAAAACTGTTCCAGTGGAAATGAGAAATCTGATTAATTGTAGCAGAAGGGAAACAATTAAATGGATCTAACTTTGAATGCGAATCAACAATATAATTCAGATTTTACTATGTAAAGCATCAGGAATAATAGAACATTACAGCAGAGGAAAAAGCCACTCAGCCCATCACACCTGTGCCAGGTCTTGAAAAAAGCATTCTATCTCCATCTCCTACCCTTTCTCCATAGCCCAACAAAGGGTTTCTCCTTCAATTATTTATCCAATCCCCTTCTGTGAGTTACTATTAAATCTGGTTCCATCAGTTTCTCCAGCAGTTTGTGTCAGAGAATAACAACTGGAGTTAAATAAAAATCTTTTCATTTCACCTCGGGCTCCTTTGATTATTACTATTGCGCTTTGATTAATAATCTTTATCAAATTCCCCTCATAGCTGTTATCCGTCTCCTTCATTGTTTTGAACACCTCCATTATGTTTTTGTTTAACCTTTGTGATAATGTTGCAGCATTAAGAGGTTATTTTGACCTGGTTTTTGTTAAAGAGAGGTTTTAAGGCAGAAGTGCTAAGCAATCTATGAGAAGATTAACAACTTGTGAAGCTTTGGGTGTTCACTTCGAAAATTGGAACAATAGAATCAGCCTGAATGGGTGTGGTCAAACTCCCAACCGTACGACCAGGGCTTTTGCTTTAGCTTTCAGCAGTTGCTGATGGAGTCTCGAAGTGAGAGAACTTTTTTTAAAATCTTCTCTCAGTTACAGCTGCCAATGATGCCATGACTACTGCCAGGATACGAGGCATTGACCTCTATGGTACTCTGCCTATCGCTAGCTGGATATTGAGGGACAATGGGTTCCCCTTTAAGGTGACATGTGATACCTGCAAAAGTGATGCATGTTCAGTCGACAGCACCCTTCACTGAGGAGAAAACTATAATCTTAGTACAATGTTATCCTTGCTCTGTTTTTCTTGTCTCTGGCAAAATGGAAATATAGTCAGTTCTTTTTCAATAAAGAAACTCACTGACATTTCTTATTCAAAAATAGAGTGAGGATGCATACGAACTCATAGCCACTGGCAATGTAATCATTGCCCTGATCTGAGTTTCAAGTTACAGTTACAGCAAATGATACTTTTCAGTGAGGACATTCTTATGCAATGGCCAGCACTCAGATTCAGTCATGAGATTTGCTTTCTGAACATCCTGGGTAGATATAGTGTCCATCGAGGAACCCTCCTCCCCTGCTCCTCCCTTTTCCAGCAGCTTTCTGTGCTCTGAGTGGTCTCAGTTATCTCTCCAAATCATGGCTGTTTTCTAAAGGGAATTGTTCCTGGTGCATCTGTATCTGGGAGCAGCTGATTTCTGCAGAATGCTTGAAGTCAGCAATAATTCCTTCAGCACATGCCATACTACTCCCTATAGATTCTCATGGCTTGAAACAATATAGCAAACACAAACACTCAAAGAATTGCAATGACAGCCAGAAAAAAATCATCCAGCAACTAACCAGTGATTAGTTTTTGATCCTTTCAAGTAGATTATATTGGATGTCAGAGTGCTGAGGAGATGAGAATTTATTTATAGCTGTGATGGGAGGTTAAGATACAAAGCCAGCTGAAAGATTGTGGTCCATATTGACAAAGTGCAATCAAAGCAGTGTTGTCTGCAGATTGGTGCAAAAATCCATATGCTCTGTATCTGCCCACCTGTTGTTTACTGTGTGTCAGCGCACACTCTTGCGCGTTTGACCCATCTCATCAGTATGCATGCATCATGAACACCCAGTGGCTCAGTGGTTAGCCTTGCTGCTTCAGAGTGCCAGGGACCCACGTTCAATTCTACCTTTGGCCACTATCTGTGTGGAGTTTGCACATTCTGCCTGTGTCTGTGTGGGTTTCCTCCAGGTGCTCTGGTTTCCTCCTGCAGTCTAAAGGTGTGCAGGTTATATGAATTAGCCATGCAGGGTTACAGGAATAGGGCAGGGGAAGGGCTTGGATGTGATGCTCTCTGAAGGGCCAGCATGGCCTTGAAGGGCTGAATGGTCTGCTTCCACACTGTAGGCATTCTATGATCTTGGAGGTGAAAGGTCACTTGGTGCATACCACACACCAACTTTATTCTCTTTCTTGGGAACTCAATGTCTCATGTAGTGCTGATCCCAATACGCATATTTCCTTGAAAGAGTCACTTCATGCTGACTGGCAGCAAGAACTCTAGCCATGCAGGATCCTGCCCTTGCTGCAACTAAGTCCAGTGAAAAAATAATTGCTGTAATCTGGTTTGAGTTCAAATAACTCAACAGATCAAACCCTGAAACTTCTGAAAGGACATTTTCACTTGAGGTGCAAATTTCTTTTTTTCAAAGTATCTACTATTAAAGTTTCAAGAAAAGAACCATATTTTCTCAAAGAAACGTAGAAAATAGGAGCAAGAACCCTGTTCCTACTTTCTCCCTATACTCTTCAATCCCTTCAGCCTTACCAACTATGTTGAAATCCTTCTTAAAAGCATTCAATGTTTTTGCCTCTAGCGCAGACTTCATAGGCTCATCACTTTCTGGATAAAATAAATTTATCTCATTTTAGTCCTAAATTATTACCCCATATCCTGAAACTGAGTCTCTGGTTTTCGTCTCCACAGTCATTTGAAACATTCTTCCTGCATTTTCACTGTCTAGTCCCATAAAAAATTGACCCTCTATGAGCTCCCTGCTCATTCTTGTAAATTCCAGTGAAAAGAATCCTAACCAAACCAGTCTCTATTCATCCATCAGTCCTGCCATCACAGGAATTGATGCTGCCAGGCCTGCTCAGTATCTCCAGAAATGTCTATTCCAGCATCAACAGCATGTGGCTTTCCTTTTAAAGAACTCCTGGATCACACATCTGGTATTTCTACCCTCAGTGACCTATGTTTGTCTCTGGTTTTTCCAACACACTGAACTCTGGACCTTTATTTTCACCTATCTCTCCACATTTCCCAAACCTCACTTGCAGCTTCTGTGTTGAATCTCTGCCATCTGGAACTGCTGTTTCTTCTTCCAACACTTCTCAATTCAGTGTTAGTACTACGCATTGCTAAGTTCAAAGGTTGAACGTTTACATTCCATTCCAGAGATTTGAGTACAAAGGTGAGGCTATACTGTCAGAGTCCTGTTGCTGAAGCTGCCATCTTTCAGATGAAATAGACCTCTCAGTCGGATCTAAAAGATCTAAATG
Source organism: Rhincodon typus (assembly GCF_021869965.1). Taxonomy (NCBI): domain Eukaryota; kingdom Metazoa; phylum Chordata; class Chondrichthyes; order Orectolobiformes; family Rhincodontidae; genus Rhincodon; species Rhincodon typus. The sequence goes on along the minus strand of NC_063359.1, from coordinate 10,370,346 downwards.
ATGATATTTGAAGAAGAATCTAACAATTCCAAAATAAAACACAAAATCTCTGGTTGTTCTTCCTTCATTCTGATGGTAACTACACTTCAAAATGGGCAGTAGAGTATATTGACATATCTTGATATTGTGAAAGCACTTTTTTGCAATTCATACATGAGAGAGGAGCATTAACCATCCCTAATAGCCCTTGGCAAGGTGGGTAGTGAGACACCTTCTTGAATCTACACAGACCATGTGGTCTTGGTGCACCCACCATGCTGTTAGCTGAAAAACTCTTGGATTTTGATGCAGGACCGGTGAAGCAAGGTCAATACATTGGAACCTCTGGATGGCATATTTCTTGAATGAGAACTTGTCCCATGTGTCTACTGCTCCTGTTCTCCTGCACAGTATAGCGTGCAAATTTGGAAGGTGCCTTGGCTAGTTATTGCAATGCTTTTCTGAGATAACATATATTGCATATATAAATTAGATTATTTTGTAATTTAATATAATTATGCACCGGATATATTTCTCTCTGCCAACAATAACATATCTTCTAGTTCTGTCTCTTTGGTTTTCCTGTCTAAAAATTTAACATTGCTACATCTTTCTTTTCCTTAAAAAGCCTCTTTACAAGCAACACTGTGCTTTTGACTCAACTTTAATTTGCTGTTTTGTTTGTCCCCTTGTTAGACGCTTGCCTTTGTGGTTTTGCACATGATGCATGTTGTATTAATTCATGTTGTTGCCACTGTACTTACCATTTCTTTCCCACAATAAATTCCATTGTGCTCTAAAAATGTGAACACATTCTCAGCTAATTAACATGTGGCAATATTTAAATGAGGATTGTAAACATTATGACATGTCCCCAAAGAGCCATTAACATGCTTTGTTTGATCACAAAGTATTGAAGATGCCTCAGTAACCAGAGGATGTCAATCCTAAACTGTCCTGTCTTTATTTCTTAAATAATGTTTATCATGGCAAAGTGAGCCACATGTCAAGAGTTAATTTACTGAATATTTCTTTAGCAGTTAGGGAAAACTTATTTTCTTGCTGTAAATAATGCAGGAGCTGATATTCATATTCTAGGAACTTGGTATCTAAATGGGCTGTTTGCCTCGACTAAGTACATCTGCCTCAACAAAGTATTTGATCTAAGGGTTGGCATAAACAAACCTTCAGCAAACATCATTAAATTACATTTTAGCTTTCAGTAGCATAGAATGTATGCATACATTTTTGGACTTGTGAACTATTTTTCAGCTTAATCTTTTTTTCCAATTGGATCTGGTTACCCAATCATGCATTGTTTTGACAGAAATTTCATTACATCTCCATTAATGCCCTAGTGCCTTATTTTGCCTGTTGAGTCTCCAAAATTAAAAAGTATCCATCAAAATTGATTGAAACTTTGAAAACATAAGGCCTTTCCCTCATTGTGCTACCAACTTGGACATAACTGCAGAAATAATCAAATAAATACTAGAAATGATTCCTTATTTTTATGTTGTTTAGCCTAATTAAGAACATTATCAGTGCAACCAATCACAAGAAAGAAAAATCTATGAATTAGCTAAATACTTTTTTTTGCTGGAAATGAAAATAAACGTGTATTTTTTAAAAAAAACTAAACTGGAACTATGAAATAAATAACTTACTTGGAGTTAATTGTTTGCTGAGGCTGAATGCTGACAAAGTACATTTCTGCTGGAGAAGAAACTCTGATCATTAGTAAAAATAGAATTTCTGACGTCTACATTAACCACCAGGAATGAGGCACTTTCAAAGTTGAATCAGAGATAGTAGGAACTGCAGATGCTGGAGAATCCGAGACAACAAGGTGCAGGGCCGGATGAACACAGCAGGCCAAGCAGCATCATAGGAGCAGAGAGGCTGACGTTTCGGGCCTAGACCCTTCAAAGTTGATACCTGTTTTCCTATTATTTAAATTTATTCCCACACCTGACAGAACCTACAGCAAAGAGCAGCATGATATTAATCATTGCAGCACAATGTACAAATAGTCTTTTGATTTTCGCTTCTGCTAATTTTTATTCCTCTCTTTAAATTGACAGCAGCAGGCAAACTTCTAATCTTTCGTTTCTCCTTAAGGCACTTTTTTTTTGCATGGTAATACCAACATGGCATCAGCTAGGCCTCAAAGTCATCAGAGTACAGCAGGTCTCCACTTCAACTCAAACCAAAGCAAAATTATGATATCAAAAGGAAGGTACGAGCAAAACGAGGTGTACTCCTGTGCCCTCGTGCTTTTTCTATAATGTGGCTTCCTTCACCTATTTCTTTCTCTATGCTGCATCGTCTTCATGCTCCAGCTGTCTGTGCCAGTCTCTACCGCCCCTCTATTCCTGTGTTCTTCATGCTTTGCTCTCCTCATTCTCCCATTACTTGTTGATTCTGCTCCCTCTCCTCTCTTGCTATCTCAGTGCTCCTGCTATGTTTGTACACCTGCCAAATTTACACAGGCTCCGCAATGATTTGAAGGCATAGCCATATCAATGATGTTTATAAACATCTAACTGTTTTCACAAAGCATCAGTAAAATGCTGTTTTTGCAGCATTTTATGTTATAATTCATATATTGTATTTCAATTGGATGGGGAGGGTTGAGACTGATTCATGATCTATTTGAACACGGTTCCTGCAAACAAAATTGTCCAGCCTCTCAACATCAGATTTTCTCTACTCTATTGATGTATTGCTTATCACGTGTTTCCCCAATTTCACCTTTAAATTAATTATGTTATGACTGTTATTGGCCTAATGTTTTCACTTTAGTTATCAGCGCTGGCTCATTCTCCATTATGGGATCCAACATCACACATCTTCCCTTTGACCATTCTCATATTGCGTGAGAAATTTGTTTGAACTCCACCCTCATATCTCCTTTCCATACCTCACTTATCTAATTAACGTCATGTTGTTTAAAATAATCTGTGATTACTGTTCTACGTATTTTTATTCAATCCCCTAATTTATCTGCACATTTCTTTTCCTCCAACTCCCATCCATCATCAATGGGGGTCTATACACTACACCAATAAATGTGACAAGTCCTTTCTTATCTTTTGGAGCTATCCAGATGGATTCACAGACTCCTTCACGTCTTAGAGAAAGCATCATTGAAAAATCAAAGGTACCAACTGCACAACTGACAGAAGAATTGACAGAGAAGGTGTTCTGTGCAGAACATTTGATGGAGAAGGCACAGAGCATTTCAGAAGACATATAATCTATAATTTCGAGAGACTAAATTCTACTTTGTTTTTATTTTACATAGTGCAGATTGTATTTATTGGAACAGCATATCATTAAAATCATGCTTTATTCAGGAATAGTTAGTAGTTAGTAGGGGTTCATTTGGTTTGTTAATAGGTTAATAGGTTTGTTCACTGTTAGAGTTAGATAATTAAATTTTTACTTGATGATTGTAAAGTGAGTGTCAGGGATTTGATCTATTTAACCACTAGAAGTTGCTGAAAGGCAAGTTACGCCACTTTTCGTTTCACAGATTCTGGGGTCAGGTGCTCCTGTTTGGGTGTTTCAGTTTTAGTCCTCAGAGAGGGTGGGGTTAACCACCGCTTTATAACAAAACATAGCAGCTATGGTTGAATGGTAGAGAAAACTTGATGGGCTGAATGGCCTCATTCTGGTCAGGAAGAATGGTTGACCCACATTTTATGGTCAGCATTGAAGCAATGCTGCTTGGTGCTGACCTCCATGAAAGTAACCCATAAAGATCTAGTGATTTGTAATAATTTCCACTTTCTCATTGACAGTGTAAATCTAAGTCAAGTCAAGGGTTACCTGTTCTGAAATTGAATCATATCAGAGTTGAAATGTTTACTCTTTCTCTCTCTCTCTCTCTCTCCCCACAGACTTGCTGAGTTTCTCCAGCACTTTCTGTTTTTTTTAATGAAGGGTAGGTATTGGTGTGAAAACACATGGAAAATTTACGTATCAGTGAATAGATATACCTGAGTTTTAACGAGAATATTAGCAAGATTACTACCTCTAAACATCCTCACTGGCCCTGAAAAGCCTATCCTTTATTTGTGGAATGTCAAATTCCTCCACAGTGATAAAAATGCCTCGTTTTAGCAACATAAAACAATATTTACCGAAAAGTGTGTTATCATCATTTCAGCCACTATATTTATACAGTTATACATCTATTTCCCGCCTAATAAGAAATAAATTGAACCACTTCCAGAAATGACAGAAAGCAGAAACATATTAATTAAATTCAAATATTTTGCACACAGCCAAATGGAGACAATTTTGTCACTACTACCACAGCACAAATGTAAACTATTATGTTAAATTTGGATTTAACTTTGGTTAGAATACACTTTGTGTAATGTGGTGTATTGCAAAACATATGTAAAAGGCACTGCATTATATATGCCACAAAATGCTGAACAGGCTTAAGGATCATTACACTGACAGAGTGAAGCCTGAAAGACTACCTTGTTGAATTCTTTAAAATTATGATGGACCAGATTTTCCAGTGAGTGGTAATCTCATGCAGATTGCCACTCTGGCCCTTCTTTTTGCCTGAAAGATGGGAGCTCTGCATTTCTGAGAGGAGATTGTGCTGAGAGTTCCTTCAGAAATTTCCTATTGGGTTCTGTTTTGCGTTCACTACTTGGCTGCTTTTCAGGTGGTTCGAATCACCCCCAGATCCCTAGTTCTGACACTGGACTTATTTAGGGAATGTGAAAAGAAGAAAGCAGTAGACAGGTGTTTCGGGGAAAATAATCTCTGTGTTTATTAAATACAAAAGTTAAGTATAATACAAAAAATAAAGCAAATGTAATAAACAGTGAAATTGACACACCTATGCAGAGGACAGCAATTAAATACACTATTATATCAAATACAGGTTAAACACTTTTAGAAGGTAAACACAGTTTTAATCACAGAAAACGTTAATCAGTCTTCCTACCCCTGGGACCCCATGTACTATCACCACCAACTTCCCCTCCCTGCTAACTAGGTTGGAAACTTTGGGGTCTCAAAAGTACAGGCTCATCATTGTGGAAAAATAAGATTTTGAAGTACAGCTGACTATTCCCACTTGCCATACCTGGTGCCTCGATGAAGACTTTGGACTGTTTAGGCCTTCAATCTGGGTTGTGTCTGCTGATGCGGTAGGACATCTAGTGGATTTATCAGGTGAGTACTTGGTTTTCCTTACTTTCTGGTGGTTTTGTGGGTCGGTTTTCAACTCAGGATTCTTCTGAGGCCTTATGATGCTGGTCGGGTCAGTGATTTTCAGAGTTGGTCAGTTCTTAGGTCTTCTGGTCATGGTCAGTTGCTGTTGGTTCCCCAGGTATGGAACAGGCCTGTGTCAGTAGGTTTCGGAATTGCAGTTGGCATCCCCCTTCTGGAGATAGTTCTTGGAAATAGCCACTGGAATTAGTTCTGGGGATCACTGTTTGGAAAACCTCCTGGAGATAGCTACCAAAAGATTGCTCTTGGGGAGGTAGGTGTTTGCGTTCATTCTTCTGGAGATCACTGTGGGGATAGCTCTCTACGGTAAGATCAGGGCCTGCAATTATACTAATTGTGGGCCTCTTATCTTCGTGCCAGATCTGCACTTGCCATTGTTCCCTTTGAGGTCACTTTGCTTTCTGACAGTGAAGAGTATGTGTAAATATAATTTTAGGGCCTAAACTCTTCCATTTGTCAGCCCCTACCCCACTCACCACTATCACATAGCCTACCATTACACACCCCCTGTTGTTAGTCACTAACAGTCCCCATTAACAACTATTCACCCTCCCAGCCTGATCGTTAGCAACTCTTTGTCTGTCCAACTGCTCTTCTCTCTCTGTAGGTTCTATCCTATCATTTATTCCCTACCCCATCCCCCTCCCTTTTCTCTGCATATAAACTGACATTTTCCCAGCCACCATCAGTTCTGAGGAAGGGTCACCGGACCCGAAACATTAACGCTGTTTTCTCCTTCACAGATGCTGCCAGACCTGCCGAGCTTTTACAGCAGCTTTGTTTTTGTTCCTGATTCACAGCATCCGTAGTTCTTTTGGTTTTTATTTATGTGTAAATATATTTTGATTGAAGTTTAACGCCCGATATCTCTGTGAATGAATATTGTTTGAAGTTGAATGCCCAGTATCTGTTTCTGTTCCATAATGTCTGTGTCAGTAGCCTGAGGCGTAAAAGTTAGTTTCAGTCTAGAGTGTTAGGTCTGGTTGATTGTTCTCTTAGAGTGGAGGTGTAAATTAGACATTTAAGGCTGAACTATGGTTCCAGGCAACTATCTCTGAGTCTGTGTATTTTTCCTGGAATTCAGCCTGGCTACGCCCTTTCCTTTAAAAGTGTTTGGAAAGTCCAAGATTTTGGTCTACTATTGCAGGACATGGGAATTTTTGTTCAATCCTCATATTCTTTCATTGTGTAGAACTGTCAGAGGGAGACAAAACCATGACCATTTTTCATAGCTGTCAGTTTCTCTATTCTGACATTTAAATGTCCAGACACCCACTTTGACAGCTGCTGTCAAAGGTTAATGATATTAATGCTGGGATGCTTAGGTGCAAGGTGGATAGCAGGTTGGGGGGCTAGGTAAGTCAGATGCCAAGGAGGTAGGATGCCAGATGGGGAGGGTGTAGGATACCAGTAAGGTGAAAGGTGGGGAAGATTTTGATGCCAATTGGTGGGAAGCTAGCTGGGGTGCCAGGGTTCAAGGTGGCAAGGGAGGAAGTAAATGATTAAGGAGGTCCATGTGGGCTGGAGAAAACATCTCCACTGGGGGAAGGGAGGGGGATTGAGTCTGGTCGGGTGAGCAAAGAGAAATATATGGTTGGATTTGACATGAGCTGTGGATGGTCTGGTCGAGGGGGTTTGGAGTGTGAATTGAACAGAGATGTCGGCTCTTCGAGTGGGGCATTGGATTCTGGACCAGGAGGTTTCAGATCCAGGAGCTATGGCATTGAATCCCTCGGGTGGTTGTCAGATCCCCAGGATGTTGGATCAAGGTATGAGAGTGTAAAGGGTCTGGGGTGGGTGGTGGGCATGTGAGTGAGGTAGGTATGGGCTCACTTTAGTGGTAACTCAGGAGTTAGACGATGCACTTAAAAATCAATCGTTTCCTGAGTAACTATTTTATTGAATTTCATCAGAACCATGTGAAGTCTTTGATTTTTATGGATGCTTTGCAGAATTTCCATACCTAGTGGAATTGCCCAGTGGAAAATTCAATTTTCCAGGTTATTCCTTCAGAGTGTGCTATGACTGGGATCCTGCAGGGTCCCCATTCGCAGCTTCAATCTACACTCACATAATGACTGCTGGCCAGCAGAAAATCTACCCTGAAGTTATCTGATAAAATTGATGTAAAGAAGGTGTTGCCATGTGGTCTGAGGTTGTCCAAAACTGTTGGGTCATGAACAAAATATTGCATGATAAAATGTGGAACTACCTGTCTGATGGAACAATGGAGGGAAGTGGTACATTTAAGGAAAGTTAGATGAGCACATAAGGGGAAAATGAATATATTGTCTGATTGTTGGGATGGTTGTTAATCTCTGTGTTATAAAGCCATTCTTCATGATATAGGACTTCATGCATTTATTAGTTACTGATACTTACTAACCATTGATCATTTTTCAGAACCCTCAATCCAGGAACTTCAAAAAACTGTAAAAGTTAGTTGTACATTTACATTGCTGTACCTTCTACATTCGAATAGTCTTCAAATTCTGATCAAGAAGAATTAATTTGAAGCAGTATGAATGGGACCATCTCCTATCCATTTCGCAAAATATTCCAATAATCATCTGGGTACTCAACTCAACAGAGACAAACCATTGGACAAAATCACTCAGACAATGTGGTTCTGTTTATGAAATGAATTTGTTGAGAAATCACCTTATATCAGCCAAATACCAGGAATTCACCATTTCATGTGGAATTCAGCTAATCCTTTGTGTGTTAAGCAACTGTTTTCTCATAAGGCAAGAACTGACATATAAAACACAATGCCTGCAAGGACACTCTCTTTCTCTCTTTCTTACTCTCCAGCGTCGGGAGCCAAGATAAATCGAGGCAAGAGTGAGGCCATGTTCTTTTGAACTGGGCTGATCCCTGTATCCCCTTCACTATCAGGAGAGATTACCAGAAGATGCTGGGAATATGGTTCGGAGGGGCTGGGGCATGTGCAAAAATCTTGGGAGGAGTACCTCGCCAAGCTGAGGCAGAAACTGGGCTTTTGGGAGCATTGCTCCCTCTCCCTTGCAGGTAAAAATCTGGGCATCAAGCATGAGACACTCTCTCTGTTGCTGTACGTGGCACAGATTCGGCCCATTCCCCGAACCTGTGCCATTGCAGTCACCCGAGCCATTTTCTGCTTCATCTGGAGGTGTAAGATGGACCATGTCTGCAGGGAAACCATGTACAAAACTTTGGATAAAGGGGGGAAGAATGTACCCAACGCCACGCTGATCCTGATGGCCATCTTTGTGTGAGGCTGCATCAAGCTGTGTGTAGACCCTTGGTATACAAACACCAGTGGCACTACGTACTGAGGTTCCACCTGTCCCCGGTATTCCGAAGGATGGGACTTGCATCGCTGCCATGGCATGCTCCAAGTAGTTGGACAGTTCCATATCACCTGTGCTTTGTGGAGAAATTTGCAAAGAAAAACACCTTTGACCGCAAGTCTATCAGGCAGTGGTCAGCACATAGCGTTCTTGAGACAATGAGGGTAAAAGAGAGGCCGGATCCAGTCATGTGGTTCCTGAGCAGACTGTCAAAGTCATTTGGCAGAATGCTTCATCACCAGAACTTTCCAACAAGCACCAAGACATCGCTTGGCTAGTGGTGAGAAGGGCACGACCTGTGAGATCCTTCACATGTGCCCAGTCAGCCTGCGTCAACATGCACTGCCCTTGAAATGGTTACTGGGGGACGTTGAGACTGTCACACATCTCCTGCTGGAATGTGCCTTTGCAAAGGAAGTCTGGAGAAACATGCAGTTGTTTTTACTCACTCAGAGATAGTAGGAACTGCAGATGCTGGAGTCTGAGATAACAAGGTGTAGAGCTAGAGGAACACAGCAGACCAGGCAGTATAAAGGAGCAGGAAGGCTGACGTTTCGGGTCTGGACCCTTCTTCAGAAAATGCAGTGGGTTTTGTCGAGATTCATCCTGACCAGCTCCATGATGCAGGACTCTGTGCTCTATCATTTGTTTCCCGGGACGCACAGAGAGACAGACATCGACTTATGTCTGGAGGACCATCAACTCAGTGAAAGACACTCTTTGGTCTGTCCGAAACTTGTTGATCTTCCAGAGCAAGGAGTTGACCCTGACCACGTGTTGCAGACTGGCACGTTCCAAGATTCAGCATGTATGCTGAGGGATGCATGGAATATTGGGAGAGCTGCCGCCAAGGCACAATAAGGAAAGATCACCATCTAAGGTCTTTCTGCCGAAGTTAATTGGGGGTCCATTCAATTACCAGACCACCCCAACTTCCCTGTTGCCTCAAGTGTATGTAAATATAGTCATGTACAAATAAGAAATGTCTTTGGTTTGTTGGCTGGATCAAGTCAAATTCCAATGTTTGCTTCTTCATATGCTACTGAACCAAACTACTTCAGTGATTATGTGTGTATATATAAAGATATTCTTATGAATAAAGTATATTTTTGAAATAAAGAAAAAAACTGCAAGGTTTGAACCTTGTATAGTGTTGCATGTGCTATAGACAGAGCAGCTGTTATGTTCAAAAGAACTGAAAAATTGTACATCTTTAAAACTCTTCAATGTGAATTCAGGAGGACTGCTGAACTCGGCCTGAAGCTAGCCAAGTCGCTAATCTTTAAGGATCATATAGCCCTTTACTGTACTGGGCTATAAAATGCTTAATCTGTCCTCTCATTCTGTAACCTTTCTGTATGGCTGTAAGTGTTACATATGTGCATGAAAGTTGAAGCACCATTATTCTTCTGTAATAGAACAGATCAAATGTATCATTCAACTGAAAGAAATCTCCCTGTTATGTTGAGAGAACATAAGCAGTTAAGCACTCACAGAATTACCCACTTATAGCCTTATTTGAAAAGAAAATCCTGTAGTGGTCAGTTGAGCCATGGGAGAACAGAAGGGCCATTTGACCCCTGATGGTAGCACTGTGCAGTTTTGTTTTCAGGTGAGACTGACCATTTACAGCGTCTTTTTATTTTGATGAGGGATCAGGCATTTAATTACAGTCTTTGATTTGTTGCATGCAAAAAGAAATACTCACACTGCACCATGACACTGATAAATCCTTGTTCATAATTGCAATTAGTCCCTGATATTCCAAAATAAAATCTAACTGTATGATAAGTAAGAGATACAATAACACTGCCTCACAGTAGTGCTTATTATCCACCTGTTGAAGCCATGTGTCTAAACTCTGGCTACAGTATTGGCCTCAAATGTCATCATGGCACTTCAATCACATGAAGTAATGAAAGAAATCCTTTGCCACATGCCCCTTATGATACTTGAAACTTGCCTTTCACCAGTTTCAATCTCCAGGTCCCAGTCAGCAAATGGAAGAACAAATTACTTCAATCACGTTATTGTATGTGCCTTCTCATCAATTACTGAATCAAGTAATGCCTTTGTTGTACTGAACCATTTTAATTATTCACTTAGCCCTGCACACCTCTGTTGCTGTAAATGAAAGAATACAAAGCACACACTTGAGAGTTCGGTGAACGTGCTCCAAGAAACAAACAGGCCCGTAGGCTGAATTTCAAACAATCACTCTTCTGTAATGCAGATCTCTGTAATTCCCAAAATCAAATAGAGGGTTGGGCAACTTGTTTTCTCTTTGTCACTTTCCTTGTCAAACAGGCTGAAGGACACAGAACATAGAAATAGAACTGAATTGTTGCCAAGCATTGCACATATTTCCAAGCCCTGATGTCAATTAGGGATGCAAATATGAGAAATCACTCCGTCTTCCAGGACCAAGCTACATTTCCATCTCCAATAAAAACAAAGTTGCTGGAAAAGCTTGAATCAGAGATAGTAGGAACTGCAGATGCTGGAGAATCCGAGACAGCAAGGTGCAGGGCTGGATGAACACAGCAGGCCAAGCAGCATCATAGGAGCAGAGAGGCGGACGTTTCGGGCCTAGACCCTTCATCAGAAAAGGGGGAGGGGAAGGGGGTTCTGAAATAAATAGGGAGAGAGTGGGAGGCGGATAGAAGAGTGATAGAGGAGAGGATAGGTGGAGAGGAAACAAACAGGTCGAAGAGGCGGGGATGGAGCCAGTAACGGTGAGTGTAGGTAGGGAGTTAGGAAGGGGATAGGTCAGTCCAGGGAGGACGGACAGGTCAAGGGGGCGGGATGAGGTTGGTCGGTAGGAGATGGAGGTGCGGCTTGAGGTGGGAGGAGGGGATAGGTGGGAGGAAGAACAGGTTAGGGAGGCAGGGACGAGCTGGACTGGTTTTGGGATGCGGT
>NC_063359.1:10295604-10358454 GCF_021869965.1 Rhincodon typus | reverse complement strand
GTTAACTCTGTTTCTTCCTTCACAGATGCTGCCAGACCTGCTGAGCTTTTCCAGCAACTTTGATTTGGTAAATGGATACCTCAATGTAGTACGATCTATTGAAATTGTTAATAAAGGATTGTCAACACCCTTGGCAATTAACATTAATGACATTTTGTTAAATATAAACACAATATACCAGAGTGGTTAAGAGAGGGAATCTTTGGAACCCTACGTACTCGGGCCCCAATTCCACTTAAAGTGTTATTCCCCCAACATTGCTGATGTTGCAATCTACTACTTAGCATAATGTATATTCACGCATTATACTACAGGTCATTTCACTGTAGTGGGTACCACATTGAAGTCTTCCCCTGTTTTCACAGAGGTGAGCACATTCAATCTTTTTAAACCAAATTGATTGCATTTATCAATTTTGTACTACTACAGTACATGACTGAAGTTACCAATGCAAATATTCCACATTTTCGAAGAAAAACATTCCTTGAAATGAGTTGTCTTAATGATTGTTCTGTTCTTGCTGCTGTTTCCTATCCTCTCTGTCCTTGCAGACATTTACATTCATTGATTTTCAAATTGAATTGCCTTCAATGTCACATTGCTGACTGATCTGCTTATTTGCCTTTGGCCTCGTTTGTGAGTCCTACATTCAAAGCTATTGAAAAAATAGTAAGAATTTATTTCAGTTTCAGTCACTGTGTAGTGAGGGTAATAGAACTACATCAGATTATATAGAATTTAAAGCACCGGAACAGACCATTTACCCTAGCAGCTCTGCACTGTTCTAAACCTTAGACTTCTGAAGCACTGTATTAGGCGACTCTCACCGTACTTCATCCAATCTTTTATGTACGTGCTTCCATTACTTTATCTTTCATAAACCTATCTAGATTCCCCTTAAAAATAATATATCTGTACAGCTAGGATTTTCTGATGGCCACATTTCTGAAGCATAGGTAGGATTTGTGCATGGGGACGTTATGGAATATCCATCACAGCAGACTCCAAAACAATTGACTGGGAAATTTAAGATTCTGCTGGTCAATTTCTAAATACCTGAACATCCCCCGCCCTATTTAAATTGGTGAATTTGGAGGGCTCCTTGTAAATTAAATAAATAGTTACTCAGGAAAATTTAGATTATTAAATACCTAGACTAACATCTGAGTTACTACTAAGCAGACTCCCAACTTACCTCACACAGCAACACCTCCTTGAGACCCTTTATACTACCCAAACCTTGATCCAACCCTTTTCTTTGCTGGTTCAGATCCAACTCCTGCACTTCTCTGCCACCCAATCTGATATCCCCAATCTAGATCAGGCCATTGCCCCCGGACCACGCTACCCCACTGTACTTCTCACTCTGGACCCAACATCCCTGCCCCAGTACCAGACCCAACCCCAGTCAGTGGGATCTGACAACTACGTAACCCTCAACTTCACACTAGACCCAATATCTGCCATCTACCCGACTTACCTGAAACACTCTATCATCTACCTGGCTGAATTGCACACTACCCACCTAGCTTTCCACTCACATGACACCATACCTCCTGTCTCTCTATCCCCTTACCCAGTTGATAACTTACCCATTTGGTCCTTTATGTACCTCAGCCTGAGACTCAACATATAGACTTACCCATTAACAACAGTGGTCAAAGTGGATGGATCTGTAAATCACAGAATACCGCAGCTGACAGCTGTGTAATGGGAATGTTGTTTGTGCTCCCCCAACTGATCTACACTATGAGGGACCTGTCAGAATGGAAGAACACTCCACATTTTTCATAATTACAAGATGGTCATTAATATCAATAATGTCTTTAGGAGGATCTTCTTTATTCGGAGAGAGGTTAGGTTGTGCAGATTGCTACTACAAGTAGAAGGTGTGATAAGGCACATGAAGTCAGATTTTCCAAAGAATGTAAATCAGCGTGACCTGTCAGAAATGAGGAGCTCCTTTGTTGTGTAACTAAACTGTGGAGTGGTAATCTGTGTCAGATATTGAATGATATATAATGACCATTATATTTGTGGTCCCTAGCTTCCTACTGTACCCATGGATGCAACTTCTTCATATCTGCCCAATCTAATCCCTTCATAATTTTAAATGCCTCAGTTGGGCGCACCCTGTACCCTTCTCTTTCCCTGAGAAAAGAACCTCAAATTATCCAATTAAAATATCAAGTCAAGTTTGAAAGCAAAGATTGGGTGAATTCTTATTAGCAACTGGCTATTTTTCTTCTTCAATCACAGTCAGGATCCTGATGAGAGATTTGATAAGAAGGACAAGCATTTCTTCCCAGCTTGAAACATGTCAGGCCAGCAATGGAAGGGAGTTAATTCTTAACTGCCCTTTGAGGTTAGCTAGGAAGTCACTCAATTGTCTCATAAATAACTGCAGTGGTCGAAAAGAAGGTTCTCAAGGTAAACAGAAAATATAGGCCTCACCTAAAGAAACTGTGCCATCATAGGTCATCTATTCAAAATAAAAATGCAACATTTAGTCTTTCACAAAATCCAATTGGCTTAAAGATCTAATTTTTTTTTCAGTCACTGTAATTAAAGGATGACCACTGAGTCTCGTGTATAGTGCTGGAACCAAGTTGAGACTAATAGGTCTTTGGAACAATATTCAGACTAATATTGGCACCAGTACATTAGCTCCTCCCCTGACCTCAGAACATGTCAACAGACTCACAATCGATATTTGTGGTTGCCAGTTAGGCTGTTAAAGTCTGTTCCAGGTTTCTCTTTGAAGAGGAACTTGTAGAAGTTCACAGCAGCCTGGTTGCAGCTCACAGCAGAAAGGTTCAAAATATTGCGCCTGACTGACACGCAGGAAGTCTTTGTCACTAACATTATCATAATGTTGCTATGGGAAGGCTCCTGCCAAATGAACTACCAATGACAGAAGCTTGCATTTCTTTAAAAGTTTTGATTTTGGGGAACAAGAAATGTCAAGTCATAGAATTGTAGCAAAGGGAAGGTAAACAGAGAGAGAACAGAGAAGGAAGAGTGAAACCCTGGTTGAGAGGTTAATACCAACAGCCGAATTTTCCATCAGAAAATTTCCTTTTCCATTAGAGAGAGGGGAAAGTAAAATTGGATCAGAGTCAGTGGGACAGAATGTTGGGAGGGATGGGAGGATTTTGCAAAGTTCAGCAAGGCTATTGAAGATGATAATGTTAAACTTGAGATGCTGGGGACTTGGGAACCAACGTGATTAGTGAGCACAAGATTGTTTCAATGAGCAATACGCAGTTAAGAGGAGATTTTTTTCAAAAAAAAGTTTTCGCAAGTGAAATTTTCTTCCTAAAACAGAATGATTTTTACAACAAGGTCGTTTAATACAGTGATTGCAACATCAATGGAGTTTAAAACTAATTTAGAGGATTATGCTAAAGTATTCTCTGTTTGTGATTTTCTCCTGTTTTGTTTCAGCAGGGACTTTTTTTTTACAAATATAGGCATATTAGAAGAGCAGAAAATATCATGACAGGAGGCACAATAAACTCGATATTTGACTGCCAAGAATAGTCCAGATAACCAGTGACGGATGATGACATTTGTGAGTTATCAAGTGAATCCTCCCTTGTGAATACATGCAATTTGATATCACATTTCATGAGACAACCTCGATCTAATCCACACTGCTTGGTCAACCAAAGTCATAAAGAGAGCTTCTGTGCACTGAATGTGATCTCTTTCATTCGGCTAAGTGTTCCACTGAATTTTGGAAATACATAGAAACCTTTACGACCTCAGGGATGTTGAAAAAGGAGAATTGTTATTTTAAACTATGGCTATAGCAGGTATGGAACACTCGCGTTGCTGGTGAATCTAAAGTGAAGTGTTATAAAGAAGCTGCTGTATAATAATTCTATGGTTGATGACAGGTATCACTGCTGTTCTTATTTATTAGTAATTCTGAACTTTGATTGATGACCTCAGTTTCCAGACAGCAATCACATGGAAGCATGATTTGTCTTGGCAGTGTAAAAGAAGACATTTTTTCTGTCTGTGATAGTGTGCTAACTCAAAGCTGTTATCAAGTAGCTGCACTTTTATTATCTTTACATATCAAAATATATGGCTCTTTGTGTTAGCTATCTCTGCATAATTCATGCATCCTATTTCCAGAGTTAGGTGCTGGCGAGTCTAGAGGGAAAGAAAACTGTGCGCAGACCGGGAATATGCATTTTCAATAACTTTCCATGCAAAGCAATCAATCAACAGCAAGAATAGATGGGGTGATAAGTTACCCGGCAGACAGAATTCATTTTTGTTTCTCGTAAGATTATGACATTGCTATAATATAAATTGCCTCAGCAATTGTTGAGATCAGAAGAGATTTATTGCTGCAAGCTTTCATCGCAACTCTGTTTCTGAAGGAGTATTACAGATTTGAAGGAACAGGGGTGTTGTTTGCATCATGTTTTTGACTTCACCCTGTGTAATTCAATAGACTTTATTATTTGTTATAACCAGCTCTTCAATTTGTTGCAGTTCTTGACAGAACACAGCAAATCGTCAAACTCCTAAGTGTGGAGGGACAAGCTAACCTCCTTCTTTGACCTCCTTCTTTCCTCTATTGGCGAGAATAAATATAATTTTAAAAACTCCCTTCCTTTGTGGATACATTTCTTCCAAACAATATAATGCACATTTTAAAAAGAGATAATTTACCCAGGCTTTCTGAGTTAACAAAAGAGTGACTTTATTTTGTTACTAAACATGAGAAGAAATAATACAGCATTATACATTCACATAGATTAGGAACAAAACATGAATCTGAAAGAAGATGAAAAGTTTTTAAAAACTGTAGGCAGCACTGTCTCTTACTCATTCATTGGGAGTAGATGATAGAATATTGTAGCCATTACACTGGATGGTATTGGCAACATTCGCATTCTCAGGCAGATTGAAAGCCTTTGTTCCTGCTCTGTTTAGATGGCAGCTATCTGGTAGGCGTCAGAATGAGATGATTCTTTTTTCTTTCTTTACCTGTTCGCAAGTATTATAGTTCAACAAGGCATCGATTGGTATGTCAGGTTACTGACATAACCAAGCTAAGGGCTGCAGACAGTTTCTTTTTTACCCTGTTTTTCTATACCCCAGTAAGTGTAAACACAAACATGCTTGCAGTAAATAGCTTCTTGCTAAAAGTAGAGATTGGGTATTTCACATCTCGTTGCCTCTTCCTTGTTAGCCTTTCTGTTTGACATTTGGAGTTTGTTTCACTCTACGTGTTTCTCTTTCTGTGGGTGTACATACTGTTGCACGAGAAAATCACCAAATTTAAATTTGCAGACATCTTTTGTCTGTGGCAGTCTTCCTGTAAAATACACATGTTGGAAATAAAAGTATGATATATCCATAAGTCCTTTGGAGCTTTGAGCCATTACTATGACACTTGCCCCATCGGCTGTATGAAAAGTGATCCATTCTCATTGGGAAAAAAGCAGGAAAGAATTAAATGTACTAAACAACAAACTAACATGCACACACACACATTTCTTCTCTGAGCCTCAGTCAATATTATCTTTTCAGTTCAAACCAGGTCTGTCTTTGTTGTGGATAAGGTCATCTGTAATCACTTTTGATTTCCTGGAATGTGGAACAAACTCTAATAGAACAACCTGGCATTCTGGCTTTTAAACCTTACCACAAAAGTTAATTGTGGTCAGGTTAGACTGTCATCTCTTTGTTCTCACTCTTAGACTATATCTTAAAGTGTTTGAATGCCAATAACAAGCTAGAGATTTTGCATTGCACTGTAGAATACCACTTCTGATGTCCATTTAGGTGTTTTGGAGAAGTAACTGATTGGTCCCTTTATTCAGATTTGTCTTTCCAAAAGAAAGCAGTTCCATCTTGATAGCACTTGCATCAATGCTTTAAATATTTATTTAAAGTTTAGAGTTGCATGCATGGCCTCATTTATTAAGATGGTTGTCAAAGTTTCCAGAGGTTTGAGGTGAAAGTTCAATATAATCTATACATTATTAAGAACTTCATGATTTATTATTTTGTTATGGGAATAGAGATTTCTGCTACCACTTGTACATTTGCTGCTCTGGGCCATACTTATCCCCGATTCCCTCCTCCCCTCCCTCATGTGTCCTAGGTAGATCACTTGGGATATAGTAAACTCACTCTTTGAGAAATGGACCACCAGGACAACTGACTATATTTCTGGAAGAGGGCTTCCAGTTGCACTGAGTGTGTTTTCCAGAGGTCACTGTACCCTCAATGAAGTGTAGGAGGCTGAGAGGCGAACTTATAGAAATTTATAAAATCATGAGGGGTATAGATAGGGTGATTGGTAGTTGTCTTTTCCCCAGGTTGGGGCATTTCAAGAGTAGGGGAACATTTTAAAGGCGAGATGAGAGAGCTTTAGAAAAAGACATGAGGGGCACTTTATTTACACAGTGTGGTTCATGTGTGGAATCAACTTCTTGAAAAAGTGGTAGATATGAATACAATTACAACATTTAAAAAACATTTGGATAAACACATGAATAGGAAAAGTTTGGAGGGATATGGACCAGGATCAGGCAGGTGGGACTAGTTTAGTTTGGTATTATGTTCGGCATGGACTAGTTGGACAAAAGGGCCTGTTTCTGTGTTATTTGACTCGATGGCTCTCTGGAGGGAAGTTATCTTGGTAATGTACCCCACTATCTGGTACATCAGTCTTTGAAAGATAAGTGGGGCATTTCAGAATTCAATTGGCATGACTTAACACCGATATGACTATCCGGAATTAGACATGTGGAGATTTCCTTCACTCAGACAGTCAAGGAAATCTGCCAAGAATAAATATTTCTTGGTAATGTGGGCTTCTTTACCTATTTTATCAAGATAATCTTCCAGCCAGGGTATTCGGTGAGAGTCATTTGTTTGCATCAGTCCTCCCCTCAAAGACACATGCTGGAATTAAAATTTCAATATATCCTTTGGGAATCCAATCCATTGTTATGACACTTTCCATTGCCTAATCAGAATAGTTCATAGCCAATTTTTAGTCATAGACATGGGCCATTTGCTTCTTTATGTGAATGAGCTGGGAGTGTGAACACCCCTATTCTGGCTGGGAGTAATGGTGTCTCAATATACAGGCAAACTGGCCAGGTTTCAGTTGAGAACGGATGCTACAAAGTTGGTCGCACATGGATAAAGAGAAATTAGATTTATAAAATCTCAGACACATTCACCTATTAATGTGAATGCTCTTTAGCACATTCTGAGTGCCTTTAGAATACCAAGGAGCCCTCCTTATTGTCCCTACCACTTTCTGAAAGCTGTTTGACACTTTGCAAATGCCAGGCATGTACATTATCCATACCTTTCATGTCTTCCACACTTTTAGCCACTGCCATTTTCGAATTGACTTTTCCCATTTAAGAAAAGAGCAGGAAGAAGTACTGACTAAAATGATAAATACAATCCACACTCAGTGCCATGCGGCGCCACATGCATACTCTCAAACTTTCTCTCCAACAGCCTCGCAACACATTGGCTCAGGGCTGCACCACTCCGCAGTTCCACTTCATCCTCCGGCTCATTCGCCGATCTAACAAGAAACTTTATCTTTTCCTTTCAGGCATCAAGCCCACAAGATGCAACAACTCAAAGATACCCATGGCCCTCTAGAACTTTCCTCTCCTCCCTTTCCCTCTGACTCCATCCCTTCCCCCAACCCCACGTCCTGTTGGGTATTCACCAACCCTCCTAACCTTCTGCTCTCCGATGCTGAATGTTCTGTACTGAGCAAAGGACTCTTCTGCGTCCCCACCTTAATGAATTTCGGGCACAACATGATGCTGAACTCTTTATCCACCATCTTCACGTCCACGCCCATTTCTTTGGACAAGAGTCATCTCCCTGTCCCACAGATCCCTTTGCCCAGTTCCAACACTCTCCCTCCACCTGGACCCCTCCCTCCGGCCTTTTACCTGCACTTGATCTGTCCATTGAGGACTGTCGATGTGATATTGGTTGCCTCAATTTCTCTGCCCCTTCCACCAAATCCAACCTATCTCCCTCTGAAATGACTGCACTCTGCACCAGATTTAGCCCTGACTTTGTCATCAAGCCTGCCGATAAAGGTGTTGCTGTTGTAGTCTGGCGTACTGACCTCTACCTTGCAGAGGCTGAGCGCCAGCTCTCAGATACCTCCTCCCACCTTCCCTGTACCATGACCGCATCATGACACATCAGGCTATTGTATCTACTATGGTAACTGATCTCATTTCATCCGGTGATCTCCTCCACTCTGCTTCCAAGCTGATATTCCCCCAGGCCCACACAGCTTACTTCTCCCTCCTCCCAAAAATTCACAAACAGAACTGTCCTGCCAGACCCATTGTTTCAGCCTGCTCCTGCCCCACAGAACTCATTTCTTCCTACCTTGACTCAGTCTTCTCTCCCCTGGTCCAATCTCTGCCCACGTACATCCCCAATTCCTCTGATGCCTTACACCGGTTTCAAAACTTCCAGTTTGCCGGTTCCAGCCGCCTCCTCTTTACCATGGACATGCAACACACCATTCCCCTCCAGGAGGGTGTAAGGGCTCTCCGCTTCTGCCTGCAGCAAAGACCTGAACAATCTCCAGCCATCACCACCCTTCTCTGCTTGTCCGAGCTTGTCCTTGCCCTCAACAACTTTTCTTTTAACTCCTCCCATTTTCTTCAGGTAAGAGGGGTTGCCATGGGTACCCACATAGGCCCTATTTATGCCTGTCTCTTCATGGGGTGCATGGAATATTCCTTGTTCCAGTCCTATTCCGGCCCCCACCCACAACTCCTTCCCCAATACATCGATGATATCCTCAGTGCTGCCTCCCTCTCTTGTCTGGAATTGGAAAACTTCATCAATTTTGCCTCCAATTTACATGCTGCCATCACTTTCACCTGGCCTATCTCTGACTCCTCCTTTGCCTTCCTCGACATTTCTGTTTCCATTTCTGGGGATAGACTGGCCACTAATATCCACTTCAAACCCACCGACTCTCACATCTACCTAGACTATACATCTTCACACCCCACTTCCTGTAAAGGCTCCATCCTATTCTCTCAGTTCCTCCGTCTCCGTTGTATATGTTCAGATGAGGCCAACTTTGACAAGGGAGCCCCCGAAATGTCCACCTTCTTCCTCAACCGAGGATTCCCCAGCATCAATGTCAACAGGGCCCTCAACCAGGTCCGACCCATCTCCCGCACTTCCGCCCTCACCCCTTCTCTTCCCTTCTGTAACAGCAATAGGGATCTCCTTGTCCTTACCTACCATCCCACCAGCATCCACATCCAGAAGATCATCAGACGCCATTTCCGCCAACTCCAGCAAGATGCTACCATCAGATACATATTCCCCTCCCCTCCCTTGTCCGCCTTCTGCAGGGACTGTTCCCTCCAGAACACCCTGGTCTACACTTCCTTCACCTCCAACGCTCCCCCACAGCCCTACAGCATGTTCCCCTGTAACCAGCGAAGGTGCAACACCTGCCCATCTACCTCCTCCCTCCCCAGTATCCAAGGCCCCAAAAATACCTTCCAGGTGAAGCAACACTTCACCTGCACTTCCCAGAATCTAGTCAACTGCATTTGCTGCTCACAATGTGGTCTCCTCTACATTGGGGAAATGAAGCGTAGACTGGGTGACCGCTTTGCAGAACATCTATGTTCTGCTCGCAAAAACGCCTCTGAGCTACCTGTTGCCTGCCACTTTAACTCACCACCCTGTTGCCTGGCCAACATCTCTGTCTCTGGCTTGCTGCAATGTTCCAGCGAAGCCCAATGCAAGCTGGAGGAACAACACCTCATTTTCCACTTGGGAACACTACAGCCTTCCGCACTCAATACTGAGTTCAATAAATTTAAGGCCTAAACTCTCCCATGTCCCAGCCCCCTACCCCACACACCAGGCCTTGTTACCACATAGCCTGCCATTACACACTACCTGTTATTAGTGACTAATAGTCCCCATTAACAACTATTCACCCTCCATGCCTGATCGTTATCAACTCTTTGTCTGTTCAACTGCTCTTCTCTCTCTTTGGGCTCTATCCTATCATTTACTCCCTACCCCATCCTCCGCCCCCTTTCTCTGCATATAAACTGACGTTTTCCCAGCTACCATCAGTTCTGAGGAAGGGTCACCGGACCCGAAACGTTAACTCTGTTTATTCCTTCACAGATGTTGCCAGACCTGCTAAGCTTTTCCAGCACAACAAGGTGCAGGGCTGGATGAACACAGCAGGCCAAGCAGCATCATAGGAGCAGAGAGGCGGACGTTTCGGGCCTAGACCCTTCATCAGAAAAGGGGGAGGGGAAGGGGGTTCTGAAATAAATAGGGAGAGAGTGGGAGGCGGATAGAAGAGTGATAGAGGAGAGGATAGGTGGAGAGGAAACAAACAGGTCGAAGAGGCGGGGATGGGGCCAGGAAAGGTGAGTGTAGGTAGGGAGTTAGGAAGGGGATAGGTCAGTCCAGGGAGGACGGACAGGTCAAGGGGGCGGGATGAGGTTGGTCGGTAGGAGATGGAGGTGCGGCTTGAGGTGGGAGGAGGGGAGATTTTGAAACTTGTGAAATCCACATTGATACCATTGGGCTGCAGGGTTCCCAAGCGGAATATGAGTTGCTGTTCCTGCAACCTTCGGGTGGCATCGTTGTGGCACTGCAGGAGGCCCAGGATGGACATGTCGTCTGAGGAATGGGAGGGGGAGTTGAAATGGTTCGCGACTGGGAGGTGCAGTTGTTTGTTGCGAACCGAGCGTAGGTGTTCTGCAAAGCGGTCCCCGAGTCTCCGCTTGGTTTCCCCGATGTAGAGGAAGCCACACCGGGTACAGCGGATGCAGTATACCACATTGGCAGATGTGCAGGTGAACATCTGCTTGATGTGGAAAGTCTTCTTGGGGCCTGGGATGGGGGTGAGGGAGGAGGTATGGGGGCAGGTGTAGCACTTCCTGCGGTTGCAGGGAAAAGTGCCGGGTGTGGTGGAGCTGGAGGGGAGTGTGGAGCGGACAAGGGAGTCACGGAGAGAGTTGTCCCTCCGGAAAGCAGATAAAGGTGGGGAAGGAAAGATGTCTTTGGTGGTGGGGTCGGATTGCAGATGGCGGAAGTTTGGCTCCTTCAAGGCTTTACTTTTGTGCTCAGCGACACCCATGACTTGCATACTTCTGCCAAGACACTTTGTGCACAGGAACACATACTCAGCTCGTACATCCGCGTGGAATACATCTTTTGGTCCTCAGCTTGCTATCTTTGTGCCCACTCTCTTTAATACTCACTTCAATGTTGCTGTTCTGAATAAACTTTGCACAGTCAGGAAAGAGAGATCACATCCAGCGTGAGACACAGCTTGAGAGAATATGTAGTTTGGGGATTTTGGAGGCAGCGTGGGAATTCGGCTCAGAGAGCTAGAGGTGATATTTTCTTGCTTTTTTTTGGCTCATAGTTTTTAAGTTTGTTTTTAATGGGATAAATTGAAGCCCAGGGTCAAGGGCCCTACACAAAAGAGTGACATCACAGGTAAGTTGTAAATTCATTGGTTGGTGATAGCTACTAATTTGACGATCTATTATAGGTTATTTTCAGATTGAAGTTATAGAAGGGGAATATTTACAGCTACAAGCCAAAAGACCTGTATGATTTTCTTTTAAAAAATCAAATTAAGAACTAAGTATATAAAATAGAAATGCCAGGCCAGGTGATGCATTGAAATTTCCATGCTATGGGAGCTGGTGAACCCCATTGTATTTCATAGTCATCACATCGGCAGCAGGTGTTGGTTGCTTGAGGATCTCCAACTCCGAGTTAATGAGCCAGAGTGTGAGTTTCGAACACTGCGACACAGGGAGGGGAGGGAGTATAGTTGGCTGGATGCTGTGTTTCAGGTGGCAGGTACACTTCTTAGATTAACTAACTTGAAATCGGTCAATGGTCATAGGCAGGAGGATGGTTGTAAAGGCTTGCCATTCATCTTCACCACATGGTGTGTTTCTTTCTTTGATTTTGTGCTGCCCCTGACATCCCTTGTCAGCTATGGAATTATTTAACTTTATTAAGTTACAGGCCTGTCTGGTCTGGTAACTCTGATATGATACTGGATTGGTCCTTACAGGTTTTTTTTTAGTACTAGTTAGAATTTGAACTCCAAGATCTGAATATTTTTCTTCTTCCAGTAGTAACAGGAATCAGATTTGGAAACCCAGAATTAAGATGATTTTATTGACTGCCATATCAAATTTCCTCTGCCATCCTGCCACCATGCTATTTTTGCTTGGCTTTTTTTGCAGTTTGTGTAAGTCTTGGGTGTAAAACACACACATATCAGTTCTCCATGGTGACTGTCACCGTATAAAGATGATAGAAAAATTAAATTTTCTTGCTTGTGTTGTTTTCATTTATTGGTTTGTGTTATGAAACCCAGTAAAAGTGTACCACCCTGTGGTATTTGTGACCATTGGAAGATACCTGTGGGAAATTGAGAAAATTCTAACAGTTAATTTTTATATGATTTGACACTCTATTCGTTACCATCAGAGGTTGTGTTGTAACGTAGATATGCTTTCTTGGTGCAGCATTTGATTTCAGATTTATGCAAAGTTAAGTTTTTCATTACAAAGGGCAAGTTTTGAGGTGCATTATGATTGGAAAAATGCCACAACGTTTTCAAAGAAAAATATGCTGGGACACTCTCCTTTCATAGTTTGGACAGTGACTTAAATGTGAAGAGACCTTCCAATTTGAAACATAAAAATGCCACGCTGCTGGAAGTAAAAGAAAAGCACATGCTCCACTTGATTGTGAAACCAGCAATCTGATTTGAATGTAACACCATTTCTCTATCAGTTTCAGGATCTGGAGCTGTTGACTGGTGTTTTACAGCTGTGCCCATTATGAATGTTTGGCTGCTTTCCAAAGGTTCCTGCCACACTAAGCTCTATGGATACAGTGGCTGAATGGAATGATTAAAGTGACTAGCACCTTTAAAAGGTGGTACTGCTGTATTTTTGGTGCGGTTCATGAATACATGTTTTCTTCTAAACAATGTAATGGCAATTAAAGGATAAAACATTTCTACTATGGGACAACAGTTTTTTTATATACCAATGACAAAAGTTTGAATAAGGGTTTAATTTGATTATTACAGGTTCCAATACTTTTATCTGTATCCATTGCTTTCATGTGGTTCCTGAGGACTTTACATGGTGAATATTGGGTGTGTGACTATGCTGTATTCATCGGGGTCATGGAGGGGCTATAGGCCAAATGAGGAGGGTGAAGGTGCATGAGGGATATATGGTGGCATAATTTGAAGATATCGGACTTTGAGTTAGCATGCAATTTACATGAAAATGGTTGGGAAAGTGAATCATTAGATTGAGGCTACACAGGAGCAAATCTGGTCATAAAAATGGCTTTCCCTGAGAGCAGATCTGGGCCTTCTAACTGGCTCTCTCTCACAGCTGCAATGCTTTCTCAAAACATTGTTTCTCACAAACTATGCATTAGAAACTGTTCTTGGCAGGAAGAAACCAACATCCCAGGCAAAGTCAGTCATGAGTCAGAAGCCACACAATGGTCTATCAATTTTAACAGCCTAAGAGAAACTTGGTGTCCATGCATCTAATGGTGAGGATCACCCATGCTTTGTCAACCTGTCCTGACACTTACGAAGATTTGTGCCATTACACTCAGGTCTCTCTGTTCCTGTGTTCTTTTAATACAGACTCCCCTTTTTACTCTTCTTGATATTTGGCATTTGTCTTCTCTTCTGTACTTGCCTTTGGAAGTTGACTACATTATTTAGTGTAATATGGTCATTGTTATGATTTTTGTTTTCATCGAGAAGGATGCTCCATCATAGAGTTTTCATCTTTCAATATGATGTATCCTAAGGAATCACAAGCCTTTTACAAAACATAAAAATAAATTGTCCTGCAGGGTCACATCAAACACAACAAAGCTCCATCAGGAATGGATTGAATGCTGTAGCATTTAAAAATACTATGGCTTCCTTTGGGACTTTGGTTCAAATACACTCCAGACAGAAAGGATTGTCTGATTACAATGTCTTTCATGAACCATGTTTGATCTAAGATTGTTTAATACTATCACTGAGTATAATGGTAGAAGCAGGGAATTCTGTGACTTCATGAGCATTTAAACACAAAACAAAAATTCAATTGGAAGAATTCTACAGAACTCTCTGCATACAAGATCCAGTGAGATATTGGAATGGAATGTTTCAAATGAAACTTCAGTAAGGGATGGATGAACTGTTTCCACTATATGAAATAGCTCAGTCAATATAATATTATAAACACAATAACAGAAATACCAAGCAAATTACACTAATGTAGAAATGTGACAACTTGTTTGAGTGAAATGTTTTGTACATATTGTACTAATTTATAACTGCTCCACCAGTATCTGTGTAGAGCTACACAATTGAAAAGCTGGGAATATACTGCCATTGTACATCTCTATAGGTTCCACTCAGGTCAATTCAATATCTTCCCGGTGATAACTGCTGGACCATATATGATTTGTCACCTTTATCAGCATGTGGAACTGCTAGTTCATTGCCACCAATCCTCCCTAGTCTTTGCTTCATTTTGTGCCATAGTGGTAGAGAATGCACCATCATAGAATACTTACAGATGAAGTGCTGTTCTTTAACAACAAGAAGACTTATTGCATGATCTTATCTTCTCCTTAAGCAGTCCATCTAAACCATTAATGACCTTCTTCCACTTTGGACTGGTGGGTCCTGATTGTCTAATGCTGGATCTGCTCACCTTGCCACCATAGGACCAGATGGCCTTTGGTGAAGCAGGTGTGAGGGATGCGTGGGTTTTCACATGTCCTTTCTGCTGTTTGTGCTTGACACACATCTAGCCGTGAGAGAGCTGCTTGAAAGGGTCAGAACCATCATGGGTGCTTCTTCTTTAGTGTGCAAGACATTCCCATGAGTCAATGTGATTGTTGCAGTTTTTTAAAGAGGTTTTGAAGACCTCCTTGAGCCTACCTGGTTACTGTTTCCTGTGACAAAGCCCGGAGGCGAGAGCTCGTTTTGGGAGTCTTGTGTTAGGTTTGCAGACAATATAACCTGTCCAATGTAGCTGATTGACTGAAACAAGTGGTTTGATGCAGGGAGTGTTGGCCTGAGAGATTACAATGATATTGGAGTGCTAATCTTGCCATTGGATAATGCAGGATTTTGTGGAATCATCATCGGTGATATTTGTTTAGGAGGTGTCTGTTGTACATGGTTCATGTCTTTGGCACATACAGAAGGGGAGGGAACATTGCTGTCCTGAAGCTCAACAAAGGGCATATTGGCACGCTAGTCTGTCTTCAGACGTCAGTCTTGTCATCCCAGGAATAGATTGGTAAATCCTTGTTGTACTCCCTCCATAGCCAGAACATCCTTCGTCAGATAAGGGGACCAAAAATGCACACAATATTCCATGCACAGCCTCACAACAGCCCTGTACAAGACAGCTCTGACCCGGTACTCAAATCCTCTCACTATTAAGGCCAACAGAGTAAATACACTGCATTCTAATGGAAATGAAAAGCATTCACATCCACAAAGTGATGAAATATGTACACTTATCCAAACATTTCACTTGTTTAATGCATTAACCATTAAAGTAGCTCCATATGTCTTTGAGTATCATGCTTGTGTTAGTGTCTCTTAATAATAACTTTTCCTGAAAGAAATCCTACAAATTTACATTCTCTTGGTATGCAGTGAGGAAGATGGTATTTTGTACAGAGATTATCATGCAAAAATAAATACATGACAGTCAGTAATTTCTCTTTTTCGCTATCATTTGAATAGACCTAAACGTCTCCTTTACCAAACCTCTGGCCTCTTTAATCTATTTTGGAGAAAGAGAAAGAGATAGCCTTATAAAAAATATCCTATCATGCAAATGTCAACTCAAGCTGATTCCCAATTCTACCTTTGTGACTGTCATCTCGAATAACATACTGCAGGTATAACTTCTACAAATGTCTTTCTGCCATGATACAAAAAATAACAATTGATCTGGTGCCTCAAATCAATACAATGAAAATTAAAATTACTTAGCCAACCACAATAGCTGACTCATATAGAAAACAAATCAAAGAATTCTAATGTCTCTCTGGTCCTACACGAGAAGATAACACATGCTAAAAGTAGCCAGCATGACTAAAAATCATCTTCGAATTCCCCAAAAGCAACATAGTAAGAATTAATAATCTCTCAGTAACATTTTATATTGATTTCTCACAGGGTATTTCACAGTGATGGTACCAGCATTGGTAAATGTAAGGAAAGAGACCTCAAAGCACAGAGCGAGCTAACTTCTCAACAGTTTGAATTGCAAAACAGTGTCAGAACTTAAAAACAGGAATTTGGTGAATGTTGTGATTTGTAATAATGGGAAAGAGTTGTTAAGGAACCTGACCATTTACAATGAATAAGAAAATGTGCAAAGTGATGAAGTAATCAATTAATTTCAAGGCAATTAAAATTAACAAAGTAGCGGTTACCAACATTAAAGAAATCGGAACTGCATTAAATTAAACATAATTTACCTAAATATTAAATAGAAACAACACAATATAAAGCTAAAAGAGGCGAAGTTGAAAGCATATGAAGGCAAAATTCCAACAAGCATTTCGTTCTTTGCAGGAATTATTTGTTTTTGCATAGACTACTGATTTAATCCTTGTTTCATGGACCTATCTATTTAAATGTCTCCCAAGTTGAACACCAAACTTATGTTACATTATCTTCAGATCACAGATGGAATAGTGTGAACAATTTTAGGCTCCTTTTCTAAGGAAAGATATATGCTGGCTTTGAAGGAAGGCCAGAGAAGGTTGACTGGGTTGATCCCAGGTATGGAGGGACTGTCTTGTGAGGAAAGGTTGAGTTGTTCGGGCCTGTATTCATTGGAGTTTAGAATAATGAGAGGTGAGTTATTGAAAAACAAACAAGGCTCTTAGAGAACTTGACAGGGTAGACGTAGGTGGGTGGTTTCCCCTTGTGGGAGAGTTCAAGACCAGAGGGCATAATATCAGAATAATGGGTTGCCCAGTTAAGACAGAAGTAAGAAAGAATTTCTTCTTTCAGAGGATAGTGAATCTGTGGAATGCTTTAGCACAGCGGGATATTGAAGCTGGATCATTATCTTTATTGAAGGCTGAAATTGGCAGACAAATATTTAAGCTTGTGAGGGAATAAGGCAGGATAATGCAGTTGAGGATTTTTAGATCAACTGTGATCTCACTAAATGGCAGAGCACACTTGGTGGGGCAAATGGTCTATTTCTGTTGTTAGGTCTTATTGTCTTATAGAAGCCGCAGTCATGCATTTTGGAAACTCTCCTGGTTTTGAATTGAGCGCCTTTAGCAAAAATAATAATATATATGGAATATATGGTACTTTTCTATTACATCTGTCAGAAACCATTTACCATCTGACATTACATTGTTGAAACTGAGACACAGAGAGCGTTGTTTCTCTGAAAGAATAGAATAACAATGGTTTGGTTTACCATGTCATGAATAAGCTCAAAACTAGCAACCAAATTGGCAGCTATGTTGTTTGGTTAAAGTCGATCAATATGGTTTCACTGATTGTTAAAATTCTACTCTCTCATAAAAATTCAAATTTTCAAAGTCATTGAGGAGACCAGCATGAATTAGAGCAGCCAGCACATATCAGATGTCAATGTACGTGCATGTAGTGTCTATGCGGCCAGTGCCCATGTGATGATGATGATGACATCCAGTTTCCTACAGGATGGTCCTTTGGAACAAATGGTGACCTGAATCAGTGTGGATTCCCAGCAACAAGCTTGTTTGCCGAGTTTGTTCAGTTTGAATATTCATGAGGTGAGTTGTTGTAATAACAAGGCACGAAACAAGCAATAATAACTGCCAATTAGCTTTTTGCCACCACCTTGTGGGAATTGTTCCACATTATTTGTGAAAAGCAAAACATACGAAGTGAGCTAATCTTAATGTCAAGATGGGGCTCACTGCACTTGTTGGCTTATTCTACATCACATCTCACCATGGTCCACATTGTCCAGATGCCTAAAAGATTCTGCCCATAATTTATTTGTTGACATAGAGGAACATGAGAAGTCCTGCACATCTGACATACAATTTCCATCCTTCAACTGACTGTGATTCCCTTGCGGATTTATTTTGAACCACCTAACTTATGCTGGGGCCATTTTGGAAATTGTCTCAATGCCAATTAAATATACGACTGGCCACTGCTACCTGCAAATTTCCTGCCTGGTTTATTGAGTAAGGGGACAGGATTAACAAGCTAACAAGGCCCTGTGATTGATATTGACTGCACTCCTGTATTAGTACATAACTAAGTCCAATCTATTTCTGCGCTGCTTAGCGGCAAGATACATTTTGGGTACAGCAGTGTCAGAATGTCCAACTCTCCTTTTGAGAATTGTCATGGGAAATTTTACAATGGTCCGTATTTACGATTTCATCTAAAAGACAACGCCACTGACAGTGCAGCATTCCCTCAGTGCCACATTGAAGTGTCAGCCTTGATCATGTACTCGCATCTCTGAAGTGGAGCACAAATTGACAAATCTCTGATTCAGAGTTGAGAGGGCTATTTCCAAGGCTATCACCTTCCTCATGTTTAGGTGATGCCAAACATAAGATTCAAAGATCTTTTGGTTATAAAGAAAATGGAAGATCAAAAGACCTAAGAAATTTTAAGGCCCTAAAGAATTTGATGGAGGTAGAGATGAGGAGAGAGGTGAGATGGCATATATGAATTTTCAGAACCAAAAGAAAACTGAGGATCGGTGCCCATAGCAGCGCTGATAATAATAGAGGGCCAGAGTAGAGAGAAGGTGACAATATTGAAGGTTTGAAAGCAGAAACCAAGAGAAGGATCACTTATCAGATGATAGCCTCTTTGTTGCAAAAGGTTCATGGTAGAGAGAGCAATCCTAAAAGATTCCAATTTGTGTTATTTTCAAATAACAAATACTGAGAGTGTTTGCTTCTGCAGTTACATTGCTTTCACTTAATGTCACACTGTCAGAATCATCCCTGTCAAATGCGAATAGTTTCATCCGTGAGGATTATAATTCCCAAAAGTAATTCCCAGTAGGAGTGTGAATTGTGTCTTTTCTTCCCTTTAGAGAATTGAAATGCAATCTCATTCATCTGTTGTTGCCCTCAGACATGTACCCATCTTGGAGATAGAGACCAAATCTCAGCTGTTTTACTTTTCAAAGTTTTGTTTATGACAAATTGTTTTAATTCACTGCATCTTGCTTCCTGCAGAACAACATCTGATGCTTTTTCTACTCATCCAGAATGTTTCCTCTGTTAAAATGAAGGGCCTTGAAAATGTACAAAAGACATTGCTAATGTAAAAGGAATTAGACATCTTAAGGAATGATATTTCCGTAGGCCATTTCCACCAATGACTATGGGAAATTTATGGGCCAATTCATCTTTGCACAAGTAAGCAGGACACAGATTTATTTCTGAAGGACCCTCTTCAGGGTAACTTTTTGATTTTTGGTAGCCACTTTTTGTTTTGCAGAGTCATTTTCTTTTTTCATTTTCACTAATTCCTCTATCAGAAGATGAGTCACATCATAAAGTTTTGTACCAGCAGTGACACATGGGGCATTTTGACTCACATAGAAGCTGAATTAGAAGAATGTTTTCATCAACGTTTTCAAAAATTATCAGCTGTTCATAAAACTTAAAGCCACAGCACTCTAGGAAAATACATTTTCTCAACATCACAGTATTTAATTTGGTACAAGACAAAAATTATAAGTAAACAACAAATTGACACTGTTTTACATACAAAAACCATTATCCTAACATTCCAGACCAAGATGGTCATAGTTAATATAACTCTTTTGCGTAGTCACAAACTTGGAATGTTTTAACCAAGCAGTTACTGCACTTATAGCTATATCATAGAACACCTACAATGTGGAAGCAAGCCATTCGGCCCATTGAGTCTACACCAAATCTCCAAAGAGCGTTCCTCCCAAACCTATCCCTGTAACCCTGCATTTCCCATGGCTAACCCGCCTAGCTTGCACACTATGGGCAATTTAGTACAGTCAGGCCACCTAACCTGTTAATCTTTGGACTGTGGGAGGAAATCCATGCAGACACAGAGAAAATGTGCAATTTACATA
The DNA here is from genome assembly GCF_021869965.1 of Rhincodon typus. Taxonomy (NCBI): domain Eukaryota; kingdom Metazoa; phylum Chordata; class Chondrichthyes; order Orectolobiformes; family Rhincodontidae; genus Rhincodon; species Rhincodon typus. Next base: position 10,338,226 of record NC_063359.1, on the reverse strand, counting down.
CAGACAGTGAAGCAGCAGTACTAACTATTGTGTTATCATACCATCCCTCTCAGATTGCAGATCTCAAACTGAGATTTAAATTTACCAATTGAAACAGAGTTAATTGCAACAGCATCCATTGCATGTTTTCCCGAGAGTAGATAATGAACGTATGCTGTGTGAAGCTAGACATTCCACATTCATTTACAGGTAATTAAGTATCTCAGTAACTTGAAGTTTTTCTACCTCCTAGTGTTCCTTTCTTAACAAGCTTGAAACTGTTCTCTCTTCTTTGGAGCCTCCCTCTCTTATGCCAACCATGTTTAGTCTCCCTCACTTTTTTCCTGCTTTCAGCGTCTTGCTTACTTCTCCACTGTTGACATGGTGTCTGAGTAGTTAGTACTGCTGCCTCACAGCGCCAGGGACCCGGGTTCAATCCCACCCTTGGGTGACTGTGTGGAATTATGCACAGTCTCCCCGTGGCTGGGTGAGTTTCTTCCCACAGTCTAAAGATGTGCAGGTTAGCCAGGGGAAATACCATTCATTGTAGGTTAGGGTTGTGTGTCTCTTGATTAAAAAAAATGGTTTCCTTCCCTAAAAAAACACATTGATTTTTAGGGTGGCACAGTGGCTCAGTGGTTAGCACTGCTACCTCACAGTGCCAGGGCTGATTCCACCCTTGGGCGACTGTCTGTGTGGAGTTTGTACATTCTCTCAGTGTCTGCATGGGCGTTCTGGTTTCCTCCCACAGTCCAAAGATGTGCAGGCTAGGTGGATTGGCCATGTTAAATTACCCATAGTGTTCAGGGGTGTGTACGTTGGGTAGGTTAACCATGGGAAATGTAGGGTTACATGAAAAGGGTAGGGGGATGGGTCTGGGTGGGATGCTGTTTGGAGGGGCAGTGTGGACTATCTGGGCTGAATGGCCTGTTTCCACACTGTAGGGGTTCTATGATCATTGTAGCTATCCTCTCTCTCCCATGTCCCAAGCAGCCTCTCTCTCTTCTCCATTTCACAACTTCCCCCTTTCTCCCAGCTCCGTTATGTCACCTCATCTCCCCCTCACCACTCCCATTTGTCCCCAGTTCTCCATTCCCCTTGCATCCTGCTCATCTCACCCCAACCCCCTTGTAGCTTGTTCATGCCTTCCCAGCCTTACTATGGCCTCTGTTTTCCCACCAACTCCCACCTGTACACATCTTCCCCTGGTACCCAGCAGGCAGTTGGCTAACATTGTAAAACATTGCCCTGACTACCCATTCTGTACTCAGAAAGCAATAATTGGCTTCCAACCCCATTATTTGGTTCCCACTTCAGGCCTCCTGCACTCAGTCCCAAGACTCACCACTTCCAGACCTGAACTTCCTAATCTTGGAGACTCCTCTGCTCCCAGCACTTGCTTATCTTGCTGCACAGTTCTCCAAACTCAGTTTGATTCTCTGTGAGCCTATGAGCATCAAGCTCAGAAAAAAAAATAGCCTTAATGACAGGAGCACCTTGTCAGCATTTCCTTTCATTCTATCTACTGGGTCACCCCTCTGAGTAAATTTTCCTGGGCAATTTGGGGATTTTTTGGGGTGGATTTGCCAACTACATTTTGAGCATTGCGTGCAAGGAAAATATTTGCTCAAGCTTTATGTTATTTGTTCCCCAGGTGTGAATGTTCGAACCCCAGTGAGAATAGGTTTCTCATCTTTAGTTGCTTTGGAGCTGCTGTAGCTTTATGTGGGGAAGGTACTTTCACATTGCTGTTACGTACTGCTTTTCAGGATTCTGACTTAGTGATGATAAAGGAACAGTGTTAAGAGTCAAAGTCAAGAGCAATTGTAATTTGGTGTGGAACCCAAGATTGATGGTGTTCCCATGCCCCTATTGCCCTCATCCTTCTAGGTGGTTGAATTCACTTGCTTAGGAGATGCTATCAAAGATGCATTGCTACAGCACACACAGTGGAAAGCATAGTCTATAATCATGATACACCAGCAATGCAGGGAGTGGATAATAAGATGATGAATGAGTTGTTCATTAAGTAGACTGCTATGTTCTGGATGGTGTTGCTGTTGCACTCATCTTGGCATACAGGGAGTGTTCTTCCACATCTCTAAGTGAACTTTGTGCAGGTTGGACAGCCTTGAGGAATCAGGTGATGAGTTCCTTGCCCCAGAAGACAGAGCCACCAAAAAATGCTTGAACAAATTCAGCCCTAATCTGTAGCTCATTAACAGAAAGAGTATCATGGCTGGCTTGAAAGCACATGACCTCGCTGGCAAATGATGAGTGAATTTCCTTGGGATCTGGATAACTTTGACAGAAACCCTTACATGGACAAACTCGGCTTCCTGAATCTTCACCAAAGTTGGTGTTGAAGAAGTAAACTTTTTGAAAGATGGCCTTTGAGATGACCCATTTGATGTTTTCACATTTCTAAAGCGTAAAGAAAAACTGGTACTTGTGGGAAATTTACAAATATCGAACAAAGCAATTCATTTGAATGTGTCAGGAAGTGAAGGGATTTTAGGCATATCTACTTTGAGCATTGAAAGCCTAATTGCATTGCAAGGCATGAATCAACTGAAAATCCTTCATGTGTGTCAGGTCAGACCTAAGCTTGTTTTCCTTGTGAATAATGTTTATTGACTGCACAGTAAAACAGCTCATTCGCACCCAGTAACACATTGTTCCTTTTTTTTATTTACTCAGTCACTTAATCAATTAATTCCAGTCAGCAGTTTAAATCTTATTGTACCGACGATGTGAATATCCAAAATTTGTTGAAATTGCAGGCGATTCTGTTTCTGAAACTGAAGAGGCTCTAAATGTTAGGTAAATTGGACTTTCAAGAGTGAAAATAGTGAATGTTTGCTAGGCAAATGCATCTAGGGATGTGGGGCAAAATTAAGAGTTGAGATGCAGGTTAGCTATAATCTAATTGACGGTGAAGCAGTTTAAAGGGACTGAATATTGATTGCTGTTCTAAATGTTTTGATAAAGTGAGAAAGATAGCCATGGAGTTAAAACTGAGCAAACACAGATAAAAATTCTTGAACATGTAAACAAAAAATGTTTTTTGCTTTGTATTATTCTTTTCTTGGTCTAAATGTTTCAAATGAGGACTCTCATATCTTTCAATATTCTGAGTTCTTATTTTGACTATAATATGTTTTGTTTTCAGAAAATACTTAAAACATACTTTATTTCCTTCATTAAACACAAGTTCAATGCAGCGAGATAACATTGTTTTGTTTAAAGACTTATTCTTTGTCTATAAGCCACTGACATCTAATTTTGAACCCATAACACATTTTTTCTCAGATAAAAGACAAACTCTTCAACATAGAACACCATTGGCCTCAGGGATCCAAACTTACTTCATTAATAAAATTTCTAATTGAATTAAAACAGAGAGACTGGATCTCTCCATTTAATCATCACTGCAAGACACAAGTCAAATGTGTGCATATATCAAAACTTTCTTCAAACTCTTTGGCTGTGTTGACTCACAACCAAATCAAACACCATCAAGTACTCACAGGAGTTCCAGTGGATCTATCCTACACAGATTAATTGCTGATTAAAATGCAATTTTTCTCTGCAATGTGGCTTGTTACGCCTGTTAACTTGTTTCAAACTTGAATAAAATACTCTGAAGAGCACAACTCCAGCATTGCCAGCAAGGGTGAGACAGAAATGTTATGAACCAGGGGAGGTGAACATATTTAGATCAGCCTGCAGACAGTGGTTTGATGAAATATATTGCTTCATTTGTCAAAAACTTAGGAATATGCATTAACTGTCTTCACTGTAATTGAACTAACATAGGTAGTAGTGTACATTATTAATGCTAATGTGATATTGTCCCAATGCTCATTAATGTCAGGCATATCATTTTTTGTGCAGCAAAGTGTTAGAGCATGCACTTCATGACACTCAAGTCTGTCAGTAAATCAAATGGTAAGTTGTGTTTGCTCTGAGCTGCACATTTTTATGAAGATAGATATTCCTCAGAGATGCTATCAGTAGATTAAAAAAAAATCAGAATTGTGCTGAACATCCACATGGGACACATGCAATTAGAATGCATAGCTAAGAGTATCTTAATGCAGACAAGTCACAGGAATGAGCATTCCTTTTGTTTTCTTGAAAAGAAGGATGATATAACCATAGAAATATCAGCAAGCAAGTTGTCGATTTCTATCATTCAGTCCTCTTGGTCTCAAATTTCTAGTGCTGGGAGGCTTTACACTCCCCCATTACCTGAAAGATCCCATCTGACATTATGAATAAGACTGTTTTTTTATGTTCAATTGCAAACAGCTGCTTGGAGCGGGTTAAAAATCCAGCCCCTAAACATCATCCTAGAACTCCCTCCAGAATAGATCCGTGAGTGCATCTATACCACACATACTGCAATGCTTCGAAATGGTGGCTCATCACCATTGTTGTCAAGGGTAACATGTGACAATAAAGTTAATTCAATTCAACTAGGGACGATGATGCTCACATCCATCTTCAAAAAAAAATCACTGCATTGCTGTTTGGTTCCCTTTTAACCCTTTTGATAATTTTCCTTTGTCAAGTGTCCATCAAATTCCTTCATCGTTTTGAGTGAATTGCCTGTAATAGTCACTTATGACAATATGTTTCATAGTTTAATAACGCCTCACCTGAATGAACATTTTCTAATTTCCGCATGAGAATTACATTCATAGCCTCTGTTACGATCCACTGTGTCATGGAAATTGCCTCTACTATTTGATTTCACACTCCTCTCAACATTCACAACATTTCTATTAGCTTCTCTTTAACCTTCTCTATTACAATGAGCATTACCAGAGTTTTCCCCAGTCTCTCACCATTACAATCGCCTCTCCTCCCTTGGATCTGCTTTTCCTTTGCATTGAAGTTAGTTTCAAAACATGTGAAATTTTAATCTCCAGGAAATGAAATCATGACCCAAATGTGCAAGTTCAATGGTATATTCAGAGAATCAAATTCTCCACTTCATCTTTGACAAACACAGTCATATTCAACAAAGAGTATCAAAGGAAAATGATACTGAAAGCCATGCAAGCAAATAGACACATGGAATCATAGAACATAGCTGCAGGAGTAGGCCATTTGGCCCTTCCAGTTGCACTACCATTCAATATGAATCATAGCGGATCATGCAATCTCAGTATCCCATTCCCACTTTCTCTCCATACTCCTTGATCCCTTTAGCCATGAGGGCCATGTCTAGCTCCTTCTTGAATATATCTAATGAACTGGTCCCAGCAGATTCCTGTGGGAGAGAATTCCACAGGTTCACAACTCTCTGAGTGAAGAAATTCTTCCTCATCTCAGTGCTGAATGGCTTACCCCTTGTTCTGAGCCTGTGATCACTCGTTCTGAACTTCTCCAACATCAGGAACATCTAGCCTGTCCAGTCCCATCAGGATTTTATATTCTATGAGATTCCTTCTCATTCTTCTAAATTCTAGCGAGTATAAGCCCAGTCAATCCAATCTTTTCTCATATGTTAGTCTTTACAGCATAGAAAAGGAATCCACTAAGGTATTTTCTCAAAAACGTTTAGTGATTAATCAACTAGCTAGCATTTGATTTGATGTGGCATGTGTACATTGCACACTTGTTGTGTTATGTCCTTGGTCAGTATAGCTTTAAGTGACAAAATCATGATATTGACACTGTATCAAAGTAAATAAAAGTAAAATACTGTAGATGCTGGAAATCTGAAATAAACAGAAAATGCTGGAGAAACTCAGCAGATCTGTCAACATTTGTAGAAAGAGAAAAACAGAGTTAATGTTTTACTTCTGATATGACTCTTCTTCAGAATCTGTTCCATTTATCTTACCTTGGATCACTTGAAGCATGGCTCTTGGAAGTTTGTTGCTCTATGTAGCTTCATAGATTGTGTGCCTGAGGAATGTAATGATTGTACTTAATAGTTATCTGGAATAAATGTATGTTGCATTTTTTTTGTGCTATCCACGCCCAATTTACTATGTTAGCTGAGATAACATTAGCATTATCACATCATGTGAAATGTTCTATTGAAGGCAAACAAAACACAAATTTGAATACTCAATCAATTATGGCAGGAGAGTTACATTAAACATTAATAAATCAATTATTTGTCAGCTTCATTACTGTGTTCAATGTTGGGTACTAGTCTTTAGGAAGGCTGTGTTTGTTGGTGCTCACAGGAAAACTTGTCCTTGCCAACTTTGGCACCCATTTTTTTTAGCTGGCACCATGCACAGTTTCTCTGAAATTGTTGTTGCTTTGTGCCTGTTGTTATTCCACTTACTGCCTTTCTCCAAAGCCCTTTCTACCTTATTTGTTGCTCGCTTCTGAATGTGTAATGCTTCCTAGTCTTTTTGCCAAGCTCCTGCCACACTGCCCACTCTCCTGCTCCTCTCCTGGCCATGAACAAGACAGTGAATGGGTGATGACAGGTCAGGAGAAGAGGAGAAAGCGGGGCAAGCAGAAGGTGAAGGCCCAGTGGTATTATTGCTAGACTGTTAATCCACACTCCTAGTTAATGCCCTGGGGACCTGGGTTCAAATCCCACCATGGCAGATGTTGGAATTTGAATTCAATAAAAAAAAATCAGGAATTAAGAGTCTGATGGTGACCATGAATCTATTGCCAATTTTCAGGGGAGAAAAATCCATCTGGTTTACTAGTGTCCTTTAGGGAAGGAAAACTGCCATCCTTACCTGTTCTGGCCTATACCAGAGCCACAGCAATGTAGTTGACTCTTAACTGGCCTCAGGGCAATCAGGATGGACAATAAATGCTGTCCTAGCTGGTGACGTCCTCATCCCAGGGATGAATAAAGAAAAAAAAGGCACACCACAATGATCTTAGTGGTGGGAGAAATAACATGTGCCATCAGACAGAGCAACACTTGCTGCACAACAACGAAAATTACAGTGCTTACAAAAAGCAGTTCAGACTTGAGACAGTGCTGCCAATGAGATTTACTGGAATGATACCAGGGAGATGGAATGGTGGAAAAAAAACAGGAAGATCTGGAATCTTCCTCCTGAGCAGATGAGTTTATCTCAAAAAAAGAAGGATTTCAATAGACAAAGAAAGACAATTTCCTGCGAAAGCAAAGTCAATAATGTAAGAACAAAGCTGTTAAGAGAAGTTGAGGCAACAAGAAAAAAACAAGCTCTCCTCTGAATATTTGCAGAGAGCTGAGACCAATTAACATGTGCTGACAATTTGTTCCACAGATCTCCTGTAATCAGAAAGATGAAGACAAGGTAAACATTTATTATAACTTGAATCCTTGCAAGGAGGCTAGTGAATTGACATAATTGGCCAATAGTTTTAAAATACTGTGATCAAATAAACCAGATGTTTATGTATCTGGAGGACAAAAATTAAACACAGTTTTCTACATGTAACAGATGGATAAAAACCTCTGGCCCCTCCAGCCTGTCCATAGATCTATGACATGTTACATATTACAATGAATATAAGCCTGTCACTTCCTTCCAAAACCGTGTGATCTTTAGGTAGAAAACGAAAATGGACCAATCGGGGAGAAATTTGTTTAAAATCCTCTCTGGCCAATCCAGGCAATCAAATCTAGTCCAAGAGATCATCAAAGGCTTGAATTCCCAAAAGTATCTAATTTAGCAAGTCACAATAATGCATTCCCAAACCACAGGTATGCCATATGTTTTATATCAACAATCTGGATGAAAGAACTGAGGGCATTGTTGCTAGGTTTGCAGATAACACAAAGATAGGTGGAGGGACAGGCAACATTGAGGAAGCGGGAAGGCTGCATAAGGACTTGGACAGGCTAGGAGAGTGGGCAAAGAAGTAGTAGATGGAACACAGTGTGGGAAAGTGTGAAGTTATGCACATTGGTAGGAACAAGAGGCGTAGACTATTTTCTAAATGGAGAAAGGCTTCGGCCATTTGAACCACAGAGGGACTTGGGAATCCTAATTCAGGATTCTCTGAAAGTTAACATGCAGTTTCACCTGGCAGTTCCAAAAGCAAATACAGTGTTAGCATGCATTTTGGCAGGACTAGAATACAAGAACAGACATTTACAGCTGAGGCTGTATAAGGGTCTGGTTAGACCACATTTAGAATATTTTGAGCAGTTTTGGGGCCCATATCTACAGCAGAATGTGCCGGCATTGGAGAGAGGCCCAGGGGATGTTTACAAGAACAATCGTGGGGATGAAGGGCTTGTCGTATGAGGAGCATTTGAGGACTCTAGTCTGTACTTGCCGGAGTATAGAAGGATGAGGGGGTAATCTCATTGAAACTTACAGGATACTAAGAGGCCTGGATGAAGTGGGTGTAGAGAAGATATTTCCACTAGTAGAACAGACCAGGGTGTGAAGGCATAGCCTCAGAGTGAAGGGACTATTTATACCTAGGAAAAAATTATTCAGCCCAAGAGTGGTGAATCTGTGGAAGACATTGCCACAGAGGGCTGTGGGGGCCAAGTCATTGAATGTATTTAAGACAGTGAAAGACAGGTTATTGATTAATGAGGGGATAGAGGATTACAGGAGGAAGGCAGGACAATGGAGCTGAGAAACATATCATGATCGAATGCAGGAGCAGACATGAGGGCTGAATGGTCTAATTCTGCTCCAATATCTCACAGTCGTATGGTCACAGACAGGTCCGAACTCAGGCTTGAAGAAATTCAGGGAATCAGCATTCAATTACCAAGCTCCTGAAGGTTCATTGATCTCTGGGAAAGAACCAGCTCTTGACATTAAAGTTGGATTTAGCCTTAGAATAGTCAACCAGAAAACAATCTATTCCCTTCATCATCTTGAAGATCTTGATCAGCTCACCCCTAAGCTTACACTTCTGTGAAGTGAAGGCACCCAAATTTGTTAACTAATCTTGATGAACAAGATATTCTTTCGCAGAGAATTATTTTCGTGGTGAAGTAAAAACCAAAAGAACTGAGGATGCTGTAAATCAGAGACAATAATAGAAATTGTTGGGAAAGCTCAGCATGGCTGGCAGCATTTGTGGTGTGAAATCAGAGTTAATGTTTCGTATTTAGTTCTGAGGAAGGGTCACTGGAACCGAAATGTAGTGGGTGTTTTAGGGCACAAATCTTTAAGGATATATAAACAAGGATGTGAAGCAATAGTGTTGGGGTGCATTCAGACAATAATTGAGTATATGACAAGCAATATCATCTTGTAATTCTTTAAGATATCAGTTAGCAATTTCTTGAAATACTGTGTAGTTTTGGTCTCTGTGCATGGTGGATGATATTGACGTTTTAGAAAGGGTGCAGAGGAGGACCACTAAAATAACAGAAAAAATAGAAATTACTTTTTCATCTTTATTAATAAATTTCCCTTAATGCTTTGAAAATTTTAAACATTTCCCTTTCACATATTCATGGCATTGATACAAGATAAACAATTTTCCCTTCATGGACCTAATCTCCCAACATAACAGTATCTAAGCAGCTGAGTCTTTTCTACAGTCCTATTGTGAGCACACAACTGTATCATCTGCAAATTTGCAGATTAGTCTCTTGACAGCCATCTTCAGACCATTACTAAAAAGTGTAAAAACCAATTTTCCCAACGACAATTTTTATGGCCATCGCTAGTCAAGAGTTTTGAAACAGGTCCAAATTTATCCACAACTACATTCTATCAATGCTTTTCCTGCCAGTTTTGAGAAAGCAATTTTTGCATAGAAAGCCCTAGAATTAGTGAAACTATTGGATTCTTGCTGGACTTATATGGTAAACGATTTCTGCGCCAAAAGGCGATGGAAGCTGGGACAAGAATAACTTTCAAACAGAGACATAAATTGATGTCTTGGAAAGATACGAAGAGTGTTGTCTTAAGCCAAGTAAAGGGGGTTGAAGTGTATATAAGCCTTGATCTAAATGAATAGCAGAGGTTATTTGATGGGCCAAATGGCCTACTCCTGTTTAACTCACATTCAATAATCATTGCCATTTATAAACAATGCTGAAGTTTTATAGTGATGCAAATTTTATCAATCAAGTTTGGAAAAGTACTCACCGTTAATACTGTGCTTAAGAATGCAGTAAAAATAAGACAAATGCAGTGAATTTAAAGACAATTTCACCTATTTCACTTTAAGTTTATAAGAAGGTAGAATGATAACCGATAAGTGCATGAGCTAAGCTAAAACAAATCTTTCTAGTGGAGTGCCTGGAGTCAATGTATTGGTTGGAGATGTTTGAGAAGTGCCTGGAGCTTCCATTACAGGAGATATTTACCCTCCAGCTACAAAGAATTTAGGACAGTAAGTAGATGGTCATCCACCACAGTGGGGAAAGGCAGGCAATATGTGTATCCTATGGCCAATGTGGAACTCTCAAACAAGTCTTAATGCCTTAGTAACAATGAGAGTGATATCCCCTGTGGGAGTGATATGTAGGGCTCTTCCATAGCACTATGGAGCAAGTAACTGCTTGGGTCAGTCGAGTAAAGTGGTAGTAGTGTTATAGGAGATTGAAAAGTCATGGGGTTTGACAGGAGTTTCTGCAACTATTGATGTGAGACTAATATGTTGTCCTGCCTTCCATGGTACTACACTGTGCTGTGAATCAGAAATGTGCAAATGACGATGACGTCACTCTGACACCATCAGAACTGAAGAGAAATAGAGATCAGTCTGGAAGAAGCATGTAAACAGAGATTTTTAAAATGCTAACCTAGAGAGATATTTTCAATAACTTGTCAAGTATCAACATTAATAAATAGTGTTACAGTGCAATCTTATCTCTTTTTCAAAGAAATAAACCAAATCTGTAGACACTACTCCGGACATGGTTTCGTCAATTCACTTTAGCAAAACTTTCCATTCCCTTTACAATCAGCAAAAAACATTCCATTGTCCTTCCTAATCACTTGCTGTACCCACATACTAACTTTATATCATTAGTGTGCCAGGCCACTTGGATTTGATAAATGCAGCAAACACAGATCGATCATCCAGTGGTGAAGAAATTTTAAGAGACAAAATTAATTTGCAGTTTGAAAGTTATTGGTTAAGAAAGGAAAGTCAGTATCAATCTGTTGAAGACACCTCATGTCTGAATAATTTGCTCAGGTCAACTGGCCTTCATCCATACTTAGGAATTCTATTCGATGAATCTGTGGCTGATGTGAAGAAATTACCCTTTTTCCTTCCAAGCACAACACATGAGTCCAATTTGAACAGAATGTAAATTTTCACCTCTGAGAATCCTTCAGCACGCACAATCAACCTTTCCTAAAACAACTGTATATTTATTTATAAAACAGCAGAGCCAAAATGCCTTCTAGTATCTATCTTGGGAGCAATCCAGTATTCCTCAGCCCTCTTCATTGGTTCCGATTACCCAATTTGCATTGATTTCCTGCAGAGAAGAAGACTATTTAACATGTCGATACAAGAGTTTAGTCGTTTAAAAGAATGAAAGAGGGGAAAAAATTAATTTACATATCACTTTCACAATCTCAGGAGGTATCAAAGCCCAACACAATCAGTGGTGTACCTTTGAAGTGTAATCATTAATGGAAATTGAGGAATCGCAGCAGGTAACTTGTCCACAGCAAGATCCTGGAAACTGCATTGTGATAATGGAGGGAAAAAATGATGACCGGCACTTTGCAAACAAAGTCCGAAGTCACACGACACCAGGTTACAGTCCAACAAGTTTATTTGGAATCACACAAGGTTTTGGAGAGCAGCCCATTTGTCAGATGCAGTGGGAGAGCAGGGCACACAGACACAGAGTTTATAGGCAGAGAGATCAAGGGTAGAGAGATCAAAAGATCAGACAACTGGTGTGTGGGGAGTGTTAGATAATAAGTCTCAGCAGGTGACCAAGTGTTAGACGATGTGTAAAGTGTTTATAAAGTCAATGTCAATGTCAAAGCTTCACCCCTACGATTTAGTACCTGACCTGAGATGTCACCTTTTATATATTCATATGGCTCTGCTGACTGTCATGATAGCACAGCACTGACACTGAGACTGGGAGCGAGAGGACCCCTGGGAAATATAGTTTGGGCAGATGGCAGTCAGGGCAGTGCAATGTTCCTCCTGCAGGATGTGGGAGGTAATGGTCAACAGCAGTGACTCTGCTGACTTCCCCTGTGGGAAGTGCACCCAGCTCCAGCTCCTCAAAGACCGCATTAGGGAACTGGAGCTGGAGCTGGATGAACACAGGATCATTCGGGAGGCTGAGGTGGTGATAGAAACGAGCTACAGGGACATAGTTACCCCTAAGAACGAAGGCAGTTAGGTGACAGTAAGGAAAGGGAAGGGAAGGAAATAGTCAATGCATGGATCCCCTGTGGCCATTCCCCTCAATAATAAGAATACTGTTCTGGATACTGTTGGGGGGTGGAACGACCTACCAGGGGTAAGCCACAGGGACCGGGTCTCTGGTACAGGGTCTGGATCTGTAGCTCAGAAGGGAAGGGGGGAGAATAGGAGAGCAATTGTAGTGGGGGATTCAATAGTTAGAGCCACAGACAGGCGGTTCTGTGGACGCGAACGAGACGAACGGATGGTATGTTGCCTCCCAGGTGCCAGGGTCCGTGATGTCTCGGATTGTGTCTTCAAGATCCTTAAGGGGGAGGGTGAGTAACCAGCAGTCATGGTACACATCGGTACCAATGACATAGGTAGAAAAAGGACAGAATGTGAAAAACGAGTACAGGGAGTTAGGTTGGAAGCTGAAGTCCAGGACAAACAGGGTAGTTTTCTCTGGATTACTACCAGTGCCACGTGACAATGAGGTAAGAAATAGGGAGAGAGTGCAGCTAAACACGTGGCTACAGGGTTGGTGTAGGAGGGAGGGCTTCCATTATGTGGATAATTGGAGCACATTCTGGCGAAGGTGGGACCTGTACAGTAAGAGAGATAGTAGGAACTGCCGATGCTGGAGAATCTGAGATAACAACGTGTAGAGTTGGATGAACACAGCAGGCCAAGCTGAAGAAGGGTCTCGACCCGAAACGTCAGCTTTCCTGCTCCTCTGATGCTGCTTGACCTGCTGTGTTCATCCAGCTCTACACCTTGTTATCCCTGTACAGTAAGGACGGGTTGCACCTGAACTGGAAGGGCACAAACATCCTTGGTGGGAGGTTTGCTCGAGCTGTGCGGGATGGTTTAAACGAGATTGACAGGGGTTGGGGAAACAGATTTGTAAATCAGAGGATGAGGTATTCAGCCTTCCAAAAGACACAACAGGGAATGAGGTTGTTAATAAAGAAATGCGGTCGATGGAGCGTAATTGTGGACACAGGGATGGTTTGAAGTGTGTATACTTCAATGCTACAAGTATCAGAAATAAGGCGGATGAACTTAGAGCATGGGTCAGTACTTGGAACTACGATGTTGTGGCCATTACAGAAACTTCGGTAACTCAGGGACAGGAATGGTTGTTGGAAGTTCTGGGATTTAGATGCTTTAAAAGAAATAGGGAGGGTGGTAAAAGAGGCAGGGGAGTGGCATTGCTAGTCAGGGCTAGTATAGCAGCTACTGAAAGGCAGTTCAAGAATGATATGTCTACAGAGTCAGTTTGGGTTAAAGTCAGGAACAAGAAGGGAGCAGTCACTTTGTTGGGAGTTTTTTACAGACTCCCTAACAGTTGCAGAGAAGTAGAGGAGTGGATTGGGAGGCAGATACTGGAAAAGTGCAGAAGTCACAGGGTTGTAGTCATGGGTGACTTCAACTTTCCAAATATTGATTGGAAACTTTTTAGTTGTAATTGTTTAGATGGAGCGGATTTTGTCCAGTGCGTTCAGGAAGGATTCCTGACACAGTATGTTGATAGACCAACACGAGGAGAGGCCACTTTGGATTTGATGCTTGGCAATGAACCGGGCCAAGTATTAGACCTGTAGGTAGGACAGCATTTTGGCAGTAGCGATCATAATTCTTTTACTTTTACAATAGTCATGGAAAAGGATAGGTACATACAGCAGGGTAAGGTTTATAATTGGGGGAAGGGTAATTACAATTCTGTTAGGCAAGAACTGGGTAACATAAAATGTCAGGGAAGAGCACTATAGAAATGTGGAGATGTTTAAGGAATGCATACTGCATGTGCTCCATATGTTTGTCCCTAGCAGGCAGGGAAGATGCGGTCGAGTGAGGGAGACTTGGGTCTCAAGAGACGTAGAACGACTAGGTAAGAGGAAGAAGGATGCTTATATAAGGTTTAGGAAACAAAGATTGGAAAAGGCTCTAGAAGGATAGCCAAGGAGGAACTGAAGAAAGGGCTTAGGAGAGCTATAAGGGAGCATGAGAAAACCCTGGCAGATACGATCAAGGAAAACACCAAGGCTTTTTACACGTACGTGAGGAATAAGAGAATGACCAGAGAAAGGGTGGGGCCGATCAAGGATTGGAAAGGGAATTTGTCTACAGAGCATAAAGAGATAGGAGAGGTCCTTGATGATTACTTTTCTTCGGTATTCACAACTGAGAGGGACCTAGTTGTAGGGGAGGACAGTGTGAAACAGGCTGGTAGGCTAGAGGAGGTGGGTGTTAGTAAGGAAGATGTGCTAGGAATTTTAAGGAACTTGAAGATAGCTAAGTCCCCCGGGCCTGATGGGATTTATCCAAGGATTCTATGGGAAGCGAGGGAAGAGATCGTATGGCCTTTGGCAATGATCTTTTCCTCCTCACTGTCCACAGGTATAGTGCCGGAAGGTTGGAGAGTGGCAAATGTCATTCCCTTACTCAAAAAAGGAAATAGGGATAACCCCGGAAATTACAGGCCAGTTAGTCTTACTTCAGTGGTGGGCAAATTATTGGAAAGGGCTCTGAGAGATAAGATTTATGATCATTTGGACAGGCACAGTTTGATTCATGATAGTCAGCATGGATTTGTGAAGGGTAGATCATGCCTCGCAAACCTTATTGAATTCTTTGAAGAAGTGAATAAACATGTGTATGGAGGTAGAGCAGGGGATGTAGTGTATATGGATTTAAGTAAGGCATTTGATAAGGTTCCCCACGGTAGGCTCATGCAAAAAGTAAGGAGGCATGGGATGGGGGAAATGTGGCAGATTGGATTCAGAATTGTCTGACCCTTAGAAGACAAAGGGTGGTAGTGGATGGAAAATATTCAACATGGTACTCAGTTATGAGTGGTGTACCAGAAGGATCTGTTCTAGGTCCTCTTCAATTTGTGATTTTTGTAAATGATTTGGATGTAGGAGTGGAAGGGTGGATTTGTAAGTTCGCAGACGATACGAAGGTGGGTCAAGTTGTGGATAGTACGGAGGGCTGTTCAAGGTTACAAAGGGACATTGATAGGATGCAGAGCTGGGCTGAGAAGTGGCAGATGGAGTTTAACCCTGAAAGGTGTGAGGTGATTCATTTTGGAAAGACAAATTTGAAAGTAGGATACAGGGTTAACGGAAAGATTCTTGGCAGTGTGGAGGAGCAGAGGGATCTTGGGGTTCATGTCCACAGTTCCCTGAAAGTTGCCACCCAGGTGGATAGAGTTGTTAAGAAGGCGTATGGTGTTTTAGCTTTCATTAGTAGAGGAATTGAGTTCAGGAGCCGTGAAGTTATGCTCTAGCTATACAAAACCCTGGTTCGGCCACATCTGGAGTACTGTGTCCAGTTCTGGTCGCCTCATTACAGGAAAGATGTGGAAGCGTTGGAAAAGGTGCAGAGGAGATTTACCAGGATGTTGCCTGGAATGGAGGGACGGTCTTACGAGGAAAGGTTGAGAGAGCTAGGGCTTTTCTCTTTTGAGCGATGAAGGATGAGAGGTGACTTGATAGAGGTGTACAAAATGATCAGAGGTATAGATAGAGTGGACAGCCAGAGGCTTTTTCCTAGGGTGGAGGTAGCTTTTACGAGGAGGCATAGTTTTAAAGTGAGTGGAGGGAGATATAGGGGAGACATCAGAGGTAAGTTCTTTACTCAGAGAGTGGTAGGGGCGTGGGATGCATTGCCGGAGATGGTCGTGGAGTCAGCCTCACAAGGGGCATTTAAGCGGCTATTAGATAGGCGTATGGATGATAATATAAGGTAGGAGTGGAGGTTAGATAGACCTTAGGTTTAGGGTAAAGGTTCGGGACAACATCGTGGGCCGAAGGGCCTGTACTGTGCTGTACTATTGTATGTTTTATGTTCGATATTTTATTATCTAACACTCCCCTCACACCAATTGTGTGATCTTTTGATCTCTCTGCCAACGAACCCTGTATTCCGTGTGCCCTGCTCTCTCACTGTGCTCCAAAAGCTTGTGTGATTCCAAATAAGCCTGTTGGTCTACAACCTTGTGTCGTGTGACTTATGGCCTTGTCCATCCCAGTGCAATGCCAGCACCTCCACATCATGGCTACCATCGAGGTGACAAACTGTCGATTCAAAGTGGAGATGATCTCCAAGAAGATCGTGCATATTGACCCAGACATCAAGTTTCTGCAGAAATGCAAGAAAGCAGGGAAGACCCCAAAAGGACTACAGATCATGAACCCACTCAAGTCAAGGTACAACTCAGACTACACTGAGAGACTCTACTGTTGCATGTCTTGAAAACTCCTCAACCATCTTGTACACCAACTCTATAGCAAGCGTTGCAACCTTGAAACCAAGATAGAGTCCATTTTCTCAGCTTATGCTCAAGACACAGCAGAACAGTTACAAGATACTGTCGAACAGATGCAGTAACGGAACTACACCACCAACATGTGCACTAAGAACAAGAAACTGGAGAAACTTGGCTTCACTACCAGCAGTAACTGAGCCTCCTCTGGTACCACAGTGGAAAATGGCACCACCACAGGGAAATCTATCGTCAACCTATCTGACCGCACCCTTCAACCGGATGAAATCAAAGTTCTTAGCTGAGGGCTCAATTTGTATTCCACCACCAAAATGGACACCATTGGTCTCACAGCAGACACAGAGGAATTCATCAGGTGAATGACGCTCTGGGAACTCTTCCACAAACCCTAAGATGACAGCAGCGAGCCCAATGAAACAACCAACAAGCTGGAACAGTTGACAGAAAGATCCGTGGTGCAGTGACCAAAGAAGAAGGAGTCGAATTGGACGCTTCTGGAAGGCTGCTGCCCTAATCTTAACATGTATGCTCAAGCCGTCAGGAGATGCGTTAACGCCAGATTCATCAGCCGCGCTCACAAAGTAGGGTAGAATGTCAACCAAGCACAATGCAATGCCAACTATGCTTACAAGGCCAACCACAACACTCTCATCAAACCAGCAGACAAAGGGGGAGCCATCGTCATACAGAATAGAATGGACTACTGCAAAGAAGTATACCGACAACTGAACAACCAGGAACACTACAGACAACTACCTGCCAAACCGACCAAAGAACACACCTGTCAACTCAACAGAGGGATCGAGACTTTTGATCCAGTCCTTCAGAATATCCTATGCACTCTTATCCCATGTACTTCTCATGTAGGAGACTACTACTACCTTCCAAAGATACACAAAGCCAACACACCTGGACGTCCCATCATACCAGGCAATGGGACCCTGCGTGAGAACCTCTCTGGCTATGTCGAGAGCATCTTGAAATGCATCGTACAAAGAACACCTGGCTTCTGTTGCAACACCACAGATTTCTTACAGAAACTCGCACCCACGGACCAGTCGAACCAGGAATATTCCTCATCACAATGGATGTTCCAGCTCTCTACACCAACATCCCCCCACAACAACGGCATCGCTGCAACAGCCTCAGTACTCAATACCACCAACTGCCAATTTCCAGACGCCATTGTACAACTCATCTGCTTCATTCCCGACTACAACGTCTCCAACTTCGACAACCAGTTTTTCATCCAGACACACGGAACAGCCATGGGGACTAAATGTACACCCCAATATGCCAACATTTTTATGACTAAGTTCCAAGAAGACTTCTTTGTTGCACAGGACCTCCGACCAAAGCTATACACCACATTCATTGACGACATTTTATTCCTTTGGACTCATGGCGAGGAATCACTGAAACAACTACATAGCGATATCAACAAGTTTCATCCCAGTTATCAGGCTTACCATGGACTACTCGTCAGAGTCACTCTCATTTTTGGACACATGTATCTCCATCAAGGACAGATACCTCAGTACCTCACTCTACCACAAGCCCACGGATAACCTCATGGTGCTGCACTTCTCTAGCTTCCACCTTAAACACTTTACACAAGCCGACCCTAACAGACAAGTCCTGTGCGTACACAGAATCTGCTCAGAGGAGGAGAAACACAATGGACACCTGAAGCTTTTGAAAGATGTCCTCATTAGAATGGGATATGATATTTAGCTCATCGATCCCTAGCTCTGATGTGTCACAGTGAAAAACCGCAACGACTTCCTCAGAAGACAGACACATGGTAAGACCGATAGTGTACCCTCCGTTGCCCAGAACTTGCCCGGAGCAGAGAAACTATGGCAAATTCTTTACAGCCTTCAACATGTCATCGATGACGATAAGCATTTTGCCAAAATTTTCCCTATGCCTCCACTTCTCGCCTTCAAACAACCGCAAACCTTAAACAGACAATTATTCGCAGCAAACTACCCAGCCTTCAGGAAAACATCGACCACAACACCACACAACCCTGTCATGGCAACCACTGCAAGACATGCCAGATCATTGACATTGATACTGCCATCACACATGGGAACACCACCCACTACGTTTGTGATAGGTAGTCATGTGACTCGGCCAATAATCTCATACGCAAGGATGCCCTTGATCTCTCTGCCAATAAACTCTTTGTCTGTGTGCCCTGCTCTCTCATTGCACCTGACAAATGGGCTGTGTTCCAAAAGCTTGTGTGATTCCAAATAAACCTGTTGGGCTATAATGCAGTATCATGTGTCTTCTGACTTTGTCCACCCCAGTCCAACACCAGCACACTCACATCTTTGCAAACAGGATCCATGATGTCAGCTGACCACAATGAGCTTCGCAATGCATCTACACTTGTGCTACTGATTTCACCATGTCCCAAGTGCAGCGCCGGTTCATGCACAGACCACCCCACCTCTATTAATTAGTTTTTAAAATAATCCCCGATGCAGCCTTCAGCTGACACTCCCTCCTTGCCCTCCTTCATTTTGAAGTCAGGGCATGGGTGGCAGTGACTGTTGGCACTTCATGTTATCTATTTTGTTGCTGTTGGTGCCATCTTTGTGCCAGGCAGCTGCCCTTCCATCGCTACATGGGCAATGATGTTACAATGCAACTTTGTACTCCTGCACGTCTGCTCTCATTTTTCCTTCTGGTGGTACCATTCATAATAAAGACAGCCATGTGACAATGACCAGATAGGCTATACTTTTGGTGATTTTGGGTGTGAAGGATGATTATTGAAGAGGACTCCACAGGTTTCTGACATGCAATGGAATCTTTATAATCACCTGAAAACAGAGGTGCCCTTTGTGTCGAGATAACACAGTGTGGAGCTGGAGGAACACAGCAGGCCAGGCAGCATCAGAGGAGCAGGAAAGTTGACATTTTGGGTCGGGAACCTTCTACAGAAATCTGATCACTGAGTGCCCTTGGTGTAAATCTCATCAGAAGATGGCACAGTGGACAGTGCAATACACGTTCAGCACCGCACTGGATCATCGGGCTAGTTTGTTTTGTCTCGACCCTCTGTCAATGTTTTAATTTGGCTGATAAGTGATCAGGCTTTCTATGAGTGCAACAAAAAAGAAGGAAGAAAGAGGAGGAAATATAAACACATAGCTAGGTCTCACTTTAGTGCTGGATGGCAAAAACAACATCTAATTTGGCATCTTATAGCCTAATCACCTGCCATCAGGAAATTATTTAACTGGTAATAATAATAATACAATAGTATTAATGTTTTCCCCATGAGTCAAATCATGTAACCCCACTTTCTGTCTTATTCCAGATATAATTTCATATTCTATCTTTGCAAGCAACATCAAAGCAATTGTACAGAGTGTAGAAACTTTGTTGAGATTCTGAAGGACTTCCAGTCATAAGCCAATAAATGCCAGGAAGAATCATTATGTGTAGCAGGGTCTACTTTGGAGAGTGTGCGGTAGAGGTTTATGAGAATGGTTGCAGTGATGAGAAACCATAGTTATAAGGAAATACTGGAAAAGTCGGAAATGTTTTCTTTGGTGTAGGGAAGACCTGATATATGTTTTCAAACTCAGGAGGAGTCTGGACAGACACGATAGTGAGAAACAGTTCCTGTTGATATAAGGAAGCAGGATGCTGACCTTTCCATAGCTGGTCATTTTAATACAGCATCCTACTCGCGTGCCACTCGGCATTTTGCATGCTCCAGTGAATCACAGTACAAACTGGAGGAACACCATCTCATCTTCAGAGTAGACACTTTACAGTCTTATGGACTTAATATTGAGTTCAACATCTTCAAATTGTAAACCAACTCCCATTTCTTCCCTTTGTTTTAGCTTTACTTGTTACACTGTCTGTCACCATATCCTCTCTCCGCTCCACCCACCCCAGTGGGACTGTCTACGCTTTCCTACCTGGCAGTTGGACACACCGTTGTTCTGCCATTCTCACATTCTGATCACTTAATCTGAACTATCAACATCTTTTCTCCATCAGCATCTGACACCCCACCACTGCCACACCCTCCCTGCACTGCCACCTACCCACTACCACCCCCCCCCCTCCGCCCCCGCCACCAAATATAACGTAAATGCTGCTGCTCCTTCCACACTTCACCTCAGCTCTGATGAAGAGTCATCTGGACGCAAAACGTTTGTTTGTTCTCTCTCATTGAATGCTATCTGATCCATTGTGATCTCCAGCATTTGCAGTTTTCAGTCGAGAACCAGAGGACATGGCTTTAAAGCAAAAGAAACAAATGTGAGGTGAGAATAAACTTCTTCACACAGCAATTAGTGAGAGTATGCAATGCACTGCTTGAAGTGTGGTGCAGTTGACATTCAACTGAATTTTTCAAGAGGGTATTGGGTGATTATTTAAATAGAAACAACATGCTGATTATGGGGAAAAGGTAGGAGATTAGCTCAAAGTCAAAATGCTGCAAAAATACAAAATGCTGTACAGACACAATGGATCAAATGGCATCCTTCTGTGATTCTGTGACATATGTTGGTACACGTTTTGCTTCAAAAGCTCTTTACTATTTGTTCACTCGTTTCTTTGATGGTGAAGTACAAATAATCGTACACAAAACCTGAAACACTCGCAAGGATATTGAGTGTTGTGATTATGTGAATCTTTTCCAAAAGTGAGTACCCATTCCTTATAGCTGAAAATAAACCAGCAATGACCACTGGCTTTTAAACAGTTTTTAGGATACAGTTTTCAGCAAGGGTGAGGGACTCATTTTGTTTATAAATAGTGATACTGGAAATTCTGACTGGGTGAGTTCACTGATCTTTCCTATTTGTTTAGGGAAAGCTCTACTGCTAAATCAGTCAGAGAAACATTAAGCTGCATCTGGTCCATAATGTACTTTAAAATTGGATGTGGACATTGGGAGCAGATTTTTGACATTGTATGAGAGATAATTTGAGTAAGAAACAAAGCCATACATTAAAGAACCACTCAATTGGTGCTTGAGGGAGAAAATAGGACCTTTCACAGCACAAACATATTTCACCTTGACATAGACAAAATATGGTGACATGTGTGTGCTTTTAGGCCATCAGACATTGCAATTTAATCTGGTTATGAGAATACAATTGCAATACTTTATAGGTTAACCCAGAAGTGAGTCAGACTACATTATAAATTCAAAGCATACATTCACAAACAGAGTTTACTTTATCACCAGCATATTGTATTTTTTTCTAAATGAAGTGAGACATTTTTTTCAAGCAAATCTCACCTGTTATCCAAGGTTCCTGTGTTGCAGATAAGGTGCCTTTTTGTTAATTTAGTTGTGCCCTTAATTACTACTTTCTTTTCCTGAAGTATATGACTAAATGTGGAGTTATGCACTGTCTCCCATTTCTCTACTTCTCTAGGATATATTTCTGGCTGGCAACTTCATTTTGCTTGACTAGCATTTCACTGTTCTTCTCGAAACCAGAGTTGTTAATCTGCTGACGTGAGACCCTTACTCACATCTCTCTTATTTCAGAACCCCCTTCCCCTCCCCCTTTTCTGATGAAGGGTCTAGGCCCGAAACGTCAGCCTCTCTGCTCCTATGATGCTGCTTGGCCTGCTGTGTTCATCCAGCCCTGCACCTTGTTGTCTCTTACTCCCTTCTTGGTTCTGTAGCTGCAATACCCGTTAATCTCTCCTTCTTTCCTCCACATCACTCACTGCTATCATACAACCACACATGCTAGATTCCATGGAGGCTTTCTCTGCTCCTATTTGTGCATGTTGCACCTCTAAATTATTTGCTTTACTAACCTACATCTGTGTAATCTATCACAGACTGTTCAAACTACCTCACCTTGTCATGACAACTTTTTAGCAGGTCAAACAATATGCACTTCCTCTCTTTCTGCACTGCAGACTAGTACACAATAAGGAAACAATTGAGAATTGAAAGGTTACAAATTCCACAATTGGATGAGACTATAACTGGAAATAGTGGCTGGAAGGGATGTCAGGAGTACCATGGTATATGGTCCACAGCTCGTTTGGTCACCTTTTTGCTTCTCACTGTCCTATTGACCTCTTGCATTCTGCAGGATAAAGTGGTGTTCCTTTGAGCAGCTACTCATCAGTCTCCAGATCAGGATGATTACCCCACTTTCAGCAGGAGAGAACAGCCCTCCAGGGCACACATTGCCCCTCAATCTTGTCCTTTCAGGCAGCAGCTCAGAAACTGGAATAGTAGTTTTTTTTTTAAAGAGAGGTTTGCAGTGAGACAATCACAAAGCATGTGGACACAGAGGAGATATGACAGCCCAGGAACTAGCTCTGCCACACAGAGTTCAAATGTTGACTTCAAAAGATCCAGCCTATTGATGACTGCACTCCATTGAACTTCTTAGTGAATGGGACAAATGACCAATGATCCTTCATTCAGGTTGGACAATCTGTTCTAACTCCAGTTTGTCAGGGGCCATTGGGCAGGGCATAGGATCAATGTAGTCACTAATTGACACATATATCTATCTCTATGCACAAAAGGACCCAGACTTGCAGAATCTTTGGATACCTCTGACCAAAGTTCAAATAGTTTTGTTTGGATGTGAACACTTCTGAGTTGCATTAATAGCAGCTACTAAAGCAACATATCAGATCCACACAGCTTACTAAGGTCGAACAAGTTGGTTTGTTCAGTTGGCTGTGTACTGAGGAGTGGCGTGCTTTTTCCTCTTCTGTCATCATTTCATACAATGCAATTGTTTTTGGTCTTTCACTCAGTGAGGTCTTAAGTGAATTGGAACAAACACACTTTATTTATTACAACCAGTAGAGAACACAATGACATAGCAGTAATCTCAGTGGATTAATAATCTAGACTCCCAGGATAGTGCACTGGAGCCCTGCCTTCAATTCCCACTACGGCAGATGATAAAATTTGAATTCAATAAAATGTTGATTGAAAGCTAATACAATAATGACCATGTAAACATTGCTGATTGTCATAAACAAGAAAAAAATCAGGTTCGCTAATTCCCTACAGGGAAGAAAATTTTTCATCTTTACCTGGTTTGGCATAAATATGACTCCAGACCCACTGCAATGTAGTTGACCCTTACTGTCATAGAGTTTACAGCATGGAAACAGACCTTTCTGTCCAACTTGTGCATGCAAACAAGATGTTCTCCACTAATCTAGTTCCATTTGGCCCATATCCCTCTAACTCCTTACTATTCATGTACCCATCCAGATGCCTTTTAAACGTTATAATTGTATCAGTCTCTACCACCTCCTCTGGCAGCTCATTCCATACACACACCACCCTCTGCATGAAAAAAGTTTCCTCTCAGGTCTCTTTTAAATCTTTCCCCTCTCACATTAAACCTATTCCCCTTAGGTTTGGACTCCCCTACCCTGGGGAAAAAAAAACACCTTGACTATTCACCCTATCCATGCCCTTCATGATTGTTCTCTGATTTGGCTTGAATGCTGGTTTTGCCAGTGAAGCTCAAATTTCACTCAAGAATAAAGCTTTGCTTATAGGAGAAAAGGCCTTTTAAAAATCAACAAACTGTCACTCCGAGGACTGGCATCCATCAATTTAATTCTGGGCGCAAAAGAAGGTGCCAGAATGCATGTGAGGAAATTTTTGAGCTTCAAAATTTAAAACAAAAGCTTTCAAAGATTATTACATACCAGGACTCAGGAGTCGTAACTCTGAAACTATCTGGCTAGACTTAATACAAAGAATTTCAGTGAATTATGCGGCGCTTGTGGAGACTGAGAAAACTGTGCTTTCATCCCATAGATTTGGTTTCAAATTGATAGGATACAAATCCTTGTTTTATGTAACGATTGAATAAGGAATGAGGTTGGATAAGATTCACACAGAACTCAATGCATGTGGAGCCAATACACAAAAACACTCAATCTGATATAGGAGCAGATCCAACAGCACAACCAGCTATTGGATGGTAAAGGGAAAGTGAACCCATGTTTTAATATAGCCTCCATACTGATGGTACAAACTGATAAACATTTTACTCAATAGAGGCATCAATCTTTAAACAAAACAGTAATTTAAATGAAATGGAATGTGCTATCACATCAACACTTGTAATCTATTTTGGTTTTTAATGATATCTGTCTTGATGATATTACATTTAAACACACTAGAAAAACAAATTGAGAGAAGGCTAACAGGCAGATGGAGGTATATTACCATGCCTTCCTTCATCAACCAAATCTCTCTTATTATCGAACAATGCTGCTATAAATTACCTTTAATTTCCACAATGTAATTCATCAAATTCTAAATTGATTTAGTACTTCCCTAATCCCTCATTCAGAAGGCTGTTGGAATGATTTGTCAGTGCAAATGAAAATTGTTATTCTGTAACACTTCATTAAAGGCAAAAGATTCCAGTAAATCTGGAATTCCCAATCCCACTCAATTATTTGCAAGTCTTCAAAAAAATGCTAATGATGCACAACAACTGCAAAATGACTGAATGCACTGATAGCCACCAATCTAATGAGAAATCACACCAGTAGGAAGTTACAACACAGCACAGATGACAGGTATTGAGCACTCAGCTTTCAGCTCCTGCATGAGCAGTGGTGAGCTCCGCATGCACTGCAGAATGTTAAACATCCTCATTGACAACTGGAAAACATTCATCATAGCCACGCTGTTTTTGCCTGATGAGCCAAGCACAAAATAATTTGATAGAATGCACTGTTTTAGTCTGGGTTCTTCTGTTCCTCATACAAGCTCTGGTCAGGATTTTGGGTTTCTTCTGAGCATTGTTTATTACTACTTTATAAATGACAATAAGGCAGCAGTACTCCCTGGTCTGAGCTGCACTAGCAACAACCTTCTAACAGGATCTCTAACACAAACAGGTCACAGTTACAATCACAGCAAACTTCAAAGGCTTATCTATTTATTCATTGAACTCCCATCTACAAGTACATTACTGAAATAAATCATTTGACCCAACAGATCTATGCTGGAGTTTTATGCTCTGTAGAAGAATTCTCCCTCCTTGTTGCATTTAGCCCTAATAGACATCTCTAGAATCTAGCTTCATGAACAAGCTGTCCTAATTGAGCCTCACATTCCAGCTTTGATCCTTCATCCTGCAAATTATTTTTCTTCAACAATATTAATTGTGCTTGAGAATTTGTACCCCATACAACAGTAATCTAGAAGCAACGAGGGCATTTCAGGGCAAATTATTTTTGGTTTAATTGAATCCAATTGCCAGTTGTGATTTGCTTTTCAAAGAGCATTGTTTAAAAATTCTTCCCTCCAGCAATTATCCTACTTGCCCCTCTAGTATTCACAAGATGTTTGATGCTAAAATTTACATACTTTACCTGGACAACTTAGCAACAACAGTTCCAGTAATGAGACCCAATAATTACAATAACTTCTTGTAGGACTGATAAAGGCTATTTTTTTTTAAGTACTACCATCAAGTGATCTGTGGCAGACTGAGTAATGTCATGGTCATACTGACCCTTCGGTCCAACCAGTCCATACCGACCATAATTCCAAACTAAAAGAATCCTACCTGCATACACTTGGCCAGGATCCTTCCAAACATTTCTTATTCATGCAGTTGTCCAAATGTCTTTTAAATGCTGTAACAGTACCCACATCCATCACTTCCTCAGGAAGTCCATTCCACGCATGAACTACTCTCAGTGTAAAAAAGTTGCACCTCATGTCTTTTTTAAATCTCTTACCTTAAAAATGTCCCTAGTTTTGAAATCCCCCACCCTAGAGAAAAGATATCTATACCCCTCATGATTTTACAAACCTCTATAACATCAGCCCTCAACCCCCTACGCTCCAGTGAAAATTGTCCAAGCCTATCCAGCCTCTCATTATAACTCGAACCCTTCATTCCTGGCAACCTCCTGGTAATTGATTAGAAATGAATAAAAATATGGTTCGCTGAGCACGCTTTTTTTTTAAAGCTTGAGAATAGTTTAGTTTTCCAATCCAGAATTGGGAGGCTAAACTTGTTATGTATGATGAAAAATATATTGATCAAAAAAATGTTAATTACAAATATTAATCTTTGAGATCTCTTCAAACTGAAGCAAAAATAAAGAAGAGAATCTCTGATAATTGCACAACAAAAGACATACATTTATGTAGTGCCCGCCAGAACTCAGGACTTTGCAATGCAGTTCAAATATTTTAAACAATTGTTATCCTATCGACCTCTACATGATTCTATAAAGACAGTTTAGTCCCTTTGATGTACAGCGATAGTCAGACTATAGGAAACACACCAACTATTTTATGCATATCAAAGTCCTGCAACAGTAATGAAGAATAACCAGATCAAAACCAACCATTTTCTACTGAAAAGGGCCAGGACGCTGAAGAGATCACCTCTGCACTTCTTCAAAATAATCCCACCAGACCATTTTATGTTTAAGTACTGGGGTCAGTTGGGGTTTCATTTTAACAACTCATTTGAAATATAACACTAACAGTGACACATTTCTACTGTATCACGTTAGAGTGTCAGCCTCAAGGATTGAACAGCAAATAAATAACTGAAAATATTGTCAAAGATTCAATTTTTCTCATGCTGCTGGACAGTATAAGGCCATGAAGAAATATTGTCATCAGTGACATAAAACAGAAATTTCTATTCCTATACTAGAAACCACCCTTTGGCACTGCTCACCCTGAGCCATAGGAAACACTGGGCAGAAGCTTAACAACATTGTTTTAAACATAGGTCATGATCATTTCTGGGTGCCAACCTGATGGTATCCAGGTTCTGCCCATCTGCACTTTCTTCCTTATGGCTTCCTGGTGTCTCCATTCCATTACGGTGTAGGTGGCTACAGAAGAAGAGAGTCAATTGGAACACTGACAGGTGTCAGGATGGGAGGGAATCTCTATAGACTTTTTTCAAAGGAATGTGAAGTTACACCTGTAAAAAAGCAACTGTGCAGGGGGAGCCATCCCATGGGTATCTTATGTTCCCATACCCTACGATCCACTGGCACCAGGTGGTGATGGGGGTGTGGGAGAGTTGGTTTCCCTCCACGTCATTTCACCCCAACCTGCTACTGGCAGACCATATCCAGGCCCAACCATCTTCCTTTGCTTCATCCATGACTGCCCCTCCATCTAAAGTCAGAAGTCACATGACACCAGGTTATAGTCCAACAGGTTTATTTAAAATCACAACTTTCAGAACGTGGCTCCTGACTTGGAGTCTGACTTCATCTGATGAAGGAGCAGCACTCTGAATCATTGTGATTTGAAATAAACCTGTTGGACTATAACCTGGTGTCGTGCGACTTCTAACTTTGTCCACCCCAGTTCAACATTGGCACCTCGATATCATAGCTTGCATTGTAAGGGCAGAAGTAGGGATGTTCACTCCTGACTGCACAATGTCCAGCACCATTTATGACCCCTCAGGTAATGAAGCAGCCTGTGTCTACATGCAGCAAGACATGGACAATATCCAGGTAAGAGCTAACATATGGTTAGTAACATGTTTACTACACAAGGGCCAGGCAAATTCCATTTTCAACAACAGAGAACCTGACCCTTGCTCCTTGATGCTGAATAGCATCATTGTCCCTGAATGAATTAGAACAACGTTGAAACACTCTGGCTGTAAGAATGAGCCAGAGGCTTGGAATTCTGTGGTGAGTAACTCACCTTCTGACTTCTGAAAGTCAGTCTGCCATCTACAAGGCCCAAGTTAAGGGTGAGGTGTAATAATCTCCATTTTCTTGGATGAGTGCAGTCCCAACAACAGTTAAGATTATTGACACAATTCTGATCAAAGCAACCTTCTTGATTGGCCTCTCATTACCTTTAATATTCACCTCACCACCAATGCACAGTACTAACTTTGGGTACCACCTACATGATGCAGGACAAGTTATGCATCAAAACTCTTGACAATGCCTTCCAAACCCCTGAAAGCTACAACCTAGGAGGACAAGAGCAGAGGGTCCATAGGAACACCACCATCTACAGGTTCACCTCCAAGCCACACAACATCCTGACTTGGATTTACATCACCATTCGGTGTCACTGGGTCAAAATTCTGGAGCCTCCTTCCTAACAGTACTGTGGATATCCCTACACCTGAAAGAATGCAGCAGCTCAAAAAGGCAGTTCACTACCACCTTTAGCAGGGCAACTAAGGATGTGGAATAAATGCTAGCCGAACCAGCAATGTCCATATAATAAAAATAATTCAATATAATGAAGCACCAACATAATATCTGGGCTGGATTCCTCTATTTCCTGCATGTAAGGTTAAAGGATGTGGGGAGTTGACCATGCCGATTTGATCCAGCAGATTAGAAGAAATGTTTGCTTGAAAGAAGTCTTCACAAACAGAGCAAAAATGTTTACAAAAATGTAAAAACAGAATCAGGCTCTCCCTTAAACAAATTCACGATGAGTCACTGATATTTTTAATGGTTTAAAGATATCCTTCAATACTTTCCTCTTGTCAAATTGCTATCAGAATTACAGATGGCATGATCATTTATCTTTCTTTACATCGCCGATATCCCATCAAGAGGAAATGAATTTGATGCAGCAGATGTGCAATTAAGAGCCTAAGTAATGTGGATGTGTATATTCACAGTGATGAGTTTGAAGTGTTTAACTTTATTCACAGGATGTAGACACCATTGGTAAAGGCACCATTCATTACCCAACCCCTTTCCTGGGAGGCTTGCTCAGCCACTCTGAAGGCAAGTGAGAGTTAACCATATTCCTAAGGGTCAAAAGTTATACATAGGCCAGATCAGCAAGAAATTGCATATTTCCTTCCCCATAAATCAAATAGGATATTACAACAATGCAGATGTTTACATGATCACTATTACTTGCATTTTATTTGAATGACTGAATTTAGATTTATCAAACTTGTGGGTGGAATTTGAACTCTCGTCGAATGTCTGACCCCCATTTTAATGTGAATTCTACTGAGGCTGATACTGAATTAGTTAACCTAACTCCCAAGCCCATCCACATCCCTGGTGTCCATGAACTGGGGTTGATTCTTTGTTTCTCTCCAGTTCTGCTTCTTAACCAAAAAGGCAAAATATGACTAAATTTTTAAGGTTTGCTGCTTGACACTCTTTAATAGTCATATCTATTCATTATTCATTTAAATTTCCTTCTCAGCAGTTGTAACACTGTATCCTACACTCTGTTCTGTTACCCTGATGCACTTCTACAGTACGATCTGTGTGTAAAGGATGTAAGACAACACTTTTCACTGTACCTCAATACACATGACAGTAATAAATCAAATCAAATTGCCAATTGATTGCTATTGTACTTTTTTGGTGAATTTCACATTTACAGGTATGGCAGCACTTATCTTTTTGTAATTAGAAAAAAGTTTAAGTCTGACCCTCTCCCCATGCAAAAAGTTCGCTATCCCAGGTTCTCTGTGACAACTTGCCAGGCCTCCTTTGAGATCATCTTCCAAACTCATGGCCACTACCACCTGGAAGGAAATAAGTAGCAGAAAAATGGGAATACCATCACATGCAACCTTCCTGCAAGCCGCTTTCCATCCTGAGCTGGAACTATACTACCATTGACTTTCTCTGGGTCATTATTTCGGAATGGGTGTCTCAGCTCCTGAATTGGGAGTTGGCAATGGCTCTCAATCATATCTTGTTTTGGAGTCCCACTGCAACTTAGAATATAAGACAGTATAGCACAGGAACAGGCTTGTTCCACTCAGGCAATTTACAAGCCAGCACAAGCCTTCCCTGGAAGGACCCCATGACCAGAATTCCGAGAAGCCAAGAGCTACCGGCCAAGCAGAGACCAGCAACTCTATTTGATGACAGCCCAACAAAGGTGGGGGTAGAATCTTCTGTAAGGACACCCATCAATACAACTACACATGGGTAGGTATAATGGTTCACCTTTGATGAAAAGTAGGCAAACATTTTGCCTAATAGTCGATAAGTGCAACAGATTATTGGGTTACTTTTACATCTATTGGTCGTAACATCAATGTTACAGCAGTGTTCCCCTTTTCAGTATCTGAATGAAGACCTTTTGCTGTAAAT
Organism: Rhincodon typus; assembly: GCF_021869965.1. Classification (NCBI taxonomy): domain Eukaryota; kingdom Metazoa; phylum Chordata; class Chondrichthyes; order Orectolobiformes; family Rhincodontidae; genus Rhincodon; species Rhincodon typus. The sequence goes on along the minus strand of NC_063359.1, from coordinate 10,307,550 downwards.
ACATGGTCTATGTACTCGACTTTCAGACGTTTTACTTCTTAACTTTCTTTCTTGAACAGCTTTAGATTTACTCTGTCTAATAGACACATTACATTGTGATCACCGTCAGCAATGACTTCCACCATTCACAAACCAGCAGATTATCCACGACAATCTCCACTGTGAGAAGCTCACTAACTGTCTCATGTTATCTATATTGACATCCTTCTGGAGCTGTGGATATGCCAAACAGCATGTGCACCTCTCTCTTCTGAAATGCGTCCAGATTTGGAAAGTTGCTGCTTTCATCTGGCTTCACTTGGTCAGTGACTGTCCTTAACATCTAGCACAGTGAAGGTTTTTCCCATTGTAACTTGTGGAAAAACTTTGATATTTGGCTTGGGGGCTGGTGAGATGTCTTTACAGATTGATTGAGATCTTTTGTGTCGATGCACCCCTTCAACTTTCCAACTGTTTCACTGTTTCCATACTGCTTATCCATTATCTAATCATCACTTTCTTATTGACTCCCTTCCTTTTCAGCTCCTGTAGCGAGTCTTTCAGGTTGGCCATGAGGTGAGCTGAACCATCCTTGGCAGGTGTTGAATTGGTTGTACACACTCAAGGTGGTATTGTCCTGGAGGGCATTCTCACCTCATAACCACATTGTTATACTCCCATAGGATCTGGTCCGCATTTAGAATGAGTTGAGTTTGCTGTGAAACATTGCAAATATCTTTTGGCATGTTGAGAATTACCAGTCAAAGCTTTAGACTTGCTCCAGCTGAGATAAGTGGCTTTTACTTGTTGTTTCTGATCTGGAACTCTAGATCTTTACTCCTGTCATTGCATTGGGCTTGCCGGTAATTATTCTCCTCAGCATGGGCTATGATACCATTATACAAACTCAACCTTAGGGAACCACAGGAACCACAGGATTTGTTTAATAATCTGGTTGTGCCGTGATCATTATTACTAATACTAGCTTTTTTTTTATTATAAATTTCGGTTTTACTCACCTGACTAAATTTAAATTCCTGACTTTCATTGTGGGATTTTAACTCATGTTTTCAGATCATTACCTCTGAATTGCTAACCAGTGACATAATCACTACCATCCCTCCTTTGAAAGGCAGGAGTGAAAAGACCATCAGGAATATAGCTGTAGAACTACAGCTGTGAGGTGATAAGTTTGCCATATGATTTTAACAGTTGAAGGGCAGAGCTAGGGCAGACACAGGATGTATTGAAGATTGTAACTGGTTTCATTGATGGATCGAATAAGCCTCCCAATGGGACACACAGAATGGAGAACGGACTTTCTGTGAACGTGGTTCTGCACACTAACCAGAATTTGAGAGCAGGTCATGCATTGCTGGAAATGAAGGAGCTGGTCTTGTCCAACATCTATGATAAGTGACAGCTGCCTGATGAGCTGTACTCCACAATAACTATGATCTATGATACCACTACCAGTGTCAGCTTGTGCTCAGTGTGTGTTGCCTTTGTGTGATATTCCATGGCCTGGTATGACAAAGTCGAGTGCTTTGAATAGGCTTGTGTGCTCATACACACACGACACTTCAAACAACAGCCAGTTCAGTCAGGGATCGTGTTCAACTGAACAATTCAATAATTCAACTGAAAGGTACAACAAGATAGATAGCTTCAGAAGTTAGGCCCAGCAGATATTCAGCTCGGCACTGTCTGATTCATTTCATCAAGATTCGTGGGGTTTTAATCGATGCAGTGTGAGGAGTTATTGAAAACAGAACCTGACCCTTAAGATTGCAAAGAATTGTACACCAGATGGTAAGTTTGCTTAACACAGGCACTGATATTAAAAACGAGGATAAGCAAAAGCACAAGGCAAATAAACCCAGTGAAAACATAAGGCAAAATCATTAATTGCCTGACCTGAGCTAAGCCACACAACAATTTAATAAAAACAGCAAGAGGCAAAAGTCATGGGTGAGTAAAACACCATCACAATCTCCCCTGCAACTCATTTGAGGGAGGAAATCTACAGGAAGCTACTAAATATGGGATGCATTAAACACAAACCTGCAAGAAAAGTGAGCAATTTGCAACTGTTTTGGGGAAAAAAATGTGTTTACTGATTAGATATGCATCTGTTAATTGGTTTCCCCATTCCTCTGCCAGGCTATAAAAAATTAATTATTGTTATAATCAGATTATATTGTCAAAACTGAGGTTAGGGAGGCGGTACTGACAGCCACCTGTTCAAATTTCTCAATGGTCTTCCTAAAGTAAATGCAAGAAGATGTCGACAAATTGCTGCTCTCTTTGCAAATAGTTTTACGTCACTGTGTTCAGCATATATCCATTGTCTTTTTTCTGATATTTTATCTTCTTTGCTAGCAGCAGCTAATCTTGTCAGCGAGCAGTTTGATGAAAGCTCACCACTCCTGGGAAACACACCCAGTTGACTACTCACCATGAATGAATCTAGACAGGCAATTCAGGTCTAGTGCCTAGTGTCAAGCTGTTCCTACCTAGATAGTTACAGTTTCCAGGGTAGTCACTGGATTAAAAGGAAGATTGAGAGTCTTGGCTGCTTCCTCAGACTTTGTACACTAAGGCTATCTGTAAAACCCTTGCTGAGAACAGCTAACAAGAACACAATGGGAAGATGGATTGTTGGTTTAATTGAATTTCTTAATATTTCTGAATATAGATCAGACACAAATATTGACTGCTCTTGAGCATTGTGGTCACAAACCATCGACCTCAAGAACATCAGATTGTCTAAAAGCATGAAGACTGAGTGCCTTATTATATAACCACATCCCAAGGGATAATGCAGTTATGTTTCATTTCGCTGCAGTCAATACTGCTTCTACATCACTTTCCTTTAACAAAGGTAACAAGGCTTCTTATACAGCAATGCAGTATTGAGAATTTTACCAAGTTGGTAGGTGAAGACTGCTAATGCAAACTTCTTCCAGAAAGGAGACAAAAAGTTAGCAAAACTTTGTTGGTGATGGCCAAGTGGTATTATCACTGCACTCTTAATCCAGACACCCAGATAATGTTCTGGGGACCTGCTTTTGAATCCCGCCATGGCAGATGGTGGAATTTGAATTCAATAAATATCTGGAATTAAGAGTCTAATGATGATCATAAATCCATTGCCAAACGTCAGGGAAAAACCCATCTGGTTCACTAATGTCCTTGAGGGAAGGAAACTGCCATCCTTTCCTGGTCTGGCCTACATGTGACTCCGGACCCACAGCAATGTTGTTGACTCTTAACTGCCCTCTGGGCAATTAGGGATGGGCAATAAATGCTGCCTTGTCAGCAACGGTCGCATTCCCATGAACAAATTAAGAAAAAAAAAGCTATTTGTGTGCACTGTCTCACAACCAGCTGCAGACTATTGGAAGTCTATTTTCCAGCATACGAAACAAATAGGTATAAAGCATTGGCTGGAAAAGATCAATGATGTCAGTTAACTCAGCTCTTCCTCACTCACACTGTCCCAGATCTTATCATTGCCTTCTGTGTCATGGCACATCAATTTAAGAGTTCTTTCCCTGATTTCAAATTTCCTCATGGCCTTGCTCCATTCAATATCTGTGACCTCCTTCTGTCTTGTATTCCCACAAGCCAATTGCTCTGCCCTCTAACTCCAGGCATTTCCTCACTCTTCACTCCTACTTCCGTCTACATGACTATTTTGTGGAGCTCTCGATCTTAGCTCCCTTCATTAACGTATCATGTCTTCTCAATAAAAGCCAAAAGAACTGCAGATGCTGTAAATCAGGAACAAAAACAAAGTTGCTGGAAAAGCTCAGCAGGCCTGGCAGCATCTGTGGAGGAGAAAACAGATTTAATGTTTCCGGTCCGGTGACCCTTCCTCAGATTGTCTTCTCAATTACCTTATCTTTAAGGGTGGCTTCCGTGGCCCAAGTTAATGATATTGTACTCATGCCCATTAATGTAGGTGGATCATTTCATCTTCTGAGGGAACTTTCTGCATTCTATTTCTCTGCCTCTATAGAAGAATCAAACAAAACATTTGGGCACCAATCTATTCTCTGCTGCTCTATTATAAATAAATGTTTGGCTCAATTACCTACCGTGGCAATATGCATTGCTCAGTTGATGAACCATGATACTCTTCATTCAACCATCGTGATCTGTACTTAAAATCTGCAAATGCACATTCCCATACCTGCATGGAGTACCAAAGGTTGTGTCCTGTCCCCATCTTTCATTTTCTGTTGCACAAATGACGGGAACTAGGATTAACGCAATGTAGTCAGGCCACTAGGGATGTTACCATTCTGCTTCTCCTGAAGGTAATGAACCATGTTGCTACATGTTCCACAGATGCTAGCCAATAGTTTCCCTGCTAAAATACCCATTCTCCATGTACTTCAGATTGTTCCGCTGACTGTTAAACCATGAAGGACATCAGAGATGTGACAAATCGATTACTATCACACACTTCAATAAATGTTCGATCAATAGTGATTGGGAAAGAGATATGGTCTGATTTCAAACTCTCCTTCCCTCACTGCCCCCATCAACAGGGATGCAGCACTGTTGCAAACAGGAGTGGCTGAGACCAGTGACTGAGCTTCAGATCAGTGCACATCAGTGCAGTATCTCAATCTCAATATGAGGATAACTGATACACACCTATCAGCAGTTGTGTGCCTTCTTCAGTCAAAAGGTTAATTTCTGCTGTATCTTTGAGAGATACTCTTCCCATAAGTCATGGTGAAATTCTTTCAAACCGTGCAAAAGAAATCTCAAAGTCATTCTAAAGCACTCTGGGCTGAATAAGATAAAGGTAGATCCTGCCAAACAATAAAAGAACAAATTAAAATTCTGACTGATTTCCTCAAATCGGCAAACTTACTGACACTGAGTACATGTGCTAGTGAGAATAGGAATATGAGGATAGGGCAGATGAATGTGTGGCTAAGGAACTGGTATAAGGAGCAAGGATTCACATTTTTGGAGCATTGGTATATCTTCTGGTGTAGGACCTGTATAAGAAGGAAGGGCTCCACCCATATTGGAATAGGACGAATGTCCTGGAAGGGAGATGTGCGAGTACTACTCGGGAGGCTTTAAACTAATAGGGGGTGTGTGGCAAGGAGATAGTGAGATAAGAGGTAAATCTGAGGCTGGTACAGTAGATAAGGGGAGCAAGTTAAATAGTCAAGACAGACAAGAACACAGTGGAAAACAAGGTAAGATCGATAAATTAAATTACAATTATTTCAATACAAGAGGCCTGATAGGTATGGCAGATGAACTTAAGGCATGGTCATAGCTGTTACAGAAGCATGATTTAGAGATGGATAAGACTGGCAGCTTAATGTTCCAGGATATAGATGCTATAGGAAGGATAGAAAGGGGGGCAAGTGAGGAGGGGATGTGGCGTTTTTGGTTAAGGATAACATTACGATTATCCTTGGAGAGGATAATCTTGGGAGAACATCCAGTGAAGTTATATAAGAGCATAAGAGCATAAGAAATAGGAGCAGGAGTAGGCCATCTGGCCCACCAAGCCTGCTCCGCCATTTCATAATATCATGGCTGACCTTTTTCTGGACTTAGTTCCACTTACTTGCCTGCTCACCATTACCCTTAATTTCTTTACTGTTCAAAAATCTATCTAACTCTGCCTTAAAAACATTAGCCTCAACTGCTTCACAAGGCAGGGAATTCCACAGATTCACAATTCTTTCGGTGAAAAACTTCCTCCTCAACTCAGTCCTAAATCTGCTCCCCCTTATTTTGAGGCTATGCCCCCCAGTTCTAGTTTCAGCCGCTTCTATCTTATATATTTCCTTCATAATTTTATGTATTTCTACAAGATCCCCCCTCATTCTAATAAATTACAAAGTGTATAGTCCCAGCCTACTCAATCTATCCTCATAACACAATCCCCTCAACTTCAGAATGAATCAATGAATCTCCTCTGCACCCCTTCCAATGCCAGTACATTCTTTCTCAAGTAAGGAGACCAAAACTGTGCATAGTCTCCAGGTGTGGCGTCAACAGTATCCTATACAGCTGCAGCATAGCCTTCCTATTTTTAAACTCCATCACTCTAGCAATGAAGAACAATATTCCAATTGTGTTCTCAATTATCTTATGACTCTGCAAACCAACATTTTGTAATTCAAGCATAAGGACACCAGTCGCCCTGCACAGCAGCATGCTAGAATTTTTCACCATTCAAATAATAGTCTGTTTTGCTGTTATCCCAACCAAAATGGATGACCTCACACTTGCCAACATTGTACTCCATCTGCCAAACCCACTTGACCTATCTATATCCCTCTGCCAATTGTCAGTGTCCTCCACTTTACCACTCATTTTAGAGTCATCTGTGAACTTTATGGATGGAACTGAGAAATAAGGAAGGGATGATCACCTGATTGGGATCATAATATAGGCCTCCCCAATAGTCAGCAGGAAATTGAAAAGCAAATATGTAAGGAGATATCAGATATCCGTGAGAATAATAGGGTTGTAATGATAGAGGATTTTAACTTTCCAAACATAGACTGGGCCTGTCATAATGTCAAGGGCTTGGAAGTTCATTCCACCCAAACCATCTTCTGTGTGAAAAATTTGCCCTGCATGCTTTTATAAATTTCTCTCCTCTCACCTTAAAAATGTGCCCCCTAATCTTGAAATACACCATCCTAGGAAAAAGATACTTACCATTAACCCTATTTATATCCCTCATGATTTTACAAACTTCTAAAACAACACCTCTCAACCTCCTATGCTCCAGTGAAAAAAGTCACAGCCTATCCAGGCTTTCTTTATAACTCAAACCCTCCACACTTGGCAAAATCCTGGTGAATCTCTTCTGAACCCTCTCTTGCTTATTAATATCCTTCAGATAACAGGACAACCAGAACTGGACACAATACTCCAGAAGAGGACTGAAGAGGCTGTTTCCATGCTGTATAACTTTATGACTATGTTTTCATTTATTTTTACACTGACCACAATGTTTTGCTCATCCCTGCAGATCCTTACTTTCATTGTCAATTGGTAATGCTCAGTTCAAAGTGTAGCTTACTGACACCAAACTGGAAGGAAATTGTATTTTGCCACAATAGCTCTTCAGTGAAATCACAATAATCACCTTAGGCCAAAGTTTGCAGAATGAAGCTGCTCCCTACTTTGAAATAATGCATGGCTTTCGCTCCTGCCAATGAATGAATGAACTTTAATTAAAGCTAATTGTCCAAATTACCAGGAGTGAGCACAAAATTACAGTCCTGCTTTTTCAACTGTGGAAATGACATCAGTTTGCTTTCTGATGTAATCTCTCTTTCTCAAAATCAAACAGTTGAGGGAAAAAGGCTGTAAGGGGCGTCTATCCTTCTGATGAAAGAATAGCCGAGGATTTTCCTTTTAGTTTAAGGAAAAAAAGAGCTGAATGTTATGTTACCAAGGTAATTTTGCATGAGATTGCAGTTTTATATTTCAAACAAAAATAGCTAATTTTCTGAAATGATTTCTCACTTGGGTCTTTGGTCTTTCAGCTACATACATCTGAGTACTTGATTGTCCAGCACGTGTGCATACATTTAACTCACAGTGGCCTAGTAACAATGATGAAATTTATCCCTGGTTACATTTCTAAATATCTATAATGGAGAGGAACAACATAAGAGTATCTTTGAGAAACATAACAATTGGAGATTGACTGTGTTAGGGATTTACTTGTGGCTTGAGGATACATTGAAAACTTTCCTAATCTTGCACTTGGTAACTGTTTTAAAATCCCGAGTTCGAATTCAAGGGAAAGAGAGCAGCTTTTTCAATTTTCCATATTTCAAATTCAACCTTGTGCTCCGCAATAAACTAAAAGATGGATAAAATGTGTATAAAATAAAATATGTATGCTGGCTTGAATAGCTTTTAAGTGTACATGTTCTTTAGAGGCTGAAAGGTTTAGTGGGGTGATGGTAGCCATCTTCTAGCCTAATGAGAATAATCTTGTGGGGTAAACAAGATGTAGTTCATTGCATCTGTGCAGATTATAAGAAATGGATCCACATATTATTACAAAGAATATTGGGAAAACCTAGCCTTGGGTATATTTCCCACAAAATCCAATTTTACTCTCTGACCAAGTGCGCATTGTACCTTCACAGGGGGTCATACTAATTGTACAAAACAAAACGAACTGATTAATTCATTAAATTAATTGTCCAAACTAAAATTCATTCCACATAACAAAAGGTTTTCTTTATCTCATTGATTTTCCACTTCAATGAAATGTGAATTTTCTGAGACTCGTGTTAAGAACTATAGTGACAACATTGTAGTGCAAAAGACTGCTTCAAACATTTGTGTTAATTACCATATGTTTTGGCTGGTCTTTTTGCTTGAAACAAACAGAACAGATATGCCTGGAAGTTCTATTTATGTACTGATAGAACAATGATGAAGGATCATCAAAACACCCAGAAAAATAGCATAACATAAGGCATAAAAAAAGTAAACATTTTCCTCATGGGCTCCAACAAATTTTTAGCCATACAATTACAGCATGGAAAAAAAATCAAGAGAACCCTATAGGGATTCTCCCCAATATTCTTACTGAGCTGTCACCAGTCAGCTCATTTTGTTGACAATTGTTGGGAACCATGGCAATAATTTAAGAGCATAGAACATAGAACATAGAGCAGTACAGCACAGTACAGGCCCTTCGGCCCACAATGTTGTGCTGACCTATTATCCTACTACGATCAATTCCTACCCTGCATACCCTACATTTTACTATCCTCCATGTGCCGATCCAAGAGTCGCTTTTAAATGTCTCTAAAGTATCTGACTCCACTACCACAGCTGGCAGCGCATTCCACACACCCACCCCTCTCTGTGTAAAGAACCTACCTCTGACATCTCTCCTATACCTTCCTCCAATCACCTTAAAATTACGGCCCCTCATAATAGTCATTTCTGCCCTGGGAAAAAGTCTCTGACTATCCACTCTATCTATGCTGCTCATCATCTTGTAAACCTCTATCAAGTCACCTCTCATCCTTCTTCGCTCAAATGAAAAAAGCCCTAGCTCCCTCAACCTTTCCTCATAAGACCTGCCCTCCAGTCCAGGCAGCATCCTGGTAAATCTCCTCTGCACCCTCTCTAAAGCTTCCACATCTTTCCTATAGTGAGGTGACCAGAACTGAGCACAATATTCCAAGTGTGGTCTAATCACAGTTTTATAGAGCTGCAGCACTACCTCGCGGCTCTTAAACTCAATTCCCCTGCCAATGAAAGCCAACACATCATATGCCTTCTTTACAACCCGATCAATTTGCGTAGCAACTTTGAGGGATCTATGGAGGTGGACCCCAAGATCCCTTGTTCCTCCACACTGCCAAGAATTCTGCCATTAACCCTGTATTCTGCCTTCAAAATTCGACCTTCCAAAATGAATCACTTCACATTTTTCTGGGTTGAATTCCATCTGCCACTTCTTTGTCCAGCTCTGCATCCTGTCAATTTCTTTTAAAAATCTTCTTTACCTGACAATGGCACATACTACCCACCACAGCACTAACAACTTCAATAAGTAGTTCAAAACTAATATGGAATTTACAATCCAATGATTGTCAGAAAAAACCCATCTGGTTCACTAATGTCCATAGGGAAGGAAACATCCTTACCTGGTCTGGCCTACATGTGACTTCAGACCTTCAGCCAGCAATGCCCTGATCCCTTGAGTGAGTGAGAAAATTAAAAATCAGCCCTGAATTTGTTGTGTTGGCTCCAGGGTTGGAGCAGAGAACAGCTGCAGAATGAAGGAATCATGACTGCTGCCAGGATAATATGCATTCACATGCATGATGTAACAGCCTGTAGTCGTACATGAGTTTCATATTTAGGAAATCCAATCCTTTTCAATTCACGAAAGTGGTCAAGGACACAGGTCACAAGCAGTTGTGCATATGGGCTGGGATTTGTTCGTCTTTTTCTAAGTGTAGGGGCAAGCGCATTGCAAGTGTCAAGCTCCGACTCCATCACCTTTGATGAGAAAACTTGATTGATCATCTAATAATCAGCTCATTAAGAGCTGACAGACAAGGGATGGGACTATGTCACTCTATTGAGGGAATTGACACTGATGACTTGAAACACCAGACGCTACCCATCAATCAACCTGCTGGCAGCTTCTGCTTCCAATAGACCAACAGTCAGGTCCCACTCTGGGTGTAGTCCAGCATTAAAGAGAAACACTTTTATTGTCTTTTCATGGAGTCCAGGTCACAGACAGAGAGGGGAGAATTAAAGTCAAGGACATGGAGAGGTAACATTTAGAAGGTTCTGCCCTCAATTTCTGCCTGACTCCACTTCCCCAAGACTGGGGCAATTGGAGGCACCCCCATACAAAAATCTCAGTGGGCAGATCATTGTTTTCCCAGAAACATTATTTTCAAGAAATCCGCCCACCAGGAGGCAGCTAAGTGGGGAAGTGTTGAGTTAAGGTTCTTAAGTGGCCATTGATTGACCAGAAAAGGACCTTAATTGCAAATGAGTCAAGAAACTTCTCACCTGGGATTTAATTACAGAAAGGGTCCAGAGCAAACTCACCCAATTATTTCCCCTTCTTGTCACCTCCAGAGCGAGAAATATTCTGCCCCTGTTGATGATTTCAGCACCATGGGGGAAGGATGTCACTTTGTGAAAATTCTCCTACTTATTCCATCTACTCTGGCAAAATGTATGAGATGAAAGTATGGTTCGTTCTTGGTGCAATGGTCATGAACTTGGACCGGAACAACCAGTCTCAAGTCTTTCCTTTTCCAGAGGCATGACAGTCGTATCTGGAAGTTACTTGTTCCAGTATAACACATTAAATGGTCAAAATACTTCAGCATCAGTTATAGCACTCTCTGTAAGTTAACAAAACATTGGCCAAACAAGCTCCAAACTCACATAGAAATAAACAGAGAAGAAAATCAAACAACTAACCCGTAAGTGGTCTATGACCCCTTTTTAATAATCTTGGCGAGAACAGTGTTCTACCTACTAATTAACATTATTTTCAGCTTTCTGAGTTTGACTTGGGATGTTAGTTAGACAAAGGAGTTGGAAAAACGGCAACACCAGCATAAAATTATGATTGCACACTGAAATTCACCATATCACCTGTTGCTCTACATGATGCCATTGCATTAGATGGACATGAACAAATTCTTTTGACAAGATGCAGTATTCTGTGCAGTTTCCATCCTGGATCCCAGGCTAATCACTATATGGCTGCATTGCACCTTAGGAATAAACTAACTTAGCCATCGTCTCTCATTCTCTCCCTTACAATAATCCGTCTTAATCATCATCTTAACAGTCAATCATCTTATAATACCATTTAAGAATAGTTCAAGTACTTACTAACTTCTTTCCACTTTACAAGTTGAGAGCATTGGTACACAATTATAATAGCTTGATTCTCAGTGCAATTGTCAACATTCTACCTTCCTTGTCTGTCTATCACTACACCAGAGGGACTTTTTGTGGCACACTGAGTTGCCGTGAGAACCTTTTGTCATGATAGTCGTAAAATTGGAGCATCAATTTTCATCTTCCATCATCTAATGTTAATACCTGAGAATTTCATGTACTATGATTTCTTTCAAAAAAAAAACTTGGCACAAGCTGTTGGCAATGATCACCTGATCAGGTTAAGCCAAGCTCTTTAACCTAATGTGAGATAATTCAAGACAGCATAAGCTGAAATTGCCTTTCAGTGCCTTTTGATAAAATGTTAATCAGACCTGAAAAAAATGTCATCTTCTACTTTGATTTTGTCATTTCTGGAAGTTTCAAATATTGGAGTAACGTCATCTGCAGCTTACTTGCCTTGACAAAACAAAGACACCAGGCATGCAAATACATAAGTAAACTATATTTCAAGCAGACAAATTTTGGGCAGAGCAGAGAAAGAAA
>NC_063359.1:10281551-10295204 GCF_021869965.1 Rhincodon typus | reverse complement strand
GTTGTCTCGGATTCTCCAGCATCTGCAGTTCCTACTATCTCTTATTCTTTAGTCCACCTTGGCATCAGATGGCCTCCCCTCTTTTTAAATGTTATATTTTTATTTGCATGTGTGTATGATATCACGTTTTATTATTTTTCACAGGTTTGGTACAAAATAAAATTGATCTTTCTTTCATTCAAATAAATCTTGTTGATAGGCTCCAGCATTTTGATAACCGCATCCGAAAATGATTTTAAAATATTTGTTGTGACAGACTGACAGTGCTAAAAGGAAAGGACCTAATTTACTCCTCTCACCTAGTCATAAGATCTGTAAGACAAAGAAGAATTTGACAACTGATGACTCATAATGCTTTCATTAACTTGTTAGTGGGGGCAGGGCTCTTTGATAAAACATTCTTTGGTAAAGAATGTTTTTTTTCTTAATTTTTCGTATATGCATATGCTTTGGGTCTTTTTAAATTACACCTCGAGAGTAAAAGACGAAATTTTGGGCAAAACATAGGTTTGCTATGTTTTGCTAAAATGTAAATGATGGTAAAATTAAAATTCATTGATGCTGATTAGACTTCAACTGCAAATGAATAATTAGATGACCAACTAACAGATCCGTGTTTGTAAAGGTGTAAATGGCTATAACTTGGCAGCTGGTATTCTATATATTGTGTGCACAATAACAAATGAACACAAGTGCATTGCATAGTTAAAATAGCAGAGCATTAATTACATATTGTACATAACATGCGTCCACACATATCTTCTTCATATTTAAAGCTGCTTTGGGAGATAACCATTCACAGAAGGGAGCAAAAATGTAGTGTTGTTGACTCATTTTGGTGGAAATTTATTACCAGAGATGCCACAGAATAATAGAATACAGAATTGTTATCTTTTCTGAGTCCCCTCATCTCTGTGCATGTTCTCCAAATAAACCAAGCACCTAGTCATTCTTCTGCCTTTTTGTGGAGGTGAGGTATTGAGAACTACATTTCATACTGTCTATTCACTATGATAGTTATCAAGATCATCTATTCTGACTCGCCACTGCACATGACACATACTTATAAAACAAAATTAACAAAACAAAATTGTAGCATTTTTAATCCCTTCAGAAGTAAAAAGATTGGTGATGACTCACTAGCTCTGAATCAATCTAGTTTTAAAACTTGGATGCCTTAATTTAGAAAAAAAGCTTGAATGAAAATTCACTGCATTATTCAATCTGAAAGAGATCTGATTAAAAACGGTCGAGACATTTATTGAGATTTCCATATTGCGAGATTCATGTGTTAAGCAGAATCATCATTATATTCTCTCTCATTTTGTGAACATATCCATAATTGACATGCTACTGACTTTTATAACAGCACAATTAATATTATGAGCTTCAAGAGATCGATTGTACACAGATGTCAAAAATGTGTTTCGCAATTTTCATCACCATGTTAACTGCTACTGTTGCCCTCTGCATTTGTACCAACAACTGTCTGCTAGTGGTTGGGGTATAACTTGCTATCAGTAATCCCCCTTTCTACTCTTATTAAATCAACAATAACAGTTTAGACAGTGCCTAGTTCTCCTATCTATGCTTAGTCTAAGGACTTGTCTAAATATAGAAGCTGGATCCCTAGTGAGTCTCAACAGGAAGAGATATTTGCCTCAGATAGCAAGGTATTGTAGTGTTGCACGATAGCAAAAGGTATAATTAAAACGAACTCAAAAGGCAGAAATACAAATATCAAGTGCTAGGTTTTCATGTTTGATCTATCAAGACCTTGTGCAAGGCTAAACATTTCTCCAAAAAAATGGATAACATTATCAGGTTAGTGCTAATGCAAATTCAACATTAATTCTTTCAGAATTACTGTTTTTACAAGAGGTGCAAACTCCTTATTCTGGGATCCTATTTCTCAAAATTCAATACCTACAGGTGGTTCAAGTCACTGAGAGGAGCTCATGCTTTGCAGTTGAAATGAATTGACAATGATCATTGAACAAATCCTGAAACACACCACTATTATACCATAGTATAAAAACACTTCAGGATGCATTTCAACTGTGTACAAATGTGCGAAACGTATGGCCATGTAAAGTAGGAGACACATTCAGCAGCCTACTTTACACCTTTCTTGGTTTTTATTTCCATAAAGAAAAACAAAAATGTAAATAGGTTCTTGATTGGTTACTACACATTTTATATTACTGCTTCAGTGAATCTGAAACACAACAGTACAACATGACCTGATAAATTCATTTTTAATTTAAAATAGTTTTTCGCGCAGTGGTTCATTTTTGAAACTCATTTTGAAACTCTCATGAAACTCAGAGACATGTTTCATATGCTGACTATTAATCCAAAGTATAGTGGTAGCACTTTGAGTTTAGAATTAGGTTTGAATAAATTAGAAAACAAACAAATAATTTTGAAGATTTGTTTTGAGACATTAAACATAGACCTTGTCTACTTGTCTTTGTTATTCATATGGAAGTTACACATATAAAATAAAAATAAGAGCGGAGTAGTGTGTTTTCCTGACAGCATTGTCAATGTTTCTGCCTCTAACTTTGACATTTCTCACATTGCTGTGTCTAGTATATTATTGTATGTATAGTGGTTATCAGGTTAACTTACATAAATTCCTGCATTCCAAAGCAAGTCGCTTTGTAAGAAGTAAACTTCAGAGATATCATTAAGATACTGGATAAATTAAAGAGCTGTCTCTCTATTTTCACTTTAAGTAGCAATTTCCAAATTGTCAATATGCGGTTCTAATAGATCTGAAAAACAAAATTTCAAACCGTGTCTCACCCAGAAGTGATAGCCAGTTGGTAAAGAAAGAATCCAAAGCCAGTCTTGTACTTGAAATAGAATTATTCATAAAGTGAAACATTACAGGTTTATATCTATTGACTCCACTCGTGTCAGTAGGTGTTACTTTATGTCGGTGTCAAGTTACGATGTGAACCATCTATATGTACGTAACTTCAATTGCTAAAATTAAGAAAAAAAACTCAATCCCACAGTTAAAAAGTGACATTCATATAAAAACTAAAAAAAGAAAAATTCAACACAAATGCCCACGAATACTGAAATCATTTAATCATCATAGTACTGACATGAATATTTAACTTGTTGACTGTTATAAATGTATTATATCAACACAAATTGTTTACTTTATTATGAAATCTGCATCATTCAAAATCATAAAATAGCTGTTAACAGAATACTGAATTCCAATGAACCTTTCCTTGTTACCTTCAAACAAAACAGGCCCAATGAGGGAACTTGTCATAGAGTCATACAGACATACAGCATGAAAACAGACCCTTCAGTCCAACCAGTCCATGCCGAATATTATCTCATAATAAACTAGTCCTACCTGCTTGCTCCTGGCCCATATCCATCCAAATATTTCCTGTTCATGTACCTATCCAAATATCTTTTAAACATTGTAACTGTGCCCACATCCATCACTTCATTAGGAAGTTCTTTCCACAAATGAACTACCCTCTGTGTAAACAAACCTGAAAAATTGAAAGGCTGACTTCCCATTCTTTTGCTCTCATTTAATCTTTGTGAAAGAATGTTAACAGCTTTCTTTGAAACACTTGATCAATTGTTCTCATTAGAAAAATGTATGGATATTTATTAGATCATTTTCTCCTTCAGATGATGCATACAATAGCAAAAATAAAACAGGAAGATCCTAAAGTCTGTATACCACAGAGAATTGCTTAAAGACTGGGGGGTTTAATCAATGGGACAGTATATTAATGCAGAACACTGAATTGCAGATTTCAAACAGTGTCTTAGCACTGCAATCAACATGCCATAAATACTAAGATATCCATTCTGATTGACACTGTTACCTGATACCTGAGCACTGTTCTCTAACAGCATTGATATTCGTCTGATGGTACAGTTTCACAGACAGCAAAACGGCAAAGAAACAGCATAACTTGAAAATTAAATGAAAATATAAACATATGCAATGAAGGTTATGCAGTCCACCTGTCCAGACTAAAAAAAAAGATCAGAAACTAATGCCATAATCTACTGGTTTTTGTATGACAAAGCACCTTGCAAACTGCTAGTATATACGCAAGTAGAAATATCTAAAGATATTTCCTACTATCAACCAAAATATGACACTGAGCCAAAGAAAGTTATATCAGGATGGATAAACAAAAGCTAAATCAAAGAGATAGTTTTAAAGTACAGTCTTTATAGAGGAGAGATAGGGAGGTTGAGTGTGATAATGAAGTTTAGGATGCTGAAGGCATGGCTGACAAATGGTGAAGCAGTTAAAAATTAGAAATGTCTTAGAAGTCCATACTGGATTAATGCAGAAATCTCAAAAACATGGAGAACTGGAGGAGATGAGACTTAGGGAGAGTTGAGGTCTTTGGAGGGATTTGGAATCAAGGATGGGATTTTTATAATTAGAGTGGTGCAGGACCAGGAGTCAATATAGGTCAGAAATGAAAGACTCTTGGATAAGAAGTATAATAGATCAGAGATATTCAATGGATCAAGAGAGGTGTGAGCAAAAGACAAGTAATCATCAGAATATGTGTGGAAACTGACTTTGAAATCTATTCCAAATGTTCATTATTAATTTGGGTTGTGAAATTCTTAATAGCAATCTCAAAGCTGTACCTACTATCTTTTCTATGATCACCTATATAGAGTCATAGAATCCTACAGCACAAAGACAGGCCCTTCGGCCCAAAAGGGTCCATGCCGACCAAAATATCCATCCACACTAACCCCATTTTCTTGCATTTGCCCCATATCCGTCTAAACCTTTCCTATTCATGTATTCATCCAAATGCCTTTTTAAATGTTGTTAATGTACCCTGTTCAACCAGGGGCAGCTCATTCCATGTATGTACCCTCCTCTGTGTAAAAATGTTGCCCCTCAGGTTCCCATGCATTCTTTTCCCTCTTACTTTAAACTGATGCCCTCTTGTCCTTGATTCCACAACCCTGGGAAAAAGACTGAGTGCATTCACCCTATCCATGCCTCTCATGATCTTATACACTTCTATAAGAACCCCCCTCAGTCTCCTACACTCTGAAGAAAAAAGTCCTAGCTTGTCCAACCTCTTCCAATAACTCAGTCCCTTGAGTCCTGACAACATCTTTGTAAGTTTCTTCTGCACTCTTTCTAGTTTAATAACATTCTTCCAATAGCAAGGTGACAAAAACTGAACACAATACTCCAAGTGTGGCCTCACCAACATCCTGTACAACTGCAACATAACTTCCCAATTTCTATACTCAGTTCCCTGACTGATGAAGGGCAGTGTGCCAAAAGCCTTATTCACTGCCCTGTCAATGTGTGACTCACTTTCAGAGAACTGTGCACCTGAACTCCAAGGCCCATCTGTTCCCCTGTACTCCTTTAGGCCCCACCATTCACCATGAAACTCCTACCTTGATTTGACTTTCCAAAATGTAATACCTCACACTTATCTATATTAAACTCCATTTGCCATTTTTCAGCCCACTTCTCCAGCTAATCAAGATACTGCTGAAATTTCTGATAATGCTCCTCACTGTCCACGATGCCACTTATTTTGATATCCTCTGCAAACTTACTAATCATGCCTTGTACATTCTCATCCAAATCATTGATATAGATAACAAACAATAATGGGCCCAGCACCGAACCCTGAGGCACGCCACTAGTCACAGGCCTCCAGTCTGACAAGTATCCTTCCACTATTACTCTCTGCTTCCTACCATCAAGCAAATTGTGTATCCAATTTGCCAGCTCTCCTAGTATTCCATGCAATCTAAACTTCCACAGCAGCCTACCATGTGGAACCTTATCAAAGCCTTACTGAAATCCATGTAGACTACATCTACCACCTGGTCCTCATCAACCATCCTAGTCATTTCATCAAAGAACTCTAACAAATTTGTGAGGCATGATCTCCCACGCATGAAGCCATGCTGGCTACTCCTAATCAAATTCTGTCTTTCTAAATGTATGTACATCTTATCCCTCAGAATCTTCTCAAGTAACTTACCTATCACAGATATTAAGCTTACTGGTCTATAACTCCCAGATGTTTCTTTGCAGCCTTTCTTGGATAAGGACACAACATTTGCTATCCTCCAGTCTTCTGGGACCTCACCCATGGCTAACAATGATGCAAATATATCAACCAGGAGCTCCGCAATTTCTTCTCTCTGCTCTTGCAGGGTTCTTGGATATATCTGATCAGGACCAGGAAATTTATCTACTTTCATACATTCTAATACTTCCAACACCTCCTCTATTGTGGTATGGACTGCCCCCAAGATATTGCCACTAACTTCCCCATGTTCCCAAGTCTTCATGTCTTTCTCCATGGTAACCACAGAAGAGAAATATTCTTTCAGGACCTTATTCATCTCCCACGGTTCCCTGCATACATGCCCACGTTGGTCCTTGAGAGGTCCTATTCTCTCTCTAGTTATTCTTTTTCCTGTAATATGCTTAGAGAATCTCTTTGGATTCACTCTAATCTTCTCAGCCAAAGCTATCCTGTACCCACTTTTCACCCTCCTGATTTCCTTCTTCAATAAACTGCTGTATCCCCCATATACCTTCACGGATTCCCTTGATCCCAGCTCTCTGTTCCTGAGCCATGCCTCCTTGTTTCTGGTCAAAGCCAAAATATCTCTTGTCATTCAAGGTTCCCTACTCCTGCCAGCCTTGCCCTCCACCTTCACAGGAACATATAGACCTTGAACTCTAGCTATCACGCTTTTAAAGGCCTCCTGCTTTCCAGAGGTCCCTTTGCCTGCAAACAAACTATTCTAATCATCCCCTGCAAGCTCCTGTCTAATTCCATCAAAATTCGCCTAGCCCCAAGTTAGAACTTGAACCTATGAACCAGTTTTGTCCTTCTCCATAACTATTTTAAAATTAATAGAACTATGGTCACTGGTCCCAAAGTGCTCCCCCACTATCACCTCAGTCACCTGTCCTGCCCTATTTCTCAAGAGTAGGTCACATTTTGCCCCTTCCCAAGTAGGACCCTTTACAAACTGCTTGAGGAAAATTTTCTGAACATATTCAACAAATTCCACCCCATCTAAGTCCTTAACAATATGGCAGTCCCAGTCGATGTTAGGAAAATTAAAATCTACCACTATGACAACCCTATTTCTCCTGCAAGTCCCCCCAGTCTCCCTGCATATTTGTTCCTCTAATTCCCGTTGACTAGTTGAGGGCCTATAGTACAACCCCTATAACATCACCATCCCCTTCTTAATTCTTAGCTCCACCCACAAAGCCTCACTGGATGATCCGTCAGTTATTTCATTTCTGACTACTGCTGTGATACTCCCCTTAAACAACAACTGTCCCTCTCTCCCTCCCCTCTTTCCTCCATCTCTGTCCTGCCTAAAGCACCTGTACCCTGGCACATTAAGCTGCCAGTCCTGTCCCTCCCTTTGCCATGTTTCTGTAATGGCTATGATATCCCATTCCTACATACTTAACTACGCTCTGAGTTCATCGGCCTTACCTATCAGCCCTCTTGCATTGAAATAGATGCAGTTTAATCCAATAGACATTCCTCACTCCCTGTCCTGTTCCAATCTGACCTGTCTCTTCAACTTGCTATTTCTGATTACTGTATCACATTCTAGCCTCGCACTTGCCTCCCTGCTATTGAGGATCCCATCCCCCGCCAATGTAGTTTAAATCCTCCTTTGCAGCACTAGCAAGTCTGTCTCCCAGGATATTGGACCCCTCCACTTCAAGTGCCTCTTGAACAGGTCACCTCTGCCCCAGAAAAGACCCCAATGATCCAGGAATCTGAATCCGTGCCCCCTGCACCAATTCTTTAGCCACACATTCATCTGCCATATCCTTCTGTTCTTAACCTCACTAGCACGTGGCACTGGAAATAATCCGAAGATTACCACTGTTGAGGTCCTGGTTTTTAACTTTTTTTCCTTGCTCTCTACAGTCACTCTGCAGGACCTCATCCCTATTTCTACCTATGTCATTTGTGCCAACGTGCACAATGACTTCTGGCTGCTCATCCTCCCCCTTGAGAATGTTCTGCAGCTGCTCCAAGGCATCCTGGACCCTGGCACCCAGGAGGCAACACGCTATCCTGGAATCCTGTTTGCAATCGCAGAGTGTCCTGTCTGTCCCCCTAATTATCAGGTCTCTGACTACTAAGGTCCTATTTACCTTTACCCTTTCCCGCTGTGCCCCAGAGCCAGTCATAGTGCCACTGACCTGGCTACTGCTGCTTTCCCCTGAATGGTCACACCCCCCTCCCCCCACAACAGTATCTAAAACGGTATATGTGTATACATGTATCTTGAAATAATTTTGGACCTGTTATCTTCCTGTACTGTTTAATGATTTTTGTAGACTTCAGTGTCACTTCCACGCAAAGGAGACTGATTTTCTGTCTCAAAAGCTGATTTGCAGATTATTGATGGTGAGGGGATAGCAGTGTCAAGGCACACTATCACTGAAGTTACATTTATTACCTTGTATTAAAAAGAACACAAGGATGTGAATTCGAATTTTACCAAAATAGTTTTACAATGTAAATTCAGTTTAAAATAAAAGATGAAAATAAAGTTGAATTTAAAGTCAGTAAATCACCACAAAGAAATTAGGTTAATTGACAATCTTTGTGGAAGGAAATCTGCTATCCTTTAAGTAGTGGTACAATATTATGGTGCATGGAAATACAGTGCCAGAGTAATCTAATTCCTTTCTGAAGCAGTTGAGCAAACCCTCAGTTGTTTCGAAGCCAAGAGAGCTTCAAAAACAAAGTACAAAACCAGCATGTGAGAGGAACATAAGACGCACAATAAATGTCTGTGGTGCTCGTAGCCACAGAACTGCATTTTTGATAGTAAAATGGGCAAAGGTGTGGAATCAAAATAAAAAGATATTGAAAGCGATAAACACAAAAGTAAGCATCCAAGAGTGGAGTGATTAAAAAGAAGAAGAAATGAGACATTTAAGTTGCAAAATTGAGATATACATGCAAGATGGAGGGTATAAACATAGACATGCAAGGAGTAAATCAGATGACATGAATATGATGAAGAAACATAAAAATTGCCCATTTAGCATATAGATTAAATTTAGAATTACGGCTTCAGACAATAAGGTAGAGGAATTTAAAAAAAAGACAAGTGACAGGTTACTTAAAGGTGAGTGAATGGCCTGAGATTGATAAGGCATCATGAGTCAGCGAGATGCCTGGATTCCTTCAGAACGTGGGCTAAGTCACAGGAATTGGTGCAGCGGCGCTTTTAACAAGGTGGATTCAGAAACTCACCGCAATTATAACATTTACACATGATATCGTTGAGATAATAATGGCTGATCTTTAGCATTAATCCATGCACACTTTCCAATTAAAAAAAAATCACACAATGTAGTCAACAGCAGAAACCTTGGGTGATTTTTGCCAAACTTATATCTCTGAACATTTCTGCACAATTATATTTTAGATGTAAAGGGAACAATGCAGACAAAAAGCTTTCAGACTCCTCCATAAATTTTGTCACAATCTTGTCTCTGCTCCTTCACTCTCACTCTAACTCTGCACTTACATCTACCTCCAACAACGACCTATGACTTGGTATTGCATGCAGCATTTTTACTCAGTGCCTCTTACCCAATCCGTCCTGTCAAACTTCTAACCCTTCCTGCCCTCTGAGCTTCCTACTCACTTGGTCAGGACAATGCATCACCTTTCCTGCTCCTGCACCAGCACTAACCAGCCATTTTTAACTAACTCAATCCCTCCCTTTATCACATTACAGGATTAAATGTCTCATAGTAGGGTTGAAAGGGCCAAGATGGACAGTGGGCTGGCAGGCAATAGACTTCTCATCCCATACTAGAGGAAAATCCTTGAATGTAAGCGAGGATTGTGACTGCTCGTCGGGATACCAAGACTTGACAACCAAGCAAAATTGATTCTGATGCTGTTTGTTGCCCTCCTATTAGCATCACTGGAAATGCATTCTTACGATGTTCATTTTTCCTCCTCTGTTGCAGAGCTCTCTTGTCTTACGAGAGCACTAGCAGCGCCCGCACAATCTCTGCCTGTTAGGAAGCAGCCCCACCAGACATCAGGTCCTCCAACACCTCTGAGGAAGAGACAACAGATTCCTCAGAAGATGCACTGTCAAGGTGGAAGATTATCTCAGACTACAAAGGAACCTTGAACAGATGGGCCAATGGGACGAGGAATGGCAGCTGGAGTTTAATTTGGATAAGTGTGAGATGTTGCATTTGGGTAAGGCAAACCAGGGCAGGACTTATACAGTCAATGGTAAGGTCCTGGGGAGTGTTAACAGTATGAATATTAACAGTACCCTGCCAGCTCTGGCATGTGTGTGCCTAGCTGCGTTCAAGGTCTGGTTGGTGGCTGCCATGGACATCCAGGATCACCAGACGCTACTGGAGATGCACACAGACCTGCACTCCCTCACTTTAGCTATCAACACTCAGCATCAATGGCAAGGTGACAGGGAGATGAGGAACCTTGACCATACTGTAGCTGCACCTACCTCTCAAGCAGACAGGCTGGTGCTAGCAGGCTCCCAGATGGAGGAGTAATTCCATATATACACTCCATAAGTCTCCTCTCCAGTGTATCCCAATCTGGCCTTTGGCTCCCTGCTCTATGGAAATTAAAGTTGAAAAGATACCCTTTATTTGCACCACGCAATGTTAGAACGATGCCTGATAGAATTCTATTTTTTCCTTGACAAGTATGTTACCATTGTTGAATCAATGTTGTGAAGTCTTGAAATAGTTGTGAATGTTAACTCTTATTAAACAACAACAAAAGCAAAGAAAGAACAGACAAGCAAAACAGTAGCATTTGCTTTAGGGAATAAATAGGAGCTGCTTCCCTTTGGAGTAACAACAATTTACAGACATTGAATGATATGTTTACTCAATTCAAATATGTTGAAAGCAAGTGGCAATTAAATTCTGCCTGGCTTGTTGTTCACAAATGCTGTAGCACATTATCCTGTTGAATGTGATACTCTTCCGACTCAATATCCTCATCTTTCTTCGAGGAAGACTATTTCCATTTGCTAGGATTGTATATCATACTCTGCCCAGAGTGAACTGCAAGGTGTCCTCAGACTGACTTAAGCATTGAAACCTTATCTTGAGACGCCCTCCAGGATGGCTATAGTAAAAGAATGAACTGCATTGTATCTATATGTCGCCTCAGTCAGTGGGTTATGTAATAGAATTATCCACCATTGCGACACAGCGTAGCCCTTGTCTCCCAGTAGCTGTCATTGTAGGGCATCCAAGTCTTTGCAGTGAAGTAGGAACCTGAGAGTTAAGCAGGATATAGGAATCATGGCAGTTTCCAGGATATTTGGCACTGATTTCTAAAATGTGACAGCAAAGATCAAAGATGACTTGGTTACTGACCAAATGGAGCCCTTTCCTATTGATTAAATTAGCTATGTAACGAAATGGCATTCTCAAAATGAGATACATGCAGTTTTTTGTACTTTGTACTACAGGAAGCCAGCTATGTTGACAAAACCTACTATTTGGGCTATAGCATTGGCCTTATCACAAGTAAACAAGGTGAAGTGTTGTGATCTGAAGAAATTGCGTTGGCAACAGACTTGATTATTTTTATTAATTCATGGGATGTGGCCATTGCTGGTTGGCCAGCATTTATTGTCCATCCCTGGTTTCCCTTTAGAAGATGGTAGTGAGCTTCCTTCTTGAGTCGTTGCATGTAGGTTGACACACTGTGCCATTAGGGAGGGATTTCCAGGATTTTGACCCAGTGACAGTGAAGGAAAGGCGATATGTTTCCAAGTCTGATGATGGTTGGCTTAGAGGGGAATTTGTGGGTGATAACATTTCCATGTATTTGCTGACCTTGCCCTTCTGGATGGAAACGGGGGTTGTGGTTTTGGAAAGTACTGTCTAAGGACCATTGTTGTATTTTTACAATGCGTCTTGTAGATAGTACACACTGCTGCCACTGAGCATTGTTTGTGGAGGGATGTGGTGCAAATCAAGCAGGCTGCTTTGTCCTGGATGGTGTCAAGCTTCTTGAGTGTTGTTGGAGCTACAACTATTCAGGCAAGTGGGGAGTATTCCATCACACTCTTGACTTATAAATGGAAGACATGCTCTGGGGAGTCAGGAGGTGAGTCACTCACTGCAGTATTCCCAGCCTCTGATCTGTTCTTGTCGTCACTGTTTTTATAGGTTGAGTGCAACTGGGGTTTTGTTCATTAACTATCTTTCCCCTTTGGATTCCCGAGTTCAACTTTTCCCAACCTAGCTGATACCTGTGGATATGATTACACTGCATGGCTAGTCTTAGGACAGGATAGGTTGTCCATTTTGGCACACTTTTGTGATGTGATAATGCAATGTCTTTCTGTACCCAGAAATGTAACATAAAATTAGTTCCATTTTAGTCCATACAGCTTCATCATACAATTGGCTGTTGCATTAAACCAATTTTGTTTCTTTACCCTTATGTATTGAAGAGACTTCTATATTGCATCTATTTAAAATTTACATTCTAACATTTGCATATGGCTATATATTGTGATGACATCTGTATTCGTCCCCCAATTACTCCAATGACATTTTGTAATGGGCCACGGCTCTTGTATAACTAGGATAACATTAAAATGCTGATTAATATATAATATATTATCTATAACACATTCTACATCAGTTTTATATGCAAGTGTTAAAACCCTGAACCAGCAACGGGTCAGGCCATACTTCCTGTGCTGTGACTGGTTAAACAATTGTGTATTTGTAATCCATGGTGGGGGATCTCATCCGCACAAATTTGTGTCTTGTTTTCCCTTGGCTGCTCGAGCATTTTTGATCTATAGGTGCTGTAAATATCAATCCTCACCGTCTCGCTTGAGAGATTTTCCTGCGTATTGTTGAAGCATTTTACGGTCCATGTATGATTCTCATGTATGAACCATGTGGGTGTATGGCAGTGCCATTGTCATCCTTGTGGTAGGTTCATACCTCTGCAGTCAGACCCACCGCTCTCCAGTTAACATTACCGCATTTTCTGACCTTATCATTGAATCACTTTGTTGTGCAGCCATCCTCAGGGATGGTGCCAATTTGTCTTAGCCTGGTTATAGGTGAGCACGGGGGCAGTACAGTCATGCTGTATGGAGCTGCAATTTATTAGAATCATAGTTGCTGAGGGGCATTTGAGTGCTACCAGAGTGTCATTTGTAAACTGCAAACATAAGACAGTGACATCATTACTCATTCCTTCTCCTTCCACTTCTGCAGCATGAAGGAAACTATCACAAGTCACGTACAATAAGTGGCTCATCTTAATGTCAAGTTGCCCCTGCTCCTGGCAGTTCTGGGGAGGTAATGAGTATCCCCAAAACAAACTAGCATGGTTAGCATGGCTCAATTATTCTGGAAAACATAAAGCAGCCAGTGTCATTTGCTTGAATTGTGACAAGTGCTTCCAGTGTTATTTCCATTTCATATTCACACAGACACAAGTATCACTAATCATTACAGAGATAGTAGGAACTGCCGATGCTGGAGAATCTGAGATAACAAGGTGTAGAGCTGGATGAACACAGCAGGCCAAGCAGCATCAAAGG
>NC_063359.1:10269138-10281051 GCF_021869965.1 Rhincodon typus | reverse complement strand
TTTCTGAAGAAGGGTCTAGGCCCGAAATGTCAGCCTTCCTGCTCCTCTGATGCTGCTTGGCCTGCTGTGTTCATCCAGCTCTACACCTTGTTATCCTATATTTTTAAATGTCCTCTTTATCTCAAAGTGAAACCAAAAGTGAAGCATAAAGTTCTGACATGGGGAATGGTAAATGCTTCATATAGACCTCAATTCTAAGAAGCACCTGTGTGATCTCAGTTTATCATGGGGTGAAAAACACAAGTGAAAATACATTAAGGTTTGGATTGGTAGTTTCAGCATTGCTAACAAGAGTTCACAAAGCAGGAGAATAACTGCTGCTTTAGCAAAACTGCTTGTGATAAATAATGAGGATGGTTCAGGCCCTGTTCAAAAGCAATGCAGCTGAATGTGCAACAAAGTGGAAAGTTTACAAAATAGAGAGTCTTGAGGTGAGCCTTATAGGTGATAATTGAATATAAGAACTCAACACGACATGGTTGTCAAACAAAACTGAAAGTCTCAACCTGGTATGACAGGGAGGAATGAATCTCTGCTTGGAGAGCTGAGACTGACTTGACACTGTTTCTTTAATACTTCATATTGGCCAGAGGTAAGGCCAATATATTGTGTTAGTTAGTTGATGTGGAACATATTCTTTGTCCTTTAGTTTGCATTGGTTGCTTGTTAATTAAATTATTAATGAATGCTTGATCTAGGTTGATTTTTGTTTATTTTGCTCAGTAAAAGTCCAACAAGTGAGATCTTGTCCAATAGTTTATATACATTCCTGTCATGGGAATTGCTTCACTTTAAATGCTTTCAATGAGGATCATACAACTGGTCATTCTCTTAGGATAATTTGGTACAACTTAAATAGCAAGTGCTTATCTTCAGTGTCCAACTTCAAATTCCTCTCTACTCAGGGCCTTGAGCCAGCCTGTCGCAGGAATAAAAGATCAAAACCTTTGATCATCTCTCAGTTCTGTGCACTCAGGGATTGGTCAGTAGAGTTGCCAATGAAACCTGAAACAAAAGGAACTTTAGCTCATTATTGTGCATCTAGAGATATTTTTAATCAATCTGACATTTGAGCTTACACCTTCTGGCCCGAAGGCTGAAAACATTACCACAAGGTCACTATGGGCCAATATACATTTAACTTAAGTTGACATCGACACTTATTCAGGAAATTATTAACCTCAGGCCATCTCTTATTTATTTCATTTTGGTCTGATTTGAACCTGGGCTTGCATTTGAGGAGGCAGCTAATTGGTTTCATGTTTGATATCTCATTTGTTTCCAATTCTAATTTAATTGTTTTTTTAAAGCAAGGATTTAACAAACAGGACACCAATACTAAACTGCAAAGGCTAGGTTATGGGGAGTGGCCTATACATCCTGGCAACATCTGACTGAGTGTCATATCAGTGAACCCAAGCAAGACTGATGTCAACAGGAAACAAACTGAAAACTCTGCTGGTTGGAGTCATACCCAGCACCAAGCACAATGGTTGTTGCATGCCATTCATCTCTTCCCAGCAAATTACTGGAAGAGTTCCTCAGAGCAGTGTCCAAACATCATCAACTGCTTCATTAATGACCTTCCCTCCATCAGAACATCAAAAGTGGGATGTTCACTGAAGCAGTCTGTGTTCATATGCAGCAAGATCTGGACAATATATAGCCTTGGGCTGATAATTGGCAATTAATATTTGTGCCTTGCGAGCATCAGGCAATGACCATCTCCAACACAATAGAATCTATCCAACCCCTTTGATATTTAATGTCATCAACATCACTAAACACTCCATAATCAACATCCTGTGAGTTACCATTGACTAGAAAATAAACTGGACAAGTAATACAAATATAGTGGTTACAAAAGTAGGTCTGAGGCTATGGATTCTGCAGCAAGTAACTCACCTCCTGTCCTTCTAATGGCTGTTCACACCATCTAGGACAAAGCAGTCAGCTTGATTGACATTCTATCCACCACCTTCTACATGCACTCTTTTCACCATCAACACGCAGTGGCCACTGTGAGTGCCATCCATAGGATGTACTGAAATAACTAACCCAATCACATTTGACAGCACCTTCCAAACTCACACCCTCTGCCTCCCAGAAGGTCAAAGACAGCAGATGCCGAGGGATGCCAGCGCTTGTAATATCCCCTCCAAGTCGCATATCATTGTGACTTGGAACAATGTTGCCATCACTTCAATGTCACTGGGTAAAATTATTAGAACTCTTCTAGCTAGCAGTATTGGATGTCACTATACCCCGAGGACTGTAGTAGACAGCTCACTGCCACCTTCTCCAGGATAATTAGGAATGAGCAATAAATGATGGCCTATCTATTGATTCAGAGATAGTAGGAACTGCAGATGCTGGAGAATCCGAGACAACAAGGTGCAGAGCTGGATGAACACAGCAGGCCAAGCAGCATCATAGGAGCAAAAAGGCTGACGTTTCGGGCGTTTGAAGCTTGTGGATTTATCAATGTGGACTTCACAAGCTTCAAAATCTCCCCTCCCCCTACCGCATCCCAAAACCAGCCCAGCTCGTCCTTGCCTCCCTAACCTGTTCTTCCTCCCACCTATCCCCTCCTCCCACCTCAAGCCCCAACCCCACCTGCTACTACTAACCTCATCCCGCCCCCTTGACCTGTCCGTCCTCCCTGGACTGACCTATCCCCTCCCTAACTCCCCACCTACACTCACCTTTACTGGCCCCATTCCCGCCTCTTCGACCTGTTTGTTTACTCTCCACCTATCTTCTCCTCTATCCATCTTCTATCCGCCTCCCACTCTCTCCCTATTTATTTCAGAACCCCCTTCCCCTCCCCCATTTCTGATGAAGGGTCTAGGCCCGAAACGTCAGCCTTTCTGCTCCTATGATGCTGCTTGGCCTGCTGTGTTCATCCAGCTCTGCACCTTGTTATCTCGCCTATCTATTGATGTCCAAATTCCATGAATGAATAAAAACACTCTGCACTTACTTCACATCCGCATCTGTGCAGTGACTTGTGTTTGTTTGAGAAGTACATGCGAGTAATGATACAAATCTACTTTTATACTGCATATCTATTCACGTAGCAGATTGCAATGCTATTTTTTTCCCCTATATGCTTCTCCTGCTTTGCATTATAATACTCAGAGAGAAAAATTTGCAGCTAGAAGTTATACAATTATTTCACAAAAGCAATTGTCTGCTTAGTTTGAAAACTGCAAAGAACATTCTAAATTAATTGCGCTAAGATCAGGTGGCAAGGTTGGGAAATTTGCACAATGAATTGGTTCAATTTCCCCCCACCCCACCTCCTTAGCCATAGCCCCAACCCATTTAAATGCAGTGTATGCCATCTACTGATGAATATTGCATTTGCTTGTTTGGAATAATGCCCAAGGCAATGTTGACACATAGGCTGGACGTATCATGGAGCATAGGGAGAATTAGTATGAGGAACTGGAGGTAAGAATTATGGTTAATTTATCAATCAAAAGGTTTCAAAGGTGCAGTAACCTTTTATCTGTTTCCTCCTGAAATACATGCAAGAGTCTGAGTAATCTAAGATACAATTACAGTACTTACTTAAAGGGATCTGTTGAGCATACTTTTAACATAATAGAATGAGCAATCAGGCAAATGCTTACCTTTCCACATGGAATCACATGATGCAGATCCAAAGTGCTAGTCAGTGACATTGTACTCTGAATTTAGACTGTAAGCTCACTTAATCAAATTGCCTTTGAAGGTAATGGCTCTTATAAACGTCCATCATACAATACAGTAGCCGCTGACATTCAATTTGTTTCTTCCTAGGGGAGTTACATTAATACTTTTCCTTCCAGCAAATAACCTTTTCTAGTAAATGATAAAAAACAGGAATGATTGATTATCATTATGGATTTTGTTTTGTACAAAGTTTCAATGTGAGATCTGCTTTTATCTGCATTTGGCAGCAGTATGCTTGGTCAATCAAATTGGCTTGCACGCAGTGTCTGTGACTTTTCCAGAATGAAGTCCGAGCAACTTTTAATAGTGCAAATATACTTCATCACTATATTTTGGGATTCAAATGATCCCCACTCATCAATTCAATCTGTCTAAAGGCTTTGCTGTATTTGGAGTGATTCAGAAGTTTAAGTTAAAGGAAAGAAAAAAATATGTTGATTTCTTTACAAGATTTTGAAGAACTTCAGTTTTTGGTATTGCTGTGCTGATAACACTTCTGACAAAGTGATGAAGTTTTCTAATTGTCCACTTTGTTACAGCTTTGTCTCATTATCCATGTGATGTAATTTCCTGGGTACATAAGAACAATGCTTTCTCCAATGCATTTTTTATACTGATTTCATACCCACTCAAGCCTTTTCTATTATGTTCAGTTGATTTGAACCTGATTTCACTGTAGTATTCCAATCCTCCTTGTTTTCAGCTTTTGTAACTCTCCATTATTTCGTAATTATGATCCCCAGGCTGTTTGACTGTCTAAACGTGGGTTGAACGAATCAGTTAAGCAACCTTTTACCATTCTCCTTTTTTCTAACATCAAGACTCATGGTGCTTTCATTTAAACAGTTTATTTTCAAGACAGCATGTTGGAGATTTGTGTCCTGATGGTGCTTCAGAAAACATGTTCAAATGATTCATTTGACAAAGCAAGCACATATTCCCATTGTAAATCTGATGTACTTAATCAAAAAAACAATCTCCTTTGCACAGCATTTCAGTGTGAGGCTGTGTGAAAGACTTGTGAGCCATACAATTGAAAATTATCATTTTCAGAAATTGTGGCTTTTGTGAAGTTTAAACTAGAACAGTACCCACAGGAGCACTGTCCACCTGGCATGCTTCGCATGTGCTGCCATGGTAGGTTCACGATGACCTGCTGTCTTCATTCAGCAAGGATCACTTGACTCCAACAGATGAATATTGCATTTATCAGCAAAATTGGCCTCATACTGTGTTTCATCAGACAAAAGACATTGTTTAGACATACATAATCACTGCTCATTCTAGCCTCAGTCTATTTGAAATCCCCTGCTTATTTATTTCATCTAATTTCACAAAGGTTAGATTAAAGGTGATAGGTACAGGTCTATATTTAGCCAGAAAATGAAGCTTATGCAGAAACTGAGTGTGAAATTTAAAGTATGGTTGGAGGACTATCAAAATGTTTAAGATAGTGTGTCACCTTGTTCTCT
The DNA here is from genome assembly GCF_021869965.1 of Rhincodon typus. Taxonomy (NCBI): domain Eukaryota; kingdom Metazoa; phylum Chordata; class Chondrichthyes; order Orectolobiformes; family Rhincodontidae; genus Rhincodon; species Rhincodon typus. Next base: position 10,275,859 of record NC_063359.1, on the reverse strand, counting down.
GCAATTGCTGGTTAATTTATCGCTGTGAAGTGGGTGCGGCAAATTTAAACTTGCATAATATTTGTTGCATAGAGTAGATTTTAGCTCAGATTGTGCTTGAATGAGTTAGAGGATATGTGCAGCTTAATGTACTGAGCCTAAAGAATGGGAGACCAAAAAGCAAGGAAACGTAAGCTCTCCACTAATGTGTCTTCCAACACAAATCCCATGATTTATGCTTTTAAAAAATGCATATTTACAAAGAAACAAAAATAATCCCCAGACACTCTCCAGGAAAGGTCAATGCCAGTAGCTGAAATTAGCAGTGATGGCCTAGTGATATTATCACTAGAGTCCTCAGGGAGTTGAGTTTGAATCTCGCTACAGCAGATGGTAGAATTTAAAGTTGAAAAAAGCCTGGAATTAAGAGTCTAATGATGACCATGAAACTGTTACCAATTGTCAGAGGAAAAAAGAAATGTTAGGTTCACTAAGATAACAAGGTGTAGAGCTAGATGAACACAGCAGGTCGAGCAGCATCAGATTTCTGAAGAAGGGTCCAGACCCAAAACATCAGCTTTCCTGTTCCTCTGATGCTGCTTGACCTGCTGTGTTCATCCAGCTCTACACCTTGTTATCTCAGATTCTCCAGCATCGGCAGTTCCTACTATCTTAGGTTCGCTAATGTCCTTTAGGAAAGGATATCTGTTATGCTTAACCTGGTCTGCAATGGGATTGACTCTTAAGTACACTCTTGCTGTGCCAATTAGAAATGAGTAATAAGTGTTGGCCTCGCCACTCATGGCTGCATCCTATGAATGAATTAATAAAATCAAAAACAGAGTTCAGAAGAGAAAGGAGATGGGTCCAATCTGTAAACATTCTGCCTCCACTAAGAGCCTACAAGAAGAAGCAAATCTTACATATTCCCAGTCATTTGGGAAAATATGTTATAGCATCGGAAGAGGAGTTGAGAATACAATCAGTGAGAAATAAACTTCACACTGCCTGGAAGGATAAACCTGTGTTAATTAGTTTAAACATTGTGACAGTGAAGTTTGTTTTATGACTTTCTTTGCCAATGAAATTGAAATCTACACAACTACAATGATGTATGTTCACTTGTTGATTCTAATAAGGCAGCTTTACAATTTAAATCCGGCTTTGTTTCACTAAAAGGTTACTCAGTCTGCATTTTACTGAATTGTACCTGCAGCTTTGAAGACATGCATGATGATCATACTTATAATGTTTGTGCAGCAATGGAGTCCTATATAAAATAGCCTTATTTGGTGTGTTTATGAATAAGCAAGTAAGTTTAAGATGGTCAGGTACCCTGATTTGCTGCTGGGAAAGATCAATGGCTAAAATGCTGAAAAACATTCAGGCAGTCTCTGTGACTGTACCACTTAAAATGCTTCCTACTAACAATGACCATGCAATGCCAGTTCTTGTGGCAACACAGCAATGCAGGTGAATGATGCTTCAATTACTGATGGTTGTTGAAGTGATTGTAACAAGATCAGACAGGTGGCTCTCATAGAATATAAGTTCCCTGATTGGGGCTGTTAATCTGGTCCAATCAGGGAGCCCTGGCTGACAGATTAAAGCAGGGGTTCTGTTTACTCTGAGGGAACTGGATCAGCGTCAATGGCTGTCCATGTGTAAATAAGGGGTAACTTGGTGACCGGATACTGGGCCCTATAGAGTTAATTCAGAAGTTTTTGCACCAATGTATTTTTTTTCTGACAATTTTTCGTGGGATGTGGACTTCACCAGCTGGGCCAGCATTCATTGCCCATCTTAGTTGCCTATGAAAAGCTGGCATGAGCCAATCGTTGTTGTCCTTTTGATGTAGGTAGACCCACGTTGAAATTAAGAAGGTAAGTCTAGGTTTTTGACTCAACAACAGCGAAACAAGGTTTTGGAAGGTGCTGTGTAAAGAACTTTGATATATTTCTGCAGTGCATCATGTAAATGGTGACTGGTGTGGCACAAATGTTACTTGGTACTAGTCAGCCCAAGCCTCGATATTGTTTAGTTCTTGTTGTTATTACACCTCACCAAGGAAATTTATTGGAAGTCAAGTCCCATATTCCCAGAGTCAGCACAAAAGTTAAACACTTTAAAAAAAAATACATATATATATATATATAAATAATTCCCCAAATTAGCATCTTTCAATTGTAGGTTGACTGTAAGGAAAGATCAAGATTCAGTACTTAATAAGAATCATTACTTATTACAAACGAATAGATTCTAACTAACATTAAACTATGAACCATTAACATGTAAAAACTCTACTGGTTAAAATTTTAACCCCCTGTGCTCACCACCCCACCTTAACCATAAGCTTTCTTTCTGCACACATACATGATGACAGGAAAAATAAAACATAGCTGTTATGGGTGGAAGGCAAAATTGAAAAGGCATTTCAGCAGCTGCTGTACACAGAGTTTGCTGAGATGGTCCTCGAGCTGATCATAATAATGCTTCTTGATTTTCCTTCTGATATTTTCATCTGCTATCAGGAGGCACAGGGTGAGTGCTTCCCACTTATAAAGGCCTTTGAAAAGGTTTTGGAATGTGCTGCAAAGGGGCTTAAGGAGATTTATTTTCAGTTGTTGGATGTTGGAAATCACTGCCTGAAAGGTTGGTGGAAGTGGGAGCCATTAGAACATTTAATTCATATTAAGATCGACAGTTGAACTGCATACAAGGCTATGGACCAAGTGCTGGCAAATGGGATTAGAACAGAGATAGTAGGAACTGCAAATGCTGGAGAATCTGAGATAACAAGGTGTAGAGCTAGATGAACACAGCAGGCCAAGCAGCATCAGAGGAGCAGGAAAGCTGACGTTTCGGGCCTAGACCCTTCTTCAGAAATGGAGATGAAGAGGTCGAGGGAGGGTAGGAGGCCTTGGGGTGGTGTCCAGGCGGAGGGGGTGTGTTGGAGGCGGGAGAAGGGGTCAGTAGAGGGAGGGTTAGGCTCACGGTTGAAGAAGTAAGCGTGGAGGCGGAGGTGGTGGAAAAACTGCTCTATGTCCAAACGTGACCGGTATTCATTGACGTGTGGGTGGAGGGGGACAACGGTGAGCCCTTTACTGAGGACTGACTGTTCGTCCTCAGTAAGGGGGAGGTCTGGGGGGATGGTGAAGACTCGGCAAGGCTGAGTGTTGCTGTGTCCTCTGGAGCTGCTGGCTGTGGAGGTGATGGGCGGATCGACGTCGGGGACAGTGGTGGGCTGTGCGGCGTCGGCAGTGGGCGGAGTTGCGTCGGCGTCGGCTGTGAGCGGAGTTGCATCGGCGGTGGGTGGAGTTGCGTCGGCGCTGGCGGTGGACGGAGTTGCATCGGTGGTGGGCGGAGCGGGGTAGGAGGCGGCAGCAGCGGTGACGGTAGGTGCGTCCTCAATGTCTATGGTGTTGGCCTCGGAAATGGAGGCGGTGGCATCAGCAGTGGTGTCGATGGCATTCGCTGTCCTGGAAGTGGTGCACCCGGTGGCGCAGGATGTGATGTCATCCGTGGTTGCTCCGACAGTGGCCACATGGCCAATGGTGGTGAGCACATTGTGTGGAAGGTCCTGGTAGAGTTAGGGTTTTGGGTGGTAGGCACCAGTAAGTTTATTGTACTTAGAGTTTGTAGTGTCCAATAAAGCTGAGTAGAATTGTGAGTTCAGGTTGTGGATCCTACGAAGAATAAAAAACAGGAGAGGTCCTTTGCAGGTCTGGGAGAGGGAGGTTTTGAGCTGGGGTAGGCTTGATTGTAGTGCCCGGAGATGCTGGCGCATTGCTGCGAGTATGTGTTTCAGGAGTCGCAGGGAGAAACGCTTCTAAAGGGTCTCAATGTTCTGAATGTGGACATTGTCACGGTTGGGACCAAATTGGGAAGGCCTGAATTCTGAAGAAGAGTCTAGGCCCGAAACGTCAGCCTTCCTGCTCCTCTGATGCTGCTTGGCCTGCTGGGATTAGAACAGATATGTGCTTGATGACTGACACAGACCCGATGGGCTGAAGGGCCTCTTCTTGTGCTTAATAATCTATGACTGCATGGAATCAACACTGTGAATTCACAATTAAAAGCCATAGCTTACAGCAACTGGAAAAGGGAAATAAAGCTGACATTCTTCAGGTTTGAGATTTTTTTTTAACTGCCGAGCAAAAACAGTGCTTTCTCCTCCAGAAATCCAATAGTTTCTGCCAAAGTATTCACCCCTGACCCCCTCAAGGTGCCCAGCTACTTGGGAGCCAATCATATAGTTGTTGGCAGGTAGGAAACACATGACATTAGTAAGTGGTTTCTAGGCTGCAGACCAAGCAGCTACTTAATGTGAGTAAAAGCTCCATTCAAACACATTGCTTTGCTCCAGCTCGCATGCAAACCAGGCTTCCACTCCGGTTTGAACTAGCAGCTGTGTAAACAGCACTTACAATCAGGCTCAGGTAACTTTCTTTTAAAAAGGTACAGCAATCTTCCAACGATCCCTTGTTTTTTTTTAAACAATTCTCTTTCAGGCCACAATCAAAAATGCAGGGAAAAAAAATTGTGTTTTTTTTTCACACTGTATATGGAAATTAGACTACTTTATTATCTGAGGAACCATGAATGGACCCGAACATTGTAAAATCATTGATAAAAATCTCCACTTCTGACCTTAACATGAAGGGAAGGTTATTGATAAAGCAGCTGAAGATGGATGAGCCCAGGGCACTAATCAGAAATCCTGCCGAGATGTTCTGGAGCTGAGATGACTGATCTCCAACAACCGCAACAATCTTCCTTTATGTGCAGCACAGCTCCACTTAGTAGAGTTTCCCTTTACTCGAGTTTTCCTTGGGTTCTTTGATGCCATACCTGGTCAAATGGCTGTCTCCATGTTGAGGGCAGCTAAACTCTAAATTTCAGCACAATCTTCGGTCGGGGTCTCAACAGAAATACTATCTCCATTCAATACTAGTACATGTGCCATATTGCCCTTGTTCCAGTTCAAGTAGTGCACCCATCTAAGGAATTAACAACAAGAGATGAGGACCATTTTATTGGTCCTTCCAGAAGCTCAACTACATTTGACTTATACATAAGGCTCACATAAAGTTACTGACAGGAAGCAAAGAAGTAGAGAGTAGCAAAACCAGTCACAAAATCTACTATGATAAGTTTTATTTTAGAACAATTTGTAACTTTTTTTTGGAAGAATGTTTTTTTTAATACTAATTAGTAATGCTGGATGGTTGCTTTACATAGCCGTGACTTACATTCCATATTGATGAGAGGTGATAGCATGGTGGTAATGTTACTAGCCTGGTAATCCAGAGACCCAGGCTTATGTTTTGGGAATGGTCCCAAATGCCACCAAGGGAGATGATTAAATTTGAATTCAACCAATAAACTTGGATGAAAATATAGTTTAGATTGTTCACATAACCATTGTCCTCCATACTAACATTGGAGGGTGTGCTCCAAAATCGGGAAAGCTGTCTGATAGTCTAGGCAATCAATATCCCGATATAGTTACACTCTTGGAATCATACGTTGTGCACAATCCCCGTCCCTGGGTATGTTGAGTGTGGCAGGACAGGTCCAGCAGAAGTGGTCACACAGTGGTATACACTTGGCAGGGAGTTGCCCTGGGTGTCTACACAGAGGATATGAAACCACATCAGACTAAACAGAGCTTAACATTACTCAAGTAATTCTTCTAGAACCATTGCCTTATACAAACCCTTCCCTCAAGCTTTCTTTTGCCCCTTTATTTAACCCATTAGGATGGCACAGTTGCTCAGTGGTTAACACTGCCTCCTCACAGCGCCAGGGGCCCGGGTTCAATTCCACCCTTGGGCGACTGTCTGTGTGGAGTTTACACATATCTGTGTGGAGTTTGCACCTCCTCCCCGTGTTTGCATGGGATTCCTTCGGGTGCTTTGGTTTCCTCCCACAGTTCAAAGATGTGTGGGCTGAGTGGATTGGCCATGCTAAATTGCCTGTAATGTACAGGTTGTGTAGATTAGGTGGGTTATAGGAGGACAGGTCTGGGTGGGATGCTCTGTGGGTCGGTGTGGACTTGTTGGGCCAAAGGCCCTATTTCCACACTGTAGGGATTCTGTGATACTTGCCTCATTCTCTTTACCCACAAGTCTCTGATTTACAAATTCAAGCAGTCTGCTTGTTTTCCAATTTTTCCAGAAAACCTTCATTTTGGACTTAAAGACTAGTAGGTCCTTGGCTTGAAGATTGTTGTCTTTGATTCTGTCTCTTAAGTCATTACTTTGCTGGGGGATTACTTATCTCATGGATGTCCATCACAGAGGACATCTTTCTCTGTAGGTGTTGATTTGATGTAGATGTTGATGGAAGTCCTTTAATCTCATGAGTGTTCTTCATGGAAGACAGGTGAACTGGTGAAAAAAATCATTTCTTAAGTCGCATCCTGAATTGTGAATCAGGCAATTTGTTTCTAATTGGAAGAAGTGTTTTTTTTTCTAGCATCCTGGACAGTTGGAGCAGGCAATTTCTTCTTTTGGACCATGTCCTGGATACAAAGCTTATTTGCTATCAAGTTTTGATCATATTGAGTTTCTTTAATAAGCCTATGTGTGTGTTTGACTGGTGAAGGAGACTTTTCTGGAAGAAATGTAAGATGTTAAAATGTTAAAGTAGTAGACTCGCCAACTTTAAGGACATTTAAATGGTCATTGGATAAACATATGGATGATAATGGAATAGTTTAGGTTAGATGGGCTTCAGA
>NC_063359.1:10231638-10268638 GCF_021869965.1 Rhincodon typus | reverse complement strand
GTCAAGATTTTGTACACCTCAGTCAAATCTTCTCTCAACTTTGTCTTCTCCAAGAAAAACAGACCTGATCTCTTCAGTCTTTCTACACAACTGAAGTCCTTCACGTGAGGAATCAAAAGACTTTACAATCTTCAGAGAGCTTGTAGTGTTACTTAATTAACGATAACTTGATGCTTAAAGATGTGGTTAAATCTCTTGTTGAATCCTATGCTGCCAAGGTTGATGCTTGAATGGAGTATGCGGGGTGTTGTCCACTGTCAAATGAGATGTTAAACCAAGGACCCAGCTACTTGCTCAAATGGACATAAAAGATCCCAAGACAAGAACTGAAGAAGAGCAGCAGCGTTATTTCCAATGTCCAGGACAATAATTATTCATCTTCCTTCAAATCTTACAACTCTGTATATTAAGAGATATTTGTATTAAGAAAGCAAAATAAAAATGACTATATGAGGCTTCTTTCATTTAATATGTGGGCAAATATCTTAATTGTTTAATCAACAGGGAAACACATAATCTGTTTGTTGTATTTTCATATAGGAGAGCAGCCAGAATGTCATTTTTCCTAGTTACCAAATATTAGGTCTCATATTTTCAATGAGAATCTGAGTCGTGGGGCAGATTCAGGTGAGCTTTATTTGCAATTTACAGCACAAGTTACAGCATACAGCAAAAAAGACACAAAGGCACAAAGGCATCTTAACTTATATAATTTAAACTTAGAGCACATGTGCACCCCTTTGATTACTATTGGTCAGCAGAACCAATTTGCCCATCTGTAATTGGCTGTCGGCATGCTAATCACTGAGATGGACAAGCTTGTTGTCCACTCCCCGGTCATGATATATTCACAAACTTTCTTATCTTTCTGTCCCGTGTTAATTGTCAATTAATTAGATCAGGAACTTCTACATTTCTCATTGCAGGGAATATGAAAGATGCAGTGATAAGCTGGGTTGGGTGCATTTTTACTGTATGAGGCTGGTTTGAATCTTTTAGTGGATTTTTAATGTATTACACATTGATTAAATACTTCAAGAGAAACAACTAAATCTGTAAACTTGACTTGTTAGCTGCTATGTACAGTGCTGCTATTGTTATCAAATGTTACATGTTATCATCTATATTCTTGCAAGAATGATTGCACATTCAGCAACCTTAGAAATGTTACTGTCAGAATTAGATACGGGCAGCCCTAACAGCCATTTTGTGATTCAGTTATGGGCAGCTCTAATAGCCATTTTGTGACTCAGTTACGGTCAGCCCTAACAGCCATTTTATGATTCAGTTACAGGCAGCCCCAACAGCCATTTTGTGATTCAATTATGGGCAGCCTGAAAAGCCATTTTGTGATTCAGTTATGGACGACCCTAACAGCCATTTTGTGACTCAGTTATGGGCAGCCCTAACACCAACCATTGTGGTTGGCCCATTTTACTGCCACCAGTCTTCCTTTCTTAGATATTTTCTGATCAACCTGTTCAGATATGTTATTGCACACTTCCAGAACAGGTTGGATTTGAATCTGGGCCTCCTGGTTCAGAGGTACAGACACTAAAACTGTGGCAAATAAAGAGGCACTTGCCTTATAAAACAAGGTATGGTTAATTTCATGATAGGTATAATTGACATTAACTAGTTAGTTATAATTACAGGAACCAGGTTACATTTATCTCTATCATCCTTTTTAAACTTTTTAAGTGACCAAGTTATCACTTGCACTCTGTTGAAAGTTTGGCAGTTATTTTAACCTACCTGTTGGACATGCTATGACATGTCCAGGGCAGGTGAGATTTGAACTCTGGCTATCTAAACCAGATTTAGGGACACTAACCACAGCCCTTTTGTCTTTCTTTTAACTGATTTTCTAGGCATCTGCTCAGTGATGTACTTACACACCTCTGGAACAGGTGGGACTTGAACCCAGGTTTTGTGATTCAGGTGTTAGGACACTACCATAGCACCACAAAGAGACCCCCTAAAATGAAAGAATTACACACACTGACCACAGTATATCCTTTGTTATATTTTTCTAATCAATCTGGAACAGATGGGACTTGAACCTAGGCCTCCAGCCTCAAAGGTAGAGACATTAGCACTATGCCAAAAGAACGCTTATCTTCCTTTTGATGCTGAATTTAACATTGTCTGATTATCTGTGATAGAGATTAGACCTTTACATCTTTAACAAGAAGAGGCACTTGGCTTATAAAACAAGGTGCAGTTAAGTTCATTTTAGGTACAATTAACATTAACTAGTTAGCTATAATTACAGCTAATGGGAGCCAGATCACATTATCTTTATGGGATCTCAGACAAGACTGTTGATTTCTCCAATCAAGGAATGTATGTCACTATCAGGCTAAATGGAGCTAATGTCACTTCAACATAAACATTTTCAAGACCTTAACCTTATATAACAGTAATCACATTGTTAGTGGTGGGAGGGTGCTGCATGCAACTTGGGTGCTAAGTTTCCCCGACATTACAACAGTGACTTCACTTCTAAACAAAGTACTTAACTGGCAGAAAAGTTCTTTGAGATATCTGCTAGTCAAGAAAAGCAGTATGTAAAATATATCAAGTTTTTGATATTTGCTCTCGCCACATTTGAAATGAAAGATGCCTGAACATAAAAGGCTGAAGATTTGGTGGAAGTATACCTGTAAAATCAATCAGTTATTGGATGTCTACAATGCTTTTTTTGCCAATCCCAAAAGAGTTGCTTTGTTTTTTCGAAATGTAGCATTCCCTGCTGTGCTGAATCCAGTATGAATGTTACAGTGCACAGCAGGTAGAATGAATGATGCTGAAGGATACTAAAAAATCACTCGAGGAAATGGTTTCTCTTCCATTGCTGTTTTGCTAGGTGTTGAAAAATAAGTGTGAAATACAACTTCCAGAAAACAGAGCAAAGGTTAAGCTGACAAATCGTAGTTGAGTCTCTGCCACCAAAATCAACATGATAACTTTTCAGGGATGGGGAGAAGGCAATACCATTATTATATCAGAGATTTTCCATTTGAATTGTAGAGTGACAGGGTAGAAGTGTTCGAGATCATGACGCATTATAACAAGTTAGTGATAGATTATTGTGACAGGATGATGAGGCTCTAACAATAGGATGCAAAGTTAAAATAATCACAGAAAAGGATAATGGTGAGGTTGAAAAATGGAATCTGTACATCTGAAATAAAAGCCAGAGGTTACTCTTATACAAGGCCTTTGAAAAATTAAAATAATCCGAACCACTGCACAGGAGCAATTTACAAAATCTGACACAAAGCCACATAAGGGGTTTTACAGCAATCATTTAATCAAAATGATATGTTTAAGGAATTTCTTAAAGGAGTAAACCAAGATGCTCAACTGTAGTGGTTTGAGGAGAGCAGTTCAGAATTTAGCTTGTGAGCTATTGCATGACCTGCCAGTGGGAACACTTACAATCAGGTATTTTCAAGACATATTTAGATATCTCGGAGAGCTTTAGGACTGGAAAAGGACAGACAGAGAGAAATGTCAGTCTGGGGAGGTATTTGAAATCAAGGACGAGTGGCCTACAATTGAAGAATCATCGAATCATAGTTTACCTATGTGTGGAAGCAGGCCATTCGGCCCATCGAGTCCACACCAATCCTCCAAAAAGCTCACACCTAGAGCCACCGCCCTACCCTATCCCTGTAACCCTGCATTTCCCATGGTTAATCTACCTAGACTGTATATCCCTGGACATTATGGGCAATTTAGCATGGCCACTTAACCTGCACACCTTTGGACAGTAGAAGGAAACCAGAGCACCCGGAGGAAACCCACACAGACACGAGGAGAATGTGTAAAGTTGCTGAACAGGGAGTCAATGTAAGTCAGTGAGTTCAGGGCGAGTATAGGATAAGGGAAATAGAGTTTTAGATGATCTTAAGCTTATAGAGGATTGAAGATGGGATGTTGTGCATTGCAAATCTGGAGGTAACAAAGGGGTGGAGCAAAGTTTCATCACTAGATGAGGCTGGACAGATTTGCAATTAGAACATGGAATTCTCTGCCACAAAATATAGTTGAAGCAGAATTCATCACTCATTGAACAGGGAAGCATTTTCTTGAAAAAGGTGTAAATTGTGGAGAGCATGCAACAGATGGAAAAATCTTGGAATTGATGATAGAGTGAATTGATAACATTTTATAATTTGATTAGCTGTCTCTGTACGAGTGTCGGTGGAGCATACTTTGCATGTCCCTTTACCTAAGAGAACATTTGCAATATGAAGGCAACATTACACAGTTATGTAAACTGCTACCAATTTCAAAGACATGTGACAGCTGGAGGAAGATCACTTGGTGAGATGACTTCAAAGCACCACAATTGGAAGTGTTTGAGTTTGCAGAATACATTTTCTGCTCTTTGGAATATGAGGCAATTAACATCTCAAACAAAATTTCACTTTCTGCTGCCCTGGTGAGTCATGTTTTAATGAGGATAATCCATGCCAAGGATGAATTAGGTTGGATGTTTGGAAATTTTAGGATGTTTAGAAAAGCCTCTCTATTTACAAAATGTTAAGGAGGAAGAGGTGAATGCAAGTTACAATCAGCATGGAAGGACACCATATTTGGAAGAACTTTAAGGAAGGAAGTAAAGCAGAGGAGGAAAACTCATAAATGAGGAGGCGATGGCCCAGTGGTATTATCGCTGGACTGTTAATCCAGATACTGTTTTGGGGACCTAGAATTGAATCCCATCGTGGCAGATGGTGGAGTTTGAATTCGATAAATATCTGGAATTAAGAATCTAATGATGACCGTGAATCCATTGTCAATTGTTGGAAAAACCCATCTGGTTCACTAATGCCCTTTAGGGAAGGAAAATGCCATCTTTACCTGGTCTGGCCTACATGTGACTCCAGACCCATAGCAATGTAATTGATTCTTAACTGCCCTCTGGACAATTAGGGATGGGCAATAAATGCTGTCTAGCCAGTGACACCCTTCATTCTGCGAATGAATAAAGAAAAAAAAATGCAGAGCTCCCAACACTGATGTTAAAAGGAACACCATCTGGGTGATTATTGCTTCCCTTGCACTTCACACCTTTACATTTTTTCATTTAAATAGGTCTCTTATGAAGTAAAACAAGTGGATGGATGAAGTGTGTCTCTAGCTTAAAAATACATTGTACCAAACTGAGATGAGGATAACACAGCGAAGTCAATTTTTTAAAAAAGTAACTAATTTATAGAGATAACAAGGTGTAGAGCTGGATGAACACAACAGGCCAAGCAGCATCAGAGGAGCAGGAAGGCTGACGTTTCGGGCCTAGACCCTTCTTCAGAACCCATCTGCAGTTCCTACTATCTCTGAACTAATCTATAGTCCTGGTTTAAATTCCATTGTTTAATACATAATCATAAAGTAGATTCGGATGACTAAGATTATTCAATCCATGCTATAGGTTTCGGACAAAAATAAATGTATTACATGCTGCCCTGTCACAGCATCCACCAATATTTTTGAATTCATTCCAAGGTTTAAGTTTCCACTTAAGGGCATTGCAAAATTGCTCACTTTGTGAAATGTCCAGACATCGAAAATTGGTGAGTACAAAACCACTTGTAATGAACGGCCAACTTATCGCTTTTATCTCACCTTCTTGGTCTGGTTGTATTTTTCCTCGCACCTTTTATTTTGTTATAATCTTTCCAAGCCTTTAATGTAATTGTGTCATACCACCCATGATTAAGAGATTGATGAAGTGGTCTATTTTATCTTCTGCTGCTGTCTTATGGTATGATTATTGTGTGTGTGTTAATGTGTGCGCCTGTGTATGCACCTATGTTTATGTGCAGACATCTGTGTGCATCTGTGTATGTCTGTGAGTATCTGTGTCTGTCATGGTTTAAAGAGCTGTGGAGCTTCCTTAGCCTCTTTTATGGGTCTGAGACATAGACTGTCTACAGTAGACCCTTCAGGTGCTGGAGCAGTACCACTAATGCTGCCTGTGCAAGATGCCGCTATTCTGCGGAAGGTAAAGATGGATCAACACCAGTAACCTGACCAGGCCAACATCCCCAGCATTGAGGCACTGACCACCCTCAATCGGCAATGGTGGGCTGGGCACATTGTCCACATGCCTGACGCGAGACTCCACAAACAGGTGCTCTACTCCCAGCTCCAAAATGGCAGGCAAGCCCCAGGTGGATAGAGGAAGCGCTTCAGTGATACCCTCAACGTCTCCCTGGCAAAGTGCGGCATTCCCACATGTACCTGGGAATTACAGGCACAAGACCGCTCAAAGTGGAGGAAGAGCATCCAAGAAGGCATTGAGCACCTCGAGACTGGCTGTCGGGAAAAAGCAGAAGCCAGGCGAAAACAGCGAAAGGAGCGTGCAATGGCCTACCCACTCCTTCCTATGACCACCACCTGCCCCCAAGTGTAGCAGAGTCTGCAGTAGCCCTCTCGGTCTGTAAAGCCACCTACGGACTCACCCTGAAAGTGGAAGAGAGTCATCCTCAACTGTGAGGGACTGTCAATGAGGATGCGTATAGATCTGCTTTCCATGAGCAAAGTTCCCTCACACAGGCCAGACTCAGCTCACATCACCAATTCTTCTGAAACTCTTAATTCATGTAATGGAAAGAAATGTTAAAATAGAGACAAGCATTAATTGTTTTCTGAGAGATAATTTAAAAGAAAAACTTTTATTACTACACAAACAGGTCTTCACAGCTACCTGCTACCAGCTGCAATATGTGTGAACATAGAGATACCGACTTCCATTGGGGGTTTTTGCAGCTTTCACCAGTGGTTAAAGAAGATAAATTTCTCATGAATACTAATAATCATTCCACATTCTAAAGGCATTCCCCTATGATAAAAAAAAGTCCAGCTGATGAGAGACTGCTGTATCTACTGTGTGTAGAATCCACAGAAGCAATCAGGAAGCCAGTTTCCACTATGTTACTCATAGGCACATTCAGCGTATTTCTCAAGAGGGCTCTCTCCATTGAAGTACTGATGAGTAGCCTGCGCCTCTGGAATAGCACTTCACGTCACAATCGGAGGCAGACACAGCAGAAAATCAGAACAAGGAAAACACTATTTGCCAATCTGAAAGGCACAATGCTGCTATTCCCATTCTGAAGGTTCAATGACTGACTGCAAAAATGTAATGTGTCTTACCTTACTCAGTTGTTATGGATATGAAAGGAACTTTAATCCTTATTGTTGAATGATGTGGATTAACTTCAATGCTGACTCTATCGAGGCAAATATTACGTTCTATTCTTAATAGCTCACACAGGAAATAGTTTTTGAAGAGCAGGAAAAACACAATAATTATTTCCATGAATACTATCAGCTGAGCTGCATTAAGAACTCCACTACTGATTGTTTTGTTGGCACCAATTCAGTTTGCTGAATCATCCCTGGTCTAGATCCCTTTGAATTATTGGACATAGTCATAATAAAAGCAGAAGTGATCAGATTGCAAATATTCAAGGACAGAATAATTCAGAAATGCTGTGGTTCTCAGTGGCTGCTAATGCTGGAAGTGCCCTTCTAACAGATCCAGAAAGGAAGTTAGAGACCGAGGGCAGAATTTAATGCCCTTTTCAGAGCATATCACGTGGTGAGGAAGCTGGTGGATGGAAATGCTCAGTGACAATTGGATCCACTTCACAGAACAATGAAGAACCTTCCAACCCAACCACAACTGAGGCTCTGAAGTGGGCACTTAATGCATAATACAGAATCTCATCCTGCCACCACCTATGGCATTTATTCAACAGCATGTAAGAGAATGACCTCACAGGGAACCTGGGAATTAAACCCCATTGGTGGTTGCTAACAGGGAGACCAGGTGAGTCCTTCATTCAAAAACATTTAGTGCCTGATTGTGGGAATTATGGTTGGAAGGTGGGAGAGGATAAGAATGGCCTTCTGGGAGCTGACCTCCTTCTCACCCCCCCCTCTCCTGAGAACCCCTTCCAGTGATCCCAATCCCTCATTGGTCTTTTTTTCTGTTTTAATTCATTTACGGGATGTGGATGTCACTGACTAGCCCAGCATTTAGTAACTATTCCTAATTATTAAAATTCATTCACTTGTGGGATGTGGGCATCACATTTATTGCCCGTCCCTAGTTGCCCTTGAGAAGGTGGTGGTGAGCTGTCTTCTTGAACTGCTGCAGTCCACCTGCTGTGGGTTGTCCCACAATGCCTTTAGGGAGGGAATTCCAGGATTTTGTCCCATCAACAGTGAAGGTACAATGATAAATTTCCAAGTCAGGATGGTGAGTGGCTTGGAAGGGAACCTGAAGGTGGTGGTATACCCATATATCTGCTGTCCTTGGCCTTCTAGATGGAAGTGGTTGTGGGTTTGAAAGGCGCTGTCTGAGGATCTTTGGTGAATTTCTGCAGTGCATCTTGTAGATATTACACACTGTTGTTACTGAGCATTGATGGTAGATGGAGTGGATGCTTGTGGATGGAGTGCCAATCAAGTAGGCTGCTTTGTCCTGGATGGTGTTAAGCTTCTTGAGTATTGTTGTGGTTGCACTTATCCAGGCAAGTGGGGAGTATTCCATCACACTCCTGACTTGTGCCTTGTAGATGGTGGACAGGTTTTGGGGAGTCAGGAGGGCGTTGAACACTGTAGTATTCCTAGTCCCTGACCTGCTCTTGTAGCCACTGTGTTTATGTGGTGAGTCCAGTTGAGTTTCTGGTCAATGATAACTCTCAGAATGTTGATATTGCAGGATTCAGTGATGGTAACACCACTGAGTGCCTAGGGGTGGTGGTTAGATTGTCTCTTCTTTTTGATGGCCATAGCCTGGCATTTGTGTGCAAATGTCACTTGCCACTTGTCAGCCCAGCCAGGATATTGTCTAGATCTTATTGCATTTGAACATGGACTGCTTCACTATCTAAGGAACCGCCATAGGTGCTGAACATTGTGTAATCATCGGCGAACATCCCCACTTCTGACCTTATGACTGAGGGAAGGTCATTGATGAAGTAGCTGAAGAACTCCCGCAGAGATGTGTCCTGGAACTGAGATGACTGACCTTCAACAACCACGACCATCTTCCTATGTGTCAGGTATGGCTCCAACCAACAGAGAGTTTGACCCCGGATTCCCATTCCTTCCAGTTTTGTTAGGGCTCCTTGATGCCACATTCGGTCGAATGCAGCCTTGATGTCAAGGGCTGACACTCTCACCTGACCTCTGGAATTCAGCTCTTTTGTCCATGTTTGAACCAAGGCTGTAATGAGGTCAGGAATTGAGTGGCTCTGGAGGATCCCAAACTGAGCGTCACTGAGCAGGTTATTGCTGAGCAGGTGCTGCTTGATAGCACTGTTGATGACACCTTCCATTACTGGTGATTGAGAGTAGACTGATGGGGCAGTAATTGGCCGGGTTGGATTTGTCCTGCTTTTTATGTACAGAACACACTTAGACAAGTTTCCACAATGTCAGGTAGATGCCAGTGTTGTAGCTACACCAGAAGAGCACGGCTAGGTGAGCGGCAAGTTCTGAAGCACACGTCTTTAGTACTATTACCGGAATGTTATCAGAGCCCATAGGTTTTGAGTATTCAATACCTCCAACTATTTCTTGATATTACGTGGAGTGAATCAAGTCGGCTGAAGACTGATATCTGTAATGCTGGAGGCCACTGGCGGAGGCTGAGATGGATCATCTACTTGGCACTTCTGGCTGAAGATTGCTGCAAAAGCTTCAGCCTCATCTTTTGCACTGATGTGCTGAGCTCTTCCATCATTGAGGATGGGGATATTTGAGGAGTGGGTTGTTTAATCATTTACCACCGTTCATGACTGGATGTAACAGGACTGCAGAGTTTAGGTCTGATCCACTGGTTGTCAGATCTCTAAGCTCTGTCTATCACTTGCTGCTTTTGCTGTTTGGCGTGCAAGTAGTCCTGTTTGGTGGCTTCACCAGGTTGATACCTCATCTTCAGGTATGCCTGGTGCTCTCCTGGCATGCCTTCCTGCACTCTCCATTGAACCAGGGTTGATCCCCTGGCTTTGTGGTAATGGTCGAGTGGGTGATATGCCGAGCCATGAGATTACAGATTGTGCTCGAGTACAATTCTGCTGCTGTTAATGGCCCACAGCACTCATGGATGCCTCTGTTCAAAGTCTGTCCCATTTAGCACAGTGATAGTGCCACGCAACACGATGGGGGTTATTCTCCATGTGAAGGCAGAACTTTGTCTCCACAAGATCTGTGCAGTTGTTGCCCCGACTGATACTGTTATGGACAGATGCACATGCAGCTGGCAGATTGGTAAGGATGAGGTCAAGTATGTTTAACCCTCTTGTTGGTTCCCTCGCCACCTGCCGCAGACCCAGTCTAGCTTTGTCCTTTAGGACGCAACCAGCTCAATCAGTAGCACTGCTGCTGAGCCACTCTTGGTGGTGGACATTGAAGTCTCCCACCTAGAGTACATTTTATGCCCATGTCACCTTCAGTGTTTCCTCCAAGTGTTGTTTAACATGGAGGAGAACCAATTCATCAGCCGAGGGAGGATCGTATGTGGTAATCAGCAGGAGGTTTCCTTGCCTGTGTTTAATCTGAAGCCATGAGATTTCATGGGGTCTGGAGTCAATCCTGAGGACTCCCAGGACAATTTCATCTCGACTGTATACCATTGTGTTACCACTTCTGTTGGGTCGGTCCTACCTAGGGCATATCCAGGGATGGTGATGGTGGTATCTGGGATATTGCCTGTAAGATATGATTCCACAAATATGACTATGTCAGGGTGTTCCTTGACTAGTCTGTGAGACAGCTCTTGAGCTTTGGCACTAGCCTCTATATGTTAGTAAGGAGAACTTTGCAGGGTCAACAGGGCTGTTTCTGCAGTTGTCTTTACCAGTACCTAGTTCAATGTCAAGTGATCTGTTCGGTTTCATTTCTTTGAGATTTTGTAGTGATTGGTACAACTAATGTTAGGCCATTTCAGAGAGTCAACCACTTTCGCTCTAGTTCTGGAGTCACATGTAGGTCAGACCAGGCAAGGATAGCAGATTTCTTTCCCTG
This sequence comes from Rhincodon typus, assembly GCF_021869965.1. Lineage (NCBI taxonomy): Eukaryota > Metazoa > Chordata > Chondrichthyes > Orectolobiformes > Rhincodontidae > Rhincodon > Rhincodon typus. The sequence goes on along the minus strand of NC_063359.1, from coordinate 10,257,580 downwards.
AAGGATAACAGTGAACCAGGTGGGGTTTTCCCAACAATAGACAATGGTTTCATGGTCATCAGTAGATTCTTAATTCCAGATTTTTAAAAATTGAATTCAAATTCCACCACCGGCCATGGCAGGATTCGAACCCAGTCCACAGAAATAAATGGGCTGTTAGGACCATTACCTTCTCTATTATTAAAGGCTCTTAAGAACTACATTATAAAACAAAAAAAAAATTAAATATTATGACCTTTGTCATCCCAATCACTGGCATTAAACCTTAAACTGAAATGCATTACAATAGCTTGTATATTTTACAAGATTTCTACCAAAACGTTTAGATATTGTCACATGGTTTTGTGAAAAGGTTGGACTGGCTAGAAATTAAATTAGCCACTAAAGTCAATAAGCCATTGACAATATACATTGCTTGACAAAAAGATCATGAGCTTGGATTTTCCGAGAAGTGGCACCTCTGTTGTATGTGAAGAGTGAGTTCCTCATTTCCGAGAGAAGATTCTGATTCGGGTTTTCTCAGAAAACGTGGAGCTGGACTTCCGTTTTGACAGGTCTGTCATAGCACAGGATAGCTAGGGGAGGGCTAACTACACTCACTCTTTCACAGCAGTGAGCTGCTGTATTCTGACATCTAGCAATCAAAAAAATCAGGCCACTTATTACACAACTCAAATCTCTTAATTTAGAAGAAGCCTCTTGATTTTGCAGACAGTGGGGTTGTCCTTACTCTGCTTGGTCCAAAGAATATATTCTTAGAACATTCTAAATGCAATCCAAGCTCAGTCTATTTAACGTACAAGTGTCAATCTTGCAAAAAACAGCAGGGGAAATAACGTTGGACTATAGCAACTCAGAAGTAATAAGATGTTAAATCTCTTTGGGCAATAAACATTTGATCTACTGGAATGGTGCAGAGCCTCACAGAGGCAATGATGCTTTCACTAAAATTGATAAGATTAAATTCCGTTTGCTTTTATCCCTGGTTGTGTTAAGATAGAATGTGAATCAGGATGTGGACAATTTTATGTCTAGAAAATAAATAGATCAATATAAAAGCAGAGTGAAGGATTAAATTTTCAAAGCAAAGCTAATCTGGCTTTCTGGAGGTTTAGGTCAGTTCTCAAAGTAATAATTTTAAACTTGTGAAGGATTCCGTTAGAGAAGCTTAAAATTAAGACCCATTGTAATGTAGAATGGTTAGTTCTCCTATTGGCATTTAGTCTGTTGCCTTGGTTCATAATCTGTCTCAGTTGACAATTGAAATTGGACTATCATTTGAAATCTAGAATTTAGAATTATATCAGAGAATATACAAGGTGTTGTGTTAACTGAAAATTTTAATCATATAAACCATGTGCATCAGAATGAAAAGACTTTTTGACCGACCTCTTTGTCTACTTTTACTTCGGAAGTGCTCCCCACAATCTTTTCTGACTTGATATCAGTCCGAATTTGAAGGCTGACCCCAAATTCTGTTGACCCCATCTCTACTGACATGGGATTTTAATGGGGATCACTGAAGAGCAACAGTTTAACAGGCTTACCTTTTCCATTCCAGTGACAATGAGGCCAATAGTATCACCCTCATGCTTAACCAGCCTTACATCAGCTAATCCAAACAAAGTAAAGGCTAAACTCATGATTTTATTGGTGTAGTTTGTACTCAGTGCCATACCATACAGGGTAAGGTGGCTCTGTTTTTGACACACCTTAGCTTGGTCACCTTTTAGCACATGTTTACTATGTCTTTTTAGTCATAACATTATATTTGCATTCTTCATAACTTTTAGTAGCGTGATTAAGCCAATACAGATATAGACCCCCAGATGTGATTGATTCACCAGTCTTTGACATCTTAGATATACTTATACATGCATCCTAAGTAAAACATGGATCCCTTAAAAATCACAAGGTACAAATCTAGGCTAAGACACTCAGTTAAAATTATTTTGAAAAAAAATGATTGATAGAGAATGGGGTAGCTTTCTTTTTACCAAGTGAGTGTCCTGAAGATAAGACTGAGTTACATGTTGAAAGCAATCCCTTTAGATTCAGTTCTTGGTACTTACCCTTGCTGAGAACATCCTAGCCATTTACTTTGCCAGCCTGGGAACGAACCCATTATTTTTACAGGATTGGTTTTGGCAACTATCCACAACTTGAGCCACTGACTTCTAGTTTATTCGAAATCTTCATTAATACAGCGAGCTATAATTGTGCCCTCACTATACAAAACTTCTAAAACAGTATGCTGCTTTAAAAATACCGGAATTGGTTTAAAATGAATGTAGACTCAACCTGTTCTTGTATTTTTTGAACCTACTGCCACTGATGCTCTTCCTGCTTCTTATGATTCCTATTGAATTTAAATGGTGATCAATCGAATACACAAGCTCTCATTTCATCGGCATTTATTCTCTTCCTTTTCCTGCCTTTTTCTGAAGGGCTGTTGTACAGTTATAAAGGTATTAAATGGTGTAACATGTGACTAAGTGATGAACAGAACTTTGAACATCAGGAGGCAATTTGATAATGGGCAACATTACAGCAAAATCCTGGTCCTGCATTAAGTCGATAAACGTGCTCCTGGAGTTTGAATTAACATCAAGAGTCAAAACTCGGACCAATTTTATGTCCCCCAGGGGTATCAAGACTACTTAGTGAGACATCCAAAATGAAATCATGTAACTCAGCAAAGATTGGAGGTCAAATCTGCAGCAGTCCTTCTCTGCACTCACTGGATAAACTGAAGATAGCTCTGGAATGATGTCCTGCTGTACAAATAAAAGTACAAATGTATTTCTTTGCAGCTTAATAGCGAAAGACCCTCGAGCCAGCAATGCTCCACATCTTTTGGTCGATACTCTTCATTTAATTTAAAACATCATCCTCTTTTCAATGTTGTCTCTTCTCTCCCAGCAGCTTCATGATGGAGGACACACAGTTAGTACACTATCAGCATTACTAAGGGAGAGGCTTCCTCATTTGTCTGCCAGCACATGTTCGATTGCACTGCACAATGACAGCTATGTTTATGATGATTGATTTTTAAAAGCTTGTTTCAAAGTTGCTGGAAATCACTGCTCTAAATTGTACTTTGATGGAGACTGTGGAAGTACATCAGACACCTGCACAATGTCATAAAATATTGAAAGAAATGGCTGTAAATCAATGGCAGTGAGTAGACTTGATTTATGCTTAATGCTTGTAGCACTCAACCCTATCTTAGTCCATTAAGTTTTTAAGAAGGGTATTCTTTAATAAAGTTTAAAAATTTACCGTAACTACATTAATCATTCTTGTTCACAATTACTAAAGGGACACATATCTTCAATATCACAGGATCCTTCCCTGTGAATATGTTCATTTATACATGTTTAATGTAGACAAATGTTCCATCATTATTTCATTTATTTTAACAAAGTATTGCTCAAATGTGTAATTATAGTGCAGTGAAAATGTGGATGAACCTTTGTGTTCCTTCTCAACCTTTTGGCAGCAATTGTCTTCTTTCACAATTACTGTTTGAAGCCTGCTGTAAACGATTAAGTTATTACCAAAATTAAAACATGAAAAAGTAAAGCAGTTTGTGGTATCCCTGAGAATGTTACTTTTGGAAATTTGCAATGTAAATTGGAATGAAGGTTTTGTACTCAAATTCCAAAACATAGCCAAGCTTTATTAATAACAGGAAGCAGAGAAGGTGATGGTCGAGTGGTATTATCATTGGATTATTAATCCTGAGACTTAGGTTTGAATCCTGCTACAGCAGTTGGTGGAATTTGAATTTTAGTTTTAAAAATCTGGAAATAAGAGTCTAAGGATGACCATGAATCCATTGCCGATTGTCAGAAAAATCCATCTGGCTCACTAATGTCCTTTAGGGAAGGTAATTGCCATCCTTACCTGGTCTGGCCTACAAGTGTCTGCACACCACAGCAATGTGATTGACTCTTAACTACCCTCTGAGCAATTAGACATGGGAAACAAATACTGGCCCAGCCAGTAACGCCTTCACCCTGTTAACGAAAATAAAAACTGTTTCTCAAGACTATATTGGAATGACTTCATGATAAGACAGTTTTTTGATGAGCAATCTCATAGGGAGCTTCACCTTCAAAAAGCTTGTCAAGAACAAGACTGCAAGGCATAAGCTTATTACCCTACAGTCAAGGAGAAATGCATGATTCTTAACAGGAAGTCATCTGAGATAACTATCAATTGCTATTCATTATAAACAACTTACTTTAAAACTATTTATTAGCAGAGATCTGATTAATATAACAAATCATTGTCCTTTGGAGCTGTGCATCAAAGCTAAAAACATTGACCAAGATACAGTGGATTTATGCACACAATTCTTCCTCACAAAAGCTTTACATTTGATTCCGAGATTGACATTATTCACTTCATAGGAGTATTCTTTGTAGGGTAGCTATCATTTTATTAGTCTCTCAAATTTATATGAAAGGAAAAGATGGATATCCAAATTGTCAAGATGAAAATGATCAAAGTTAAACTTTCCTGACCTATTTAACACTCAACATATAATAATAGGCATTGTTCACACCTCTCTTACATTATTTGCATGCACGAATGTTTTTAAGGAAATCCACTGATGGATGCTACAGGAAGGCTTCCCCTCATCAACCTGCAGAAACATTTTTCATGTAAATTGTTCATGCCCAGATGAAGCAATACTGTTATGACTGCTTTTGTTGAGCTGTAACCTGCAAGTTAATAACTGGGTAAAAACATTTGGTGGTACGAAACTACAATTCAACTTCAGAATGACTTTGTTTGGTTATGCTAAAGGAAAGATGGCAGTTTTATTTCAAAGGCAATGCAGGACAGTAATGCAAGGGGAACTTAACATCAGAAAGATTATGGTGAACATTATTCCCATCAAGCAGCATAATCCATGAACAGGTCAGACATGGAAAATCAGGACTCTTGTGTTCTTGTTCTGCAATTTTCAATGTATATGAATGGTATCGCAAGAAGTTCCCACTGAACGTTCCTTCTATGTGGAGATTTGAATTATTGCTTTGTAGATGTGGAGGCTAGGTCACTCAACCATTTATCAGATTGACTTGAGAAACACATATACTGACATCATTACTCTGCATCAGTGTACGCTTTGTAACCATTCAGCACTGAGAATTTAGAAAATACCGACTTATGCTTCTTGGCTAGCCTCCTTATTCCTCAGAACATCCAAAATGCTCTTGATCTCGTCTTATTCCACTCTCCTATAAATCTTGGCCTCAATGACTTTCTTTGCTCCTGGCACCTTTAACATCAGATTCCCAATATTTGGCTGAATTAGCTCTTCAGGGGTAGGGAAGATGGGAGTCGGGGTGGTTGGAAACAAGAGCTAGTGAGATTTTTGTTAAAGTTCAAAGCCTCTTGTCTAAATGGAGACACAGCTAGCTGCTAGAATTTTCATAGGGAAAGGTGGCGGTGAACAGATCCCATTTATTCATCAGGGAGACAGATGCTCTTGTCCATTTTGGGAAAACAGTTAGGCTTGCAAAACTGCAGGACAACTAGATGACTTCTAGTTTCAGAAAAGTAGCAGGCCACAGTAAAGGTTAAGTAACTGGAAGGGCTTTTCACCATAAAGGTACCCTTTCATCAAATAGAGTTATGGAAGTATACAGTCATATAGCATGAGAAAGCAGCCCTATGGTTCCCTGGGACTATGGCAACTGTGCCTTGCCTGGGTTAATCAGCGAAGATCTACTTTTGCCATCTATTCTTCATGGTACTGGCAGTACTCTATTGAATCTTCCTTGTACAATGCTATACATGTAACATCTAGATCTAGAGACCACTTTCTTTTTCGAAGGAAAAGCCCATTTGTAGTCATAGAGTAATAAAGCAGGGAAACAGACTCTTCAGTCGAACCTGTCTATGCTGACCATAATCCCAAACTAAACTACTTCCACCTGCCTGTGTTTGACCCATACCCCTCCAAACATTTCTTATTCGTGTATTTATCCAAATGTCTTTTAAACATTGTAACTATACCCACATCCACCAATCGAAGGTCATTCCACACAGGAACCACTCTCTGTGTAAAAATGTTGCCCCTATATCTTTTTAAAATCTTTCTCCTCTCACTATAAAAATACACCCCTTAGTCTTGAAATTCCACATCCTAGGGAAAAGACATCCGTTTTTCACTTTACCTATAACCCTCACGATTTTAAAAACCTCAATAAGATCACCCTTCAACCTCCTGTGCTTTAGTGAAAAAATGTCCCGGCTTATCCAGCCTCTCCTTATAAATCAAACACTCCATTCCCGGTAACATTCTGGTAAATATTTTTCTGAGCCCTCTCTGATTTAATAACATCCTTTAATAATTCAAATAAATTGTGGAAAGAGCAGTCAGACCACCACTTGGAGATGAGGTGGGTGGGAGGCAAATCCTCTATGGTTAGCCCTTGGGCTATAGCCATCTCCCAGCAAGTAATAATGACCTGCTTGGTACATTGGCTCCATAACCTGCTACTGAGTGTCTGCCTCCAGCAGCTGAACCACTCCCCACCACAGCAGGAACCTGCAAATCCAAGTTAATTGTTCCTATGAGCCCAACTGATTGCCTGCCTCATGGTAGACAACACTCACAAACCAGGAACCCATCATCTCTAAAGTGGCTGCTGCTGGGAACAAGGGTCAGTGTTGGGAAACAGGCGTTATCAGCAGATATCTATATATTTAGGTCCTGTCCCGTTCTGCTTCAGCCCTCGGGGAGATCTGACCTCTTTGGTGTCTCCAGCAAAGGCAAGAATTTATCTTTACCTACTCTTTTAACTCATTTCAAATACAGCAAGCTTTTTACTAACCGACACTAATGGGACCAGGAGCCTGCCAGTTGAACAAATATTCTGGTTAAACAAGAGGTCCGCATAATCAATTTAAGAACACAAACTAAGTGATAGAAACATAATTCAGGGGCTGTACACATCACTGTTTTACTTTATTGCAGCATAAATTACTTAGGTAATAATACAACTTTGTCTTAAATAAAACTTACTCACAGAGAGCCCTCTCACTCTCACCCTCAACTATTACTTGGATACCATGGTAGATTATGGTATATGAGGAAAAAATGACTTGAAATTGAATTGACAAAATATCAGCTTTGATATTTTGTATGGCTATTCAGTTGAACAATATGTATATTTATACTGAAGTAAATAAATTTAAAAACTATAATAATTAGACAGAATAATATAGCAAACCTTGTGGTATTTGAGGTATATAATTTTTGCCAGTTCATCAAGAGTGCCAAGAATACCTCTTCCAGGCTTTCAAGGACAACGGATATCCAAAAAACTGGGTCAGAAGATGCCTACACGAGCAACATCAGGAAGATACTACACGCCCCGACACACTCATCACACTACCCTACATCAAGAACACATCGGAATTAACTACAAGACTCCTACGACCACTGGGCATCAGAGTGGCACACAAGCCCACATCAACCCTATGAAAACTGCTCACCCGAACTAAAGACCCACTCCCCGCCATGGACAGGACCAATGTCATCTATAAGATCCCCTGCAGAGACTGTGACAAACACTACATCGGACAAACAGGAAGGAAACTAACAACAAGAGTACATGAACACCAACTGGCTACAAAAAGGCAAACCAATACTCACTCATCTCAATCCACATGGATAAGGAGAACCACCAATTCAACTGGGATAACACCAAAATCCTGGGACAAGCTAAGCAGAGACAGGCACGGGAATTCCTCGAGGCACTCCACGAAGCAAGCCATTAATAAACACATAGAACTCGACCCCACATACACTCCACTATGAAGGAAAACCGGAGGCAATCCAGCTCAACGGACTCCAGAGTTTAAAAACCAGGCGGGAAAACACACCGATGCTTCATTGGAGGCTGCATTGCTAATGTTACCCAGCAGGGTAACGAAACATCTGTGGAACAACAAATCAGCTCGGCGAGCCAACCAACCTCACCATTCTGATTAATCAGTATTAAACCCTATTCAAGACCTGAGGTCTGGTGCCCAGTTCCAATTGCAATACCTGAAACAGGATTTAATTCTGGTATTTGAAATGCATTTTGTCTCCAGAACAGGAACTGGCCTGATGGAGCCATGTTTATGATGTCTCTTGTAACATTAAAACTAGATGTGGACAATGAGGTATTGAAAGATCCAACAGAAATTTATTACAGGAAGGGTCACCAGACCCGAAACTTTAACTCTAATTTCTCTTCACAGATGCTGCCAGACCTGCTGAGCTTTTCCAGCAACTTCTGTTTTTGTTTTGACATTCATTGCAGCTCACTAGTATATATAAATATTGTTCTCAAAGGTACATCCATGTCTGGACTAACATTAAGCTGTTAGAGAACAAAGGATAACATACTTATATTAATCCATCATGCCTCAAGTTATCTGAGTTATGATGGAACCTGAGGTTTCTATACCCTCAGGTTAGAAGCTATGATATTAAGCACGTCTGTTAGAGATATGCTGCTCGTGATACATAACACAACAGCTCCACACTGCTGAAATTTTATTTCCACTTCTTTGGGTTCAAGCTCTTTAAAATAATAACATTTAATGAGTCATCGTCATAGAGTCATACAGCATGGAAACACACCCTTCAGGACAAATCTTCCACAACGACCAAGTTTCCCAAACTAAACTAGTCCCACTTAAATCCATTTGGCACGTATCCGTCTAAAGCTTTCCTATTCATATACCTGTCTGAATATCTTTTAAATGTTGTAACTGTACCTGCACCTATCACTTCATCTGGCAGTCCATTCCACATATGAACCAGCCTTTATGAGAAAAAGTTGCCCCTTAGGTCCCTTTTAAATCTTTCTCTCCACACCTTAAATATATGCCCTCTACTTTTGAATTCCCCACCTTAGTGAAAAGGTCTTTGCTATGCCCCTCAAGGATTTATAAGCCTCTATAAGGTCACCCCTCAACCTCCTATGCTCTAGTGAAAAAAGTCTCAGCCTATCCAGCCTCTCCCTATAACTCAAATCCACTAGTCCCAGCAGCATCCTGGTAAATCTTTTCTGAACTCTCTCCAATCTAATAATATTCTTGTTATAGCAAGGCGACCAGAACTCGACACAGTATTCCAAAAGTGGCCTCACCAATGTCCTATGCAATATCAATACAATGTCTCAACTTTTACTCATTGATCTGAGCAATAAAGGCAAGTGTGCTAAATGCCTTCTTAACCATCTTGTCTACCTGTGATGCAACTTTCAAAGAAATATGTACCTGAACTCCGAGGTCTCTGTGTTCCACAACACAACCCAGAACTCTGTCACGAACTGTATAAGTTCCAGTAGTCCAATATTTCAATAATATTCCAATAGTCTCTTCCTTGTTCACCACCATTAAGTGATCTACGTAGATGCCACCATATGAAGAAGGAGCAGGAGTGGGTCCTTGAGCCTGCTCTGCCATTTCATAAAATGTTGCTGGATTTGATTACTGCACATTCTCACCTACCCCCAGTAATCTTTTAACCTTTTACTTATTAACTATTTGTACTTTTGATCAACTCCCTCTGATCTCCCATAGTTCCTGGATTGCCACAATTTGAAAACACACTTATATATCTTAGCCATAAGTTGACAATTTTGCATCTTTTTTTTTAAGACTCCTGTCAGATAGCCAGCCTGATTGAGAGACAGATAACTTGCGGGCAGGGAAAGCACTAGGCCATAGCTGAGCTGAGCTGAGCTGAGCAGAGGTAGGTTGAGTGGTGGTGTATCATAGATGGGTGTGGGGAGAATGAATTTGTAGAATATGATTACCAGACAGAGGGAGAGAAGGCAATAGTCAATGGGGAACTGGTGGTGGATTGCGGTCATGCTGTGAAGCAGAAGGTAGTGGGAGAATTTCATAATCTGTGGAGGTGGTTAGTTGGATCCAGAGGTTGGTTTGTTTGGCCTTGAAAAATTCTGGCCCACAAGCAGTGCTAGAAAGCATCAACCTTATGGATCAAGCAATTATTGCCTCATTGTTTACCCACCCTTGATCTCAAGATAAAAGAGATCTTGTTAACTTATTAAAAATGTAATCTCCATTAAAATGAATGCAAATGATTTTTAAAAAACGTTTCAATGACCAACTTGTGATTCTGATTGGCTGCTTGTAACTTGTCTCACCTCATGTCTGAGCTAATATCAGGCATTTCATTGCACTCTTCTCCAATGTCAAAACTTACCACATGGAAAGTTAATGTTCTTGAATGTTAAAGCTGCATGTCTTTCCTCATCCAAATCTGTACCATGAATTCTTTAACAGATCAAATATAAGACCATTTCTTCTGATGCTCCAGGGGCTAATGCACAGTTCAATGTCTCAGGTGATATGTTGAATGAATCCTCTGGTCAACTTGCCACACATTCAAACTTGACTAAATATAAGGCAAAATCAAATCGTACAGTTAAAAGATTCTGAGCGATAATAATTCATGGCAATATTCTGAAATTCTCCATGAAGCTGGAGGTTTACTTTATTTTCTATTTTGACAGTAAGAAGACAGAAGCCTGTTGCTGCAGCTTTCCTTACCCAATCTGACCAATTTAATCCAACAAGATTTTTAGTGCTTTTCCAGTTTTACTTTTAAAAAAAAAAAATTGCATTTGAGTTGAAGTATTCACATAAAGGCAGGACTCTGTTGGAGTCAGAGTCATTAATTCTTGTCTGAAACAGTGCCATGTTTCAGCTGGGAAAGAGTTGAATTTTAGAGTTCAGATGACCAGAAATGTGCTGTGAAGGTTGGTGATAAATGTAAAAAGAAATTTCCTCTTTTTGATATGTTCTCTGAATAGTGAGAGATGAAATGAAATCCTGTTATGAACAGCAACATAGTCATTTACCACGATCACTACAGTGAATAGCCAGTTTGTGTTTTGCATCAGATTCCAGAGATATTTCATCTTATCTGTCTATCACAATGAGCCAAATCATGAAGTTGATGGAGCTAATCTTGCTGTGATGCCTGGATGTCAATGCTGGCTGGGCAGTCAGGATTCAGGCTATCACACACCAGAGTCTCCTGATGAATTATCTCAAGATGGGAGTATTTTGAGGGTTACTATTTATACTATGATAAGAATAATTTGAAGTTATTTAGTCCTTTAACACACAGCAGAGCAGCACAAGGCACCAAACAGGAATGAAGGCAAACAAAAAAAAATTAGAATTGAGCCAGAAAATGACATGTAAATACTAATAAGAATAGCTTTTTGGAGCATCTTTAAGGGCAAAGGTGACATAAAGGGTCAGAAAGGTTTGGGAACAGAATTCCAGAGCTTTGGGCTTAACCAACTGAAGACAGGACCGCCATAGGCAGGACAACGGAATTTGGGGATTCACTAACCAGAAAGCAATGTGTTTCTAATTCACAAGAAAATGAAGTTTGTTTTCTTTTCCCCCACATCCTACCATGCCAACATGTGATGAAGAAGTAGGATATTTCTCTCGCCAGAAACCAAAATTTCTTATTTGGCAAAATGCCAAAACATCTTACAGGATTAGTCCATACTTCATCACATCCAGGGCATTGCCTGTGCGGGACAAATGTCCCACTTGTCGACACAATACTTATCACAGCAAGCTTTCCCAGATTCAGAGAATGGATACAACACAGAGTGAGACCATTCAGCCCACCGCATCTGTGCTGGCACTCTTCAATAGCAGTTCACTTAGTGGCATTTTTACCCCTTGTAATCCTGCTCACCTTTGCTTTTCAGATCACAATCTAATTTCCTTATGTAAGCCATGATTGAATCTGCTAACACCATACACATAGGCAGTGCATTCAAAATGACAGTAAAAAAAAATTCATTGTCATTGCCATTGTATTTTTTTTGCCAATGATCTTAAATCGGTGCCTTTTCATTCTCGATCTTTCTACCAATGGAAGCAGCATCTTTCCCATCATGGAAGACCGGCAGTCTTCAGGATCCAGAAAATGCCAGCTTCCAACAGGCTGCCATCTCCTTATGACCTAGGTCATTGGTGTTATGGCCGAGCAACTTGCAACAGAGACTGTACTTCATATTTGATTGCAACATGTTTTAGTTACTTCAGAGGTTGTGAAGGATGCTGTATAAATATGAATCCTTTTTCTTTATTCTCATGCTTTAGTCATAATCCACTGAAATTATTTAGCAGTGAGCATATCGTTCAGAAAATAAACCGCTTTATGAAATTCCCAATGATAACGACCATCATAATACTAGCAATATTTTTTGATCCACATGTTTTCATTGTGTGTGACCTTTTCTCATCAGCTTTAACTTGCTTTGTCCCCAGCTTTCTTCAAGGTATTTATCTTTGCATGGGAAAGAATCCTCAGTCACCAGCTGCCCTCAAGCATTCAGCCCAGATGTTCACTGATGATTGAGTCAAGGGAATGAGGGTGAGAAGGCCATTTATCTTTCATTCGTGGATAACTTTTGTGAAATATTGGTGGGCCTGCTCCTGTGTATAGCTCTTGTTGTCCCAGTACAAAGAATGATAATATAGGTACTGAACAGATACAGAGGTAAGCAACCAGAATGATTTCGGGGATGGAGGGATTGAGTTATGAAGAGGTTATTGGACATGGTCTCATCGGAAAAGATAAGGCAACTGAGAGAATTTTGTAATTTTGGTTTTAAGTGTAGAGGTCAGTGTGTTAGGTAGTGACTAACACTTCGACAGTGGATTGAACATCTACTCCTGTTCCTAAGTTCTTCAGTTTTAAGTGCTCCGTCCTTGGTGCCTGTACCTTTAGCTGTGTAGATGTCAACTTCTGGAATACCCTCCTTATCCCAATCAGCCTTTCTACCTTGCTTTCCTGCTATAAGACACTCTTTAAAACCTATATCTTTGACCAAAAATTTTATCATCTGAGATAATACTTCCTCATGTGACTCAGTGTCATCATTTGTTTACCATGTTCCCGTGAAGACCCTTGGAACGTTTAATTACATTAGAGATATAAGTTGTTGTTGAAGCAAACACGTGATCAAGTGTTTGTTTTTCTCAGTTGCAAAATGCATGATACATTTTCTTTAAGAAAGTAAAGAGAACTGCAAACGCTGGGAATCTGAAACAAAAGCAGGAATTGCTGGAGAAACTCAGCTCGTCTGGCCACGTCTTTGGAGAGAAGGCAGATTTAATGTTTTGGGTCCAGTATTACTTCTTTAGAAATATTAACTGTGCTTTCTCTCCACAGATGCTGCCAGATCTGCTGAGTTCCTCTGGCAATTTCTATTCTAGATTCTCATTTTCTTTAAAAATTAGTATAATATCCAATGAATTTCAAACATGTGTAGCCTCATCAATATCCTTCGTAAGGCATCGGCAAAACAAATTGAGATTAATTTCACCATCTTTAATGAAATTATTTCTACCAATGTTAATTTCTACACTTTACTCTGTAAAGCTCAAAAAATGATTACCATCTCTTCGTCCTAATAGTATTACTTAAAGAAGAAATCAATGGGAAGAAAAAAGACAGAATTAATCTTAATACTTTTCAGTTCTTTGTTCAAAGAATATATTCTATAAAATAGTTTCTGAGTGAACAATGAATATTGTATGCTGTTTAACTCCTCATCCACACTATGAAGTGACTCTGTGGTCTGTGGTACAGTGGAATCTATCAAATTGTTATTACAGTGAAGGAAGAGTCCCAGCAACAAGGCTGAAGCAAAGATGGATGTTATTTTTCAATGTTCTGCAGACAGACATTCCCTGATGGTACGAGAGGGTATACACGAATTCTATCTTAGAGTCATGGGTTGAGAGGTCAACACATATTCATGCAGAAAAGAAAACATTATTTAATAGAAGCATCACTGACTCAGAGTCCCTCTTGGTTATGCCTTGGTGATGGCAATATTGGAATTAAAGTATAGAAATAAAGCAAACTCCATTTAATGTGCCTTGTACCATCCTGGCAGTCGTATATTATACTCGTATTACAAGACAACGATTCTGAAAGGGGTCAAATTGGAGACCGCATTAAGCTTCAACCAATCTGATGGTGGCATACAGGCCATCCTAATGCATTGCTCCCCCTCCTCTTTATGTTGGACACCGCCCCCCGCTCCCACTGACATCACTGAATAACTCATTCACACTTACACTTTTGTACACAGAGGCACAAATAAATGTTCAAGAAGGGCCAAAGATGTTAAAGGCACTTTGGCAGACATGGTGGCTTGGTGGTTAGCACTGCTGCCTCACAGCGCCAGGGACCCGGGTTCGATTCCACTCTCCACGTCGGTGTGGAGTTTGAACATTCTCCCTGTGTCTCTGTGGGTACTCAGGTATCCTCCCACAGTCCAAAGATGTGTAGGTCAGGTGGATTGGCCATGATAAATTGCCAATGGTATCCAGGGATGTGCAGGCTGGGTGGATTAGCCATGGGATATGCAGGGTTACAGGGATAGGGTAGGGGGTTGGGTCTGGGTGGGATGCTCTTCTGTGGGTTGGTGTGGACTCAATGGGGTGAATGGCCTGCTTCCACACTGAAGGGCTTCTATGATTCTATGTCAGTAACACCATAGCCCCATACACGCCTTGTCCCCTTTTGCTTTCAAGTGATGCAGCAGGGTCTCAGAACAGATGGAAGATTTGTTTGTGACCATAACGTTGTGCCTCCTGAAGTAATAATGACTTTCTACACAAAGAGATGAACCACCAGATGTAAAGTAAAATCAGTGACAATTGTATGAAAAGTGCAAAATCGTGTACAGTGCACCATCATCCATACCGTCAAAGTGACTTCAACAAGTGGCAGGGTTAAGTCTTCTTTGTAACCTCCCTCCCATTACATCTGTGTGCAGTCCTGGTTCCGCAGTGAGCCTGCTCGACACTGGAGCCTGCTGGACCTAGACGTTTGTTCATCTAACAGTGGGGATGCTGGTGTCTGGAAAGGCCAGGCATGCTGATTATCTTCATGCCAGACTTTAGTTGACCCTCCTTGTCTTCACTTCCAAGGATCAGAGGGGGGCAGGATGGAGGGGATGGGCTCAGCCACCTCTGGAATGTCCCGACTGCAGATATTTGAGCAGGTTGCTCAAATATGTGTGGTTGCTTTTCCAGCTGGATGTGTTGTGGCACTGCCCAATCCCTTCCTGAGAAAGGGCACCAGGTTCCCCACTCCTTGTAACCATGCCCTTGGTCCTGAACCAACGGCTATTGAACTGGATTGTGGGTGTCCATGCGTCACTCCAGCAAGCTGTGTCGGAATACTAGAATTGGCTATACAGGGCAACACCAACCTGTACACGGAGGCAGCCAGACCATGGCATGATTCAGTGGGCAATAATGGGCCATGGTGAGCCATCTGCAGCTACTGATACCTCCGTGCACATGGACAATGCCTGCTTTCTAACAACACATCATTCTCTCTTGCCTAAGGCTGTGTAGGAGCATTGTCTCTGGCAGTCCTCTGAGTGCCAGGCAATTCTTCTTTAACCAGCTGTGGAGCTGTCACACTTAGCTGAGATTGTTGGGGTTGGGTGAGGTGGTGGGGTGAGGGCAGGTGGTGCAGGAGGAGGTAGTCAGGAGGCAGTGCAAGAGGCCATGCTAGGCTAGTAGTGTAGGTGGTTATAGAGGGTGAGAGTAAGGGAGGAAAAATGTTACATTTGCCTAGGTGGAGGTGAACGCAGTAGCATAGACAGTTACTGTGAAGTGGCAGACAGTAGTGTGTGGCACTTACCTTGGTTCAGCAGAATAGGTCATTGACCTTCCTGCGACACTGTCTGTTGTTTCTCCACCCTGTGTGATTTGATTTAATTTGATTTGATTTATCATAGTCACATGTACTAAGATACAGTGAAAAATATTGCATTGCGTGCTAACGAGATAAATCATAAGTACTTCAGGGAGCAGTATCTGATGGCGGGCTAAGATGGGGCCAGAATGAGATGTGAGGCACACCACATGGATAAAGCAGGTGGTTAATGCAGTAGTCTTGATACAATACAGTGAGACTGCTAGACCTCATATGGAAATCCCTCTAAGAAATCTCAATGTGACTCAAAAATGGCCAAAACAAAAGATTCAGCCCTTTGTAACTTTTTAGGATTAGTTCAGCAGGCAATAGGTTCGTGGCCTGTGAAATACTGTTCATCTCTTTGGGTGCATGTACAGTTATTAATGCATGTTTTATACTTTGTTTTAGATGAGATGAGTGAATTTTATTCAATGACATCAGCCTGGAACTGCAGATCGTCATTCTTCCCATTGAAATGAATTGTTAGCTTTCTTGTCGTTTTTGAATGAATATTGCTCAATGATGTAGCCTTAACTTTACCTTCAAGCATTACGTTTTAGGGTGATTATTTTGATCTATTTTACACAGGTCAGCAGAGCTCATAAAGCTGCATGAAGCACTGTTGTCTATCTCGTATTTCATATTGACTTGCTGTTGTCCTTTTGCCATTAATCAATTTAACAGTCACAAACCATTGACCATAGAGTCACTGAGCGTGGAAACAGGCCCCTTTGGCTCAGCTTGTCTGTGCTGACCAGGTTTCCTAAACTGAATTAGTTCCATTTGCCTGCATTTGGCCCATATCCCACTAAACCTCTCCTATCCCTGGAGTGTCCAAATGTCTTTTTAATGTTGTAACTGTTCCTAACTCTAACACTTCCTCTGGCAGTTCGTTCCATACTTGCACCATCCTTAGAGTGAAGAAGTTGCCCCTCAGGTTCCTTTTAAATCTTTCCCCTCTCCCCTTAAATTCCTTTGCAGAAAATGATGGAACACCCAATGAACTCAGTATATGTTCTTCGAAACCACAGTTGCATTGCAAATTGCTGGCTACACTTTGTATCACTGGATTTTTTTTTCAGTTACATGTGTAAATGGAAGGCATGTCAGTGTGTGGCTGTATCTTTGAATTTAAGAAAATTAGAACAGCTTGTTCTTGTTCAGAGAAAACTTTCAAGTGACAACACAATCTTTGTTCTCATGTAAAAGTCTTTCTCCCAAATGCCACAGTTAATTTTTAATGGATGTCCATTGCCTTAATGGCACAACCCACCAAGCATTTGCCTGAAACAATTTTATCTCCAAAAGTTGTAGTGAGGTGTAGCTCAGGGTATGTAACTGAGGATGTTGTCAGTGATGGCTGTTGGGTGTCTCTGGTGAAATGAGTTCTGACAATTTCCTTCTAGTTCCCAAAGGATGTGAGTCTCCAGGACATTTCTGTGATTTAATGGCCTGAGCTCTCACACATGCACATTGGATACAACATGAGGAATGTCAGCCGGTGCTGTTGAGAATTCTCGTCTGAAGCTGAGCATGTTACAACCCAGCAGAATGATGCGGAGAGTTCTGAATTTCTGGCTGCTGTTTTATCTTGCATCTTCTGCAGTTAGGCGATTAGTGATTGCTGAAATGTGAGCTTGTTTCTGCTCAAGGTGATGTTTGGTGCTAGTTGGGAAGTGGAAGAGGGCGCAATACCTCTTTTCCTGCCCAGATTGACTTCTAGTAGCAGGGTTTTCTTTTCCCTCTTAGAATTAAAGTCAGGCAGCCTGTTTAATAGTGATCGATACCCAAACATGAAGAACTGCTCATTGGAAAATATCTCAGTGAAAACAGTAGCCAGTAAGGAGCTCAGTTCAGCATTCCTATCTCTGCTTTTCATAACTGTGCCCAAATATTTTCATGTATTCCCTGCTTATTGACTAGATCTGACAGTATCTACATCCAGTTCTAGGCAACATCAATACCAATTGTCTATTGCTTTGACAATGACTTTGCATTATTGTAAGGCCAAAGTTGTGGTGTTCTGTCGTTCTCTTTTTAACATTCACATGGCTGGGAAAATTTAACAAAACATTGAATGGCTTCAGAGAGAGTAGGAACTGCAGATGCTGGAGAATCTGAGATAACAAGGTGTAGAGCTGGATGAACACAGCAGGCCAAGGGTCTAGGCCCGAAACATCAGCTTTCCTGCTCCTCTGATGCTGCTTGGCCTGCTGTGTTCATCCAGATTTACACGTTGAATGGCTTCAGCTAGCCAAGTGCTAATGGTTGAGATGCCACAAGGATTGGACCTCTCAAGGCTTAGCCATGGTCTGACATGGATGATTGCAGACACAGTCACAATTTGAGCTCATCTCCATGTTATAGGGTCATAGAGGTTTATAGCATGGAAGCAGACATTTTGGCCTAACTTGCCCATGCTGTCCAGTTTTCACAATTAAACTAGCCACAGTTGCCTACTTTTGGTCTATATCCCCTCATACCTATCCAATCCAAGTACCTGTCCAATTGTTTCTTAAATGACAAAATTGTACTTGCCTCCACTACTACCTTTGGCAGTCTGTTTCAAACACTCGCCACCCTCTGTGTGAACAAATTGCTCCTGGACACTGTTGATTCTCTCCTCTCTCACCTTAAGCCTATGCCCTCTAGTTTTAGACTCCCCTACCATGGGGGAAAGCTATTGGCTATTTACCTTATCTATGCCTATCATGATTTTATAAACCTCTATAAGGTCACCCGTCAGTCTCTTACGCTCCAGGGAAAAATGTCCCAGCCTATCAAGCCTCTCCTTATAAATCAAATGTTCCAGTCCAGGTAATATCCCAGCAAATCTTTACAGCATGCTTTCTAGTTTAATAATATACTTGTGGAGAAAGTGGCCCCATCTTACCTGGTGTTTCCTCAACTGATTTAGCACCTTCCAGATTTTCCATGGAGGCTGTTGCATAGATGAGTTAAGTGCATTTTCAGCACGGCTTGTGGGTTAGGAGAAGCAGAAATGTTTTCACCAGTCCTCAAAACAAATCGGTCAATTGATCTCACAGATCAATCGACACATTAGTAAAATAGAGTAAATTGTCCAAATGACACATACAGGTTTTTCACACTTCAAACTGGAGGTCCGGTCATGACCAATATGTTCATTTTCACTATTATTGTTTTTATATGAACTGTGTTTTTGCCTATGGTAAAACCCAAAAACTCTCATCTCTCCACCAGCCCAACCCTGTCAGTTCTTCCTTAACACCCTAATTTTTCCATCCAATCTCCGCCCAATTCTCCACAATTACCCACCTCCACTAAGCCCCTACCCCAACCAGGTTGTCGACCAGGCAGGAATCTTGTTGTGAAAACATCTTTGTGTGAGATGGAATTTAAGTTCCAAGGAGTACTATCAGAGCAGAACTCGTACACCCCATTGTTTGGTAAATCCTGCACATACAATTGTTGGGACTGTCGTATATATACCTTGCCTTTAAGAGAGTTCACATTTAAGAACTCGATATGGTGTCTGTATGCAATATTGTGACTCTGCCTGTCAGTTAGTCTGCTATGGGCCTGCATGCTGCACACACACAGAAATCATTTGATTTGCTGTATTGTCTGCATCATCACTTATCACCAGTTTCACCATATTAAATAAACTAACCCACAGAGTTAATCAATCACTGATGAGCAATTCATTATTAGACAAGTTCCATGAATATAAGAATGACCAGTGTGTTTCACTGAGGAGGACTTGTGTGTCCCTGTCTCTTGGTTCAAGTCCCACCTGCTCCTGTGGTGTATATAACATACCTGAACAGGTTGATTGAAATATCTATTTCAATTGGATTCTTCAGTGAAATGATACACATTTTTTTTTCATGCGGTGTGGGCATTGCTAGCACTTGTTGTCCATCTCTAATTGCTCAGGAGAAGGTGGTGGTGAGCTACCTTGTTGAACCGTTGCAGTCTAGATGGAATCTAAAATAGATGAATAATTCCCAAATGTACTGGTTGATCCTTCTCAGAACAGAGAGCTTCAGCCACTGTCTTGAGTGTTCTAATTCTGCCAAGTTAGACCCATCATTTTTTTCTGATGCCGACTGACCCGCTGTTTATTTCCAACATTTTCTGTCATGCCTGCATTTTATCGGAGACAGAGAGAGGGAGAGAAATGGATGAAGTTGTTGTACTATCAGCTTTTCTTCTTTTGCCCTCCACTATTGGCTGCAACTCGAGTGATGAGCCCTTTTTCCTTTCCTCCACTTGTTTCGCCACAAACGTGTGTGTGCTTGTCCTCTTTAAACAACTGACCAAAGGAAACCAGGAGGAGAAATTAATACAGCTCAAACTAGTAACAGCAGACCTTGCAGAGTGATAGGGCTGCAGAAGCCATGTACATCCATCAACATCAGCACTGTCTTATTTAACTTGTATTAACCTCCTGCTGACAGCCTCAAACTTGCAAACAGCAGTAAACATGCCTGACATTTAAAGCACACAGCAAAACTGTGCGGAAATTCTTTCACATTTATTTTTCTTTTAAAGACACCCAGTTGATAAAGATTAATGAATTTGTTTCTGATCTCCAAGTATAAATTAAAATCTGCAGACTCCTGCATCATCAATCACTGAAGGTCACTCAATAACAAATTAGACTCTTAGTGATGTGGATCTTGAGTAATTCAGGTTTTATTGTTTTCCTATTGTGTATTTATGGATTTTGCAGTGAATTTGCTTCCATTAAGGTGAGGGATGCCAGTGTTGCATGTTGGCACACTGTCACTTGTGCTCTGTACAGAGTAATGGGCACTTTGTTTTCTCTAACAGATTGCCAATTAAATGACCATGAAACAGCATTTTGAAAAGGAATATGCTGTACATGAACTTGTTTACAAATCTGTCTAAATTTAACTTTTGTAGAATCTAGGCAAAAATATGACTGGGTTACATTCAAAGTCATGCAAAAAGTTTACTTCTGCAGACATAAAAATAAAGTTTTGCATTGTATCCACAAAATAGTTGAGAGTGCTTCTTCTGCATATATTTCACATTTATACCTTTCACACAGAATAACACAGTCAGTATAACGCGGAAAACCTTCAAATTCTGCAATATATAATTGCCATGCCCATAAACTGTCATGCCAGGTACTGTACTGCCTTTTTGGGATATAACTTCATAATTATAACTAAACTTCGAATAAAATAAAAGGGGGAAGGTATTGAGACTTCATAACAAAAACATGTTTTAAGCATCATTTAAAAAACATTCAATGCTATGCAACAATTGCATGACCCTCTTGCCTTACTCAATCAGCCCGATTGTTGTATGACAGTTGCTCTGCGATGTATTTATTTCAATCAGTTCTACTTCGTGCCTACAATTTCTATGTTTAATTATTTTTGAGCTACTGAGCAAACATGCTGATACCCTGAAGATACATGGAAATGCAAATCTCCGCTTTAATTATTTAATGCTGGTTGCTTTGCTCCCAGTAACTTCCTTAATTTCAAAGCAGCGCTGAAATGTTGAATTACTGTGAATGAGAATCAGGATTGAAGTTTGATAGATCATTGTAAATTTGAACAACTTGTGTCAGTGTGCTCCTGGGGAGGGGCTGTTTGTTTGGCTTGAAAATCTCAGTTTCACGTAGCATGGCTTGATAACTTTATTTAGAAAGGTAGAATCACAAGAATCCTGATCCGACCTCTACATGAAACCAATTTCTCAGTTGTTACATTTTAAAAGCCTGGAGAAAGAGACGTGTCAGCACAACGGCATTGTTACTGGAAACCCAGGGAACGATCTGGGGGACCTGGTTGAAATCCCATCGAGGCTGATGGCGAAATTTGAATTCAAACAAAAAATCTGCAATTTAAAGTTGAACGTTGACTGATGTTCAATGTCCTTAAAGGAAATGGGAAAGCTGTTTCCCTAACCTGATCTGTGGTGTATGTGATACAAAACACACAGAAAAGTGTTTGATATTTAACTGAAATGACCTTACAAGCCGCTCAGCAATATCAAGTCATTAAATATCTCAGGAATGAAACTAAATAGACAACACACCAGTGACATAGTGACTGGGAACAAAAATGACAAACAGCCCTGTCGACCCTGCAAAATTCTCCTTACTACTAATTCAGGATGAATGCCAAAATGACAACAGGTGCCTCAAAAACTAGTCAAGCAACAGCCTGATATAGTCATAATCATAGAATTGTAACTTACACAAAATGTGCCAGGCAAACATCACCATCCCTGAGTACATTCTATCCAACTTGCAAGACAATCTGAACAGATGTGTTGGAACCCTTGGGAGAGAGTCACCTTAGGAATCCTCAATATTAATGAAGTCTTATGGAATTACGTGAAATATGTTCAAGGAAGCCTCCTGTTGTTTCGCACTCAGCACTCTTCCCTCAGTTGATGAATCAGCGCTCCTCCATGAAAAACACCATGTGAAGAAGAAGCATTGAAGATGGTAAAGCACCAGTTGAATTCTGGGTCTTCAATATCAATCACTTAGGCTGACAAAGCAAGCAATATTTGTGCCACACAAGTGCCAGGCAATAACTGGACTCAATCTAACCATCATCCTTTGACATTCAATAACATTACAATTGCTGAATTGCCCACTTGCAGATTACCTTGATCAGAAACTAAGCTGAAGTGGCTAAATAATACTGTGTCTACAAGAGCAGGTCAGAGGCTATGCATCCTGCAGGTTGTAACTAAGTCCTGACTCCCCAAAAGCCTGCCCATCATCTACAAGGTATAAGTCAAGAGTGTGATGGAACACTTTCCACTGAACTAGTTGAGTACAACTTCAACAAAACTCAAGAAACTTGACACCATCCAGGACAAAACAACCCACTTGGTTGGCACGGTCACTTCAAATATCCATTCCCTCCACCATGGACACTCATTAGCACCAGTGTGCACCATCTACAAGATGCGCTGTAGAAATTCACAAAGACTCTTTTAACAGCATCTTCCAAACTCACAAGAGCAGCAGACATTTGCAAGCCCCTCCAAGCCACGCACTATCCTGACTTATAAATGTATTGGTATATCTTAAGCATCACTATGTCAAAATCTGCAACCTCCCTCTCTAACAGCTTTGTGAGTATACCTAACCAAATAGGCTGTAGTGGTTCAAGAAGGCAGCTCACCACCACTTTTCGAAGGGCATTGAGGGAGGGGCAATAAATGCTGACCCAACCAGGGCTGCTTGCATCCTCCGAATGAATTAAAAATAAATTCCTCTTACATTTTCTTCATTCTTTGGTAAAAGCTCATTATGTCAATTCAAAGTGTGGAAAATTCACTTCAAACAATGAGTAGCTCTTTCAGAGAAGATGGATCTCCAGTTCTTGTTAATCAGACAGGCTGCTGAAAGGAACCCTATCTCATTAACCTCAAGAGTTTTTGTAAATGCAAACCGACAAGAGCATTATTATGAAACAAGTAATGCAGTTTTTACACACTTTAATAGACATCTCTGATTCCAATTTGCACTCCATTTCTCCTTCCCTGGATAAAGTAGCACACTTTTCAAGCAATTGAAACAATGATGAATGATTGATTCATCTCACAATGTTGCAATGTCAATGGAAAAACAAGAATAAACGTCTGAGTATTTTCTGCACCGCTTCCAAACAGAAATTCGAAGACATGCAATTTTAAGTAGTGACCTTGGGACATGAGAAACCTTGAATCAACAGCCCATTTCATAGAGTCATAGAGTCTATACCGCTCAAAAAGAGTCATTCAATCCATTGAGTCCAGGTAATTTTCTGCAGAATAATTGAGTCAGTACTATTCCACCATCTGTCCCTGCAACTACTGGAAGTTTACTTCTGTCTAGTGCACATCTAATTACTTTCTGAAACCGCTGAGGCTCTCATACCATCCTCATTAACACCGAGTTCCAGGTCACAGCCACTCCTTATGGGGAAAAAAAGAATCATCCTCACATCTCTCATTCCCATCTCTTGCACAAAATCCTTCACTCTGTTTCCCTCTAGTTCTTGAACCATTTGCAAACGAGGACCTTTTTTCTTTGACTGGGCAGTTATTGTGCGTGAGGTGCGTTCACCGAAAAACAGAAATGGGAAAAAAGGTCTAATCTTTGTGGGGCTTCACTCTATAACTTTGTGGCTATTTATAGCAACTATATTGATCTTAAGGAACAAGAAGGATATGCTGCTAAGGTGCGAAGAAGCAGTGGATGGAAAGATGCTCATATAGTGTAGAAATATCAGAGTAGGCATGTGCAACCAAACAGTCTGATCCTCTCCAATCTGTTGCACCAAACATACAATACAGAAACAATTCAATAAGTCAAATAGGTATCTGCCAGACCATGTATAACAGAGATCCTTGTTATATTTAAGTGGACTGCAAGCCATCCTCTGCATTTATGACTACACAAATTAGAAGCAGGAGTACACCATTAAATAGGATTAGGGCTGATCAGATTACTTCACATTTTCCCAATGACCTATCACCATCTGGTTTATCAAGAATCTATCTACTTCCGGCTTGGAAATATTCAAGAACCCTTCAGATGAGTTGATTGTGGCAGTGGGCAGAAGTATGCAGCTTTCAATATCACTCTTGAGTAACAGTCTTAACTGATGAGGAGGAATCTCAGCATGTTGTCCCAGTAAGTCTTCACAGAGATGAACAGAGTCCACCCTTCGAAAACATATTTGGGGTGTCAATTGTCTTATAAACAGAGGCAAGGACCGAGTTACCTGAAAATGATTACTTCCTTTCAGTTAATTTGAAATTCTACATGTAAATCTCCTTGAAGTGTGGCAACTTCCACTATCATGCATTGCAGGAAGAACGAACAAGTTCAGTTCAAATTTTTTGATCATTCAATGCATTATAGCAAAGTACCTGTTGTCTACTTCTTGGAATGTTAAATGCCTAAAGGTCACTTTCCTTTCTCCCTGTGACTACTCTCAATAAACACACCCTGCAGCAAAATACTGAGTGGCACAGATCACATTGTGACTTTGCTATCCTTAATACACTGGTTTAACTGATCTCAAGCAGAATATCAGTCAAGATGCTGAGTTTGGCTTGTCCGTTCCAAGGAGAGGCCAAAAAAACAAATAAAATTCAAATCCTAAGACAATTGCAGGTAATAGGAATACCCAATAATTCTGTTTTTTTTTCTGGTACATTGCCATGAACAGTAGACAGTAAGGTCAACTGATGCCCACTTTCCTTCTTTCTAGGAGACAAGAGGAAAAACTTAAGAGCAGGAAGTAGATTCCTTCGTTGTAACACGGTTTACTGAGAAAACCTATAGCAAAATTGTGGGCTTCATCTTTTTCAATTGTTCTTCAGCAGAACATTAAATACAAGCAAAATACTGGAATTGGTATCAATTCTGAAAGGCTTGCTATGTGTAGTTAAGAATGGCATTTCTAACAGAAATGATTAAAACTTGGAAGACACACACTGTCTTTTTCAGCTTCCAATGTTGCAGCTTATTCATGTAACTTGAGTCATTTTGGAATTGGATTGCTTTTTGAAAAATAAGAACAGAAGAACTCTGGGTCTGTTGCAGTTTGAGAACTCTTCCTTCAGACTGAAATGGGAGGAATATACTGTCTTTCTAAAGTCCCACTGGTAAAAATATACGTTCATAAAAATATTTTACCCAATTAGCGATATGGCCAACTATAAGTACCAATCTATCAATTTCAGAATACAAATCTGCTAACTTGGTTTCTTTTAAAAAAAGACAAAACGACATGGATGTATTATAAAATAAGACTTTTCAAAACATATGCAAAGCATATCAATGCAGTTTGGAAAAATGAATTTGTAAATATATAACCTGCTAATTAACAAAACAACCAATATACAACAGTTAAAAAAAAGTTAAAGAGACTTTTTTTTCTCTGCAGAGATCAATTGTTGTGATGTAGGGTGTGTGATTTTTATATATTTTATTATTTTTTGTATTTTTAAATTTTTAAACAGTGGCATATGTGTTTTTTCTGAGTACCTGAAGGGTTTGATGATAAACTTGCAAGTATTTCTGTTGCCATGGAGATTTCTTTTTAAAAAATTGGAAGAATGTAGCCCTTACAGAACAAATGGGATAACGTT
>NC_063359.1:10219425-10231138 GCF_021869965.1 Rhincodon typus | reverse complement strand
TCACCATGCTAGGTGACATCATCAGTGAGGCCTCTGACGAAGCGATGTTATTCTACTCTGTTTGGAATTTATACTGTCCAGTCTGTTGTGGTGAGTAGTGTCATTTCTCGTTTTGATCTGTATGGGTTTGTATAATTGGACCCCATATACAAACCCATACAGAACAAAACCGGAAATGACACTACTCACCATTACAGACCGGACAGTATAAATTCCAAGAGGAGTAGAATAACATTACTTCATCAGAGGCTCTACTGATGATGTTACCTAGCATGGTGACGAAACATCTGAACGAAAACAAGCCAGCTCAGCGAGCAAGTCAATAACCTCACCCACAACCCGAGCTACAGATCTTTGCTAAAACGTTAAAGCCACCATTTTTGTCCTGTGGGGTGGGGCGGTGGGGCGTGTGGTTGTGAAGATAGGGACATGCAATACTTTGCACATAGAACCATAGAACCCCTACAGTGTGGAAACAGGCCCTTCAGCCCAACAAGTCCACATCGATACTCAGAGCATCCCACCCAGACACATCCCACATCTTGTGCAATGGGGGCAGGTTACATGTGAAAAATGCACCAGCCTTCAAACAGATCCAAGTTCCATCCGTGGGATATCTAATACATAACTTCTTTGGTTTACAACGTTTAGAAGATGTAAAGATGTTGCAGTTATTTGGAGAATTAAAGTACCTTTTCGAATAGGTCGAAAGATACCTTATGGAGTGGCACAGTGTCCTTTGTAATTGATAAAAATCGATATGAATGCCATAACATTTCTTTTTTGGGACTCTCAAGCTGTCAAGTTGGTTGTCAAGCTGTCAAGGGAATCATCAAGCTCATTGGAATGGATAAACAGTTAAGGCATTTAAACCTTCCCACTGTTAAATTTTGGAAGACTAAACTATTGGCAACAAAAAAATGCACTGCTTACAATTTCATTCCATCTGTTGGCACAGGCATGAGAGCTATCAATATAGGACTTGTGCTGAATGACTGATTTCACAATAAATCATTATCACACGCACATGCCCATCATTTCACAGTTTGATTGCAGGTTTTAAAGTCTTTGAATACCATTGTTCATTGTTGATATAGGATTTAGTCATTGAGGGAAGTTAAATATAGTGAATGGTATTTTATCAATGAAAGCATTTTTAACCAAATAATGAATTCATCTTTAAATTAAGAACTTTACTGTATTTCACCTCTGGTCCTCAGGTCTGTGATTACCAGGTAAACTGGCATGGTGGATGAAAAGGGAAAAGGTGGGGGATGATGGGGCATGAGTTAACTCTAGGTTGGCATAGAGGTGACAAGGTTTCATTGGCTGACTAGAGTCATGCAGAGTATGGAGGGCCATTTGGTGGGCTAGACGGGCATTGGCTAGCATTGAAACTACGAGGTGGTGTGGGGATGGGAAGCCTTGGTTGGGATGGAGGGTATGTGGAGTGGGAAGTGGGCATAAGTAGCATGGATACGTATGGGTCATTGGGGTGAGTAGTGAGGCGGTAAGGACTAAAAAAACTTGCTTTTTATTTAAAAGCAGAGACAAAATGCTGGAGCACCAGGGGGTCAGCATTTCCCACAGCCCAGTTCAACACCCAGCAGACCCTGTGGCTACTTTCAAGCTCTTTCTGAGGGCTGTGGGCCTCCTAACACCTACCATCCCAGAACCAAAATCTGACATATTCTCCCGAGTTGGGTTTATGGAGCCAGGAACTTTGCCTACTCCATTCCACCAACTCAGGAGCAAAACTTCAGGCCTTGGTACTAAGAGTTGTAATTCCAATGGATGTCATTGGTCACTTGCTGGAGTACAGATGCTCCCCAACATTGCACTGAATTAGGCATCTATATGACCAGGTGACCTGGTGAACTCATCTTTTATTCAAAAATAAATATTGGTTGCAGCTGTTTGAAACATTTGATACAATCAATTGCCATTTTCTTTACAAATTTCTCTGTTGCCTTACTTCTCCCTCTCTCCCTCTCTCTGAAATCTCCTTCAGCCCAACAACCCACTGCAATTTCTCGACTCCTTCAATTCTAGTCTGTTGGGCATCCACTATTTTAATAGCTCAACAACTGGAAGGTATGTCTATAGCTTCCTAGGACCTGGTTTCTGGAGTTCCCATCCTGAATCTCTTCCACCTCACCTCCCCTCCTCTCAGCCACTCATTAAGAGCTATTTCTTTGACCAAGCGTTTGGTCACCTGCCCTATATGTCCTGCAGTGGTTCTGTTTTACCCTGTTAAAAATGCTATAGAAATAGAAAGATGCATTGTCAACGGAATAATGGCTCATGGAAGAGACCAATTATCCAAGCGTTTGAGCTCGCTCCCCTCTACTGGGAGATTAGAGGAAACAGCCTTGAAACATCAGCAAGCCATTATATGCTGGAACCTTCACAACCCACTTTAATGGAGTGCATCCTATTGTGACATGTTGTCCAGTGAAAAGTAGCGAATAACCAAAGCTTAGCAGCTGCCTTAAGTTAGGAGGCACAATTATTTGTGCAGGTTGGAGCAAGAGAACAAAAAAAAATGAGAAAGCTGCATGAATGAGTGAGGCATCCCACTTTGGATCCCAGAGAAAAAAAAAATCAAAATATATTCTTTGAAATTTGAAAGGAGAAAGAAGTTTGGATGCCCAGACATGCGAAACACTGGTGAAAAAGACAAATAGAATATTCACCTTCAACTGTGACTGAATGGAATAATAGACAGAAGAGGTTGAATGAACAACTCCTCTTCAATATTGCTAATACACTGTGCCTTGAAAATCCTTGGGCAGTCATGCCACCTATCACATCAAGGATAGTGGCTCAGTGCCCTATAGTTCTGACCCTACCTGATGTTGCAGGGATGGACAGAGCATGTAATAGGCAGAAAATGTCCTTGTCAACATGGGTAGCATGCTCAGTACGTTACACATCACAATGGCAAAGAATTTGTAATGGGACAAATAACTAGTTAATTTGTTTTCAGTGATGTCGATTGAGGGATGTATATTAACTCGATCACCAAGAACAACCTCCTTACTTTTCTCCAAATAATGCCATAGGACCCATAAGTTCATTCAAGTTACATTTCCTCACATTACACCAGAAAAATAAAGTCCAGCATTTACTAAAAGAAAGTTCAAGAAACCCTGAGAATGTGAAAATCATTCAATGGATATATGTTTGTCCTTTCTTTGAATTTGATCAAATCTATTATACTTCACATTCATTCCTCTCCATTTTCTCTCCTGAAGATGCAGTTTTCATGTTGACATAGAGCTCCACATGTCCCAGGTGCCACACCCAAATGACCATTACTTATAGGGTCTGGACAGTGCACATTAGGAATGTCATACAATACAGGGACATGATAACCAAATCCAGCATCATCTTCATCCCTGATCATAGAATCCCTACAATGTGGAAGTAAGCTATTTGGCCTATAGAATCCACAACGACCCACCCACCCAGACCCCTACCCTATCCCTGTAACCCCACATTTCCCATGGTTAATTCTCCTAACATGCACATATCTGGACACTATGGGCAATTTAGCATGGCCAGTCTAACCTGCACATCTTTGGACTTAAGAGGAAACTGGAGCACCCAGAGGAAACATTGGGAGAATTTGCAAACTCCACACAGACAGTTACCTGAGGGTGGAATCAAACCCAGGTCCCTGGCACTGTGAGGCACCAGTGTTAACCACTGAACCATCATGTCCACACACATAACATTCAGCTATCACTGGATCCCTATCAGAACTATGGAAGTTGCGCTGAGTTTTCTTTTTTACGTTCAAGGATAGGAGGACAATTGTAGCAACAATCAGCGCCCAGGATACAATCAACAAATCTAGCAAAGACTTGAATCCAAACTTTCTGTACAGCTCAGCTGCTCACCAGATTGGCTGGCTGACTCAGGCTTATTTTTTGATTGGGAAAAAGAGAAGATACTGTTATGAGTGAGAGGAAGAACAGCTAATTTCTTTTCCTTCTTCGAAAGCACAGCTGTTGACGGCCCACAAAGAAGCTGTTCAGCTTCCTTTCTTCACACACTCAGAGCCAAGCTAAAAATGAAAACGTCACAATGTGAATGCAAATATCCAGATCACATCACACGGCAATGCAGATAGAAACACTGAACTTCAATGCTGCTGCAAAGTTCTTGGGTCACATGTACACTGAAAATTTAGAAACCTTTATTTAACTCCAAAATATCTTCCAACAACATTTATTATTGTCTCATGTGCCTGTACATGAGTTTTTAATAAACTTGTATGAAGATCTATTCACCATCACTGTGTTTTAGTCGCCACATTCTAAACACAGCTCCAACAAATAAAACTGTCTGCCTTAAGTTTAAAGTATTGTCATGTTAGACTTCTGAAACTTCCCTCCTCCCTCCCAGCTACAAACAGCTTGCAAAATCTTCTTCAAAACTCACGTCTGGAACCCAAATCCCTGTATGTTAATCATCTATGTCCTCGTTTCCTAAGTGAAAGCTTTTACAATGTCTTCCTTTGTATGTTAAATGTGGTAGAAATGGAAATCACTGCTTCTCTGGAGATGGCAGTTACACCTCACAGTCCCAGCTTAAAGTGGGCGCCAGGTTAGTCAGATATGAACTTCCCATTATGGTTCACTCAAATCTGTACTCCTCAGGACAGCCTCTCGGGTAGCTCTCCAGGTGAGAAAAGGAAACCCTTTTAGAATAGATTGGCAATTATATCAAATGGTGGTTCCCCAATATGTACAGTTAAAGGATCACAAATACCTGGCCAACATTAATTTATGGAGAAAATTCATTAATGAGCTATTTTTACTGATCACATGCTTTATATTTCTTATAAATTTCTTACTTACATACAGGAAATGAAGGCATTGATTGATTGACGTAGATTGGATTGGCCCTATGTAACAAGTGCCTGAACCTCAGTACGTAATGGGACAAGCTTCAGAGTAGATAGAGGAATGATGGTCAGTGAGGTACTAACACCATTATTTCCTTTTGAACAAATACCCATCTAGAAACCAAACTGATTAACAGGCTTGACTGCAGGTCAGGCACAGAACAGTCATGAGAAAGCAGCCAGGATCACAAGATCAAGATTTATTGGTTATTGAGTAGAAACCATGGTGGATGGAATCTAGTTGGGAGAATCCAGGGTGATCATGGGGGTTCGAAAATCAGGTGGCATCAGGTCAGAGAGAGATACAGGGAGATAAGGGACAAAGGGGAGGAAATCAGATGTTTATGATGGGACAGGGGTGGTCACAATGGTATCGCTACGAAGAAGTGGTGCCAGGCCATAAAGATGGAGGTAATGGAAATGGTTGTGAATAAACTTATCGGCCCTAAAGGAAATGTACCTCTGGTCTACAAGCAGTACCCTAAATTAACCTCCCAGCTGGATTTGTATATGCTTACCTCCTTTATCTGCCAGATTTCCTGATCTCTCAGTAACGGCCAATATGGCAGAAAAATAGAAACCTCGTCAATCTGAATTTATACAGCTTCCTTCAAGGTTTAACTGGCATCCTGAGAACAGATTGATTGCTCATCCCTTGTCTCCAGAATATGCCATGACTCCAACTACATTGCCTTAGAAAGGCAGCCAACATCAAAGACCCTACCCCCCACCCCAGTTGTAATCTCTTCTAACCTCTTCCATTCGGCAGAAGATACAAAAGCTTAAACACATGTACCAACAGGTTCAAAAACAGCTTCCTCCCTGCTGTTATCAGACTTCTGAATGGACCTCTCAAATTTCAGATCTAATGTTGATCTTGCTTTCCGTGCATCTTCTTTGCAGCAGTAACTTTGTATTCCTCGCTCTGTTCTATCACCCTATGAACTTTGCATGATATCATCTGCCTGTACTGCACACAAAAAAAAACTTTTCACTGTACCTAGGTACATGTGACAATAATAAATCAAATCAAATCAAATCAATCAGTAAAATGGGAAGTCTATTAATTTGAGATGACTGAGGTTGCTGCTTCAGAGTACTTTTTGTGTTTTGGTTTCCCCATTGGGCCCAAAGCCAGATTTTTTTTTTCCCAAGTTAGAACCATCCCTTTAATACTAATCACTCGTGCTTTATGCTAACAGTCAGATTGCCAGCATCTTGCTCAAACGGTGACAAGATTGAGGGTTGTTGATGGTGAGCAGAAGGATTGCAGTTATGAATTTATTTAATTTTTGTGGTCCACTAGCGAGATAGAGACTAATCAAGTGCATCTTTTAAAACTTCTCTTTCTACCCAAACAAACCCATTTGGGAATGCTGGTGGTTCCGAAGACTGGTTCATTGGATCATTTAAAATGAATATTCCCTAGGCTGACTGCTTCACTTGTGAACTTTTTATCACTGCATTCCTGGAAGTGCTAAGGTCAAACAGGGATTCAGTGGATGAGTTTGGCTTTTAATTAAAACAATAGATGATCACATTTAGAATTGCAATGCAGCGAACTGCGCAAAGTGCCTGAATCAAACAATTGGCTATTTTCTCGGTGCACTGCCTAGTCCAGTTATGTTTTGCAACTTTACTTATGCAGGCAATCAAGTCAACCTGAGTGACAGATTTAGCTGTCAGATTTTCCACATCTCATTCTTAGTCTCTCATAAAGATAATTGTAGTAGGTCACGATATTTATTGCCATTGAAAACAAGTCTTTGTGACAGGATTAAGACAGGATCAAACGTATAAATAACCATGATAATCGTGGTGGTCAAAAAGCTTTGACTTATAAATGGGTAGTTATAGGCCGATGCCTGAAAAGGGAGTCAATCCACAAATCAACATGACATATTTGCGGTTAGACTCCCAGTGAAAGAATGTAGCTGCTGCTAAGTATTTTGAAGCATTTGGATACATAAAATAAAGTCCCAAACATCTTCAATGTTTTGCTTAAATGAATTTCAATCAATTCCAAATTTATGGGAAACGTATTGAATGATCAAACACAAAATTGTCTAGAGGAATTGAGGTAAACTCAATCTCAGGCTTCAGATCTCTTTCCCTTCAAAAATAAAGTGCTCATGGTTGCACATTCCACTTTAGGGTATGTTTATTTCATTTTTCCACCCCTCAAAATGAGCAATTCTTGGGCAAACCTGTAAACAAACAACTTTGCTCCAACCTTTTAAAATAACTATGAATTTTCAAGGGTCTTTAAGGCTCCATGCCAGGGTACTCTGAGCTGCCAGCTTTTTTATTCCATTTCTCAGATTTCCTTTTCCAAGTCTGCATGCATGCAAACACTAAGCTACTGCACTCAGTTCTAACGACTCAGTGCACATTGCTGCATCGAAATCCAATTTAGAAATGCATTAATCACAATAATGCATGTCATCAAGTTCTTAATTATGACTATACATCGCCTCAGAGTATCTAACATTGATTTTAGAAGAAAAATTAAAGTGTGTAATGGAGTAACATTAATGAATGTCTAGCAGGTATGAATTTATAACTGTGCAAATGTCAGGAGTATAATTATCACTCCATTACTTTATTGGTAAGTGGTTCTTAAGCCACTTATTCTGCAGCACAAATCTCAAAGTTTTGTCCTCTTTCTAACTAAGAACAGGGTTGCTGTGCACTTTTAAACTAATTCTAGAAAACTGACTGTGTGATTTCAACTCAATAGTTTACCACTGGATGCTACAGAAAGTATCACCACCATCAGTAGACTCTGACAATGTAAAGTGGCACATATTCAAGCTGCATAACTGGGTGCAGGGAATGCATTGTAGAATTAACCTGCATCTTTTGATTCAATTGTAAATGACCTGTGATACCTGCACGGTATATTTGTACAGCTGTCCAGACCACATTGTTCATTCGCTGCATGATTTATCAGGGGTCCAAAACTTTAACATCACAGTATGACTTTATGTTAGGTTGAAACTCTTTATTTTTAAAACAGAAGTGCAATGTGGGTTGGATCAGGTGCTGGATGGTGTGCTGTGAATCAATCTGTCCTAGGAAATAGTCAGAAACAATACGAGATACAGCATGCTCCAAGCTTTGCAAATATCTCATTGGAGGTCTTAGTGGAGAAAATGCAAAGAAGATGAGATGTTCTTTCTCTGCCAGTTGCTGGGATGTTGGTGGACGATGGATAAGGAGGCCCTCCAACCATGTGATTTACAAGAGAGAAAGCAGAGCCAAGAAGGTCATTGCCCAGAGTCTTGTCCTGATGACTCTGATGCAGTGCTGAAAGATCTTCAATGACCTTGCATGAGTGTTCAAGGTCAAAGAATGCATCTTTAAATGTCATATCCTACTGACTGCACCTCTCATCTCAGCCTGCTTTTAATTCACCACATCCCCAACATTCACCTGTCAACGTTACCTATCAATCAAGACATGTGGGCTGCACATCAGCTTCTCCCATCAGCACTGCAGCAAGCCTCAGGCATTTCTGAATTTGTGTATGTGACCAATTAATCAACCATCACCATTATATTACCAAAACAGATTGTACAACTATCAATGAAGTGCAACTGGAGCAACAGTAACTGAGGAGAAAAGATACACCTGCACATTCTAACTCCCATGGAGGAGAAAGTGCTACACAGTCATCGATAACTCCATAACCAGCAGCAATGTTTAAAGCATAGGAGATGATTTTATCTGAAGACTGAATCTGCCTTCTCATATCCTACACTCTGGCGGTCATATACAGCTCACACTTCCAAACCCTCCCTCACCTTTTCAGTTGTACCTTTCCCCTTTCAGATACCCATGAGATGCAATGTGGTTTGATAGTGGCTGAAGGGCAAGAAGATAGCAATGATGAAGATATAGCACTGCAGTGAGATTTCATACATGTGGCCACCAAGTCAGATATCGATAGGTACTTATTTTTTTTTGTAAGAGGTTAAAATAGAGTTGGGGTCTGCATGTGTTGAGGCACTGACGATTGCTGTCAGGGTAGGAGACAAGGGTAATGTTGGACAGTGAGATTGGACATGGGTTTTGCTGCACTGGTCGCAGCTAAGGGCTTTTATGGGATAACACAGAGATGAATGATTAATGGTATCACACAACTCATTGTATAGGGTATTGGGAAGCTGGCATGAAAGCCTGCAGTCATTATTCAGGGGAATGGATGAGTCTAGCACAAACTCAGTACAGGGCTTTATGCAAAGCCTGGAGCCCACTAAGTACAGAGATCTGGCACATTGTTCCTCACTGGGAATCAAGTAGGAGAACTGTTCTGTCAAGAATATGGCCTCCTGTTGAGACCTCCTCTTCTTCTCGCATCTTAACCTGCTTTGTGCTGCCTCTTTCCATTCTGCACATTGTGCTGTACCTTAACAGCAATGTCCACCTGCATATCCAAATCTTAGAGCATCTGTTAATGCAGTACCCATGAAATAAAGAAATTTTGGGGGGTGATATGCTGGAGGAGGGGTGGGGTGGGGTGGAATGCTGTTTGATATGTCGAGCTGCTTTACTCTTCTAACATTGTGCCAAGTTGAAGGACAGCATCAGCTATAGACTTGAACGCCAAAATGGCTCAGTTGGTGTTACATCAGTGTTGCATGTTGATAGATGTCATGATCTATTTGCTCTATAAACATGGTGCCCAAACAAAGTATGCCCCCCTAAAACAATTTCCATGGCCTCAACTTTGTAACAGGATCCAAAGTCAAAACTCTCAGAAGTTTCACAAATGTTGACTGGCAAATTGGACTGGGTTGGAGCAGAAGACATCCACATATCATAATCTATGTCAGTGGATTAGTAACTAGACACCAAGGTTAATGCTCTGGGGACACAGGTTTAATCCCACTGTGACAGCTGGTGGAACTTGAGTTTAATCTCGAACATCATCCCAGGATACTTAACTTCTTTTTAACCTGCCAAGTTTTGCACTACAGTCTCCAGAAATCTGAGATTAAGGCTAGATGCTGCAGCAAGGCACCCCAGAGCAAAACCTTGAAGTCACTGAAAAATGTTTTTCCTTACTTCTTTGAACACTTCAACTGATTAGGTACAGACCTTTTGAAGAAAGGCAAAATGGAAGGTCATTTTACAGTGTGGTACGATTGCAGGTAAGGAATCTTTTAATGAAGCAGCCACACATAGGCCCAATCAGATTTGCAAATCCTATTCTTAATGGGCAACCAAAGCCACCATTTTTTCAGCATCTATAAACTAACGGTTCATTGTCTCTGTCTCTTCCATGTTCTGCAGTATAGAATCTATGCTACCTAAGGTACTTAATGAACGTATCTTAGAATTAGAACATCCAAAAGCAAGCTGGGAACCCAGGGCCTGCTCAGTTCCAGTAGTTGAGAGAACAGGCTGCCTTTCGGGTAACACCATATGTTTTCATTTGCTCATTCACTCTCATTGCTACATCCCAAATCCAAAAGCCTGAAATTATACTTCTAAAAAGAGGAGCGATTGTCCTCGTAATTTCTAATTGTAAATCTGGGCTGCCAGAACTCTGATACGGCACATCCATTTTTCCTGTCTGCCAATTTTCCCAACATTATCACAATTCTTCATTACATGTGTGGAGACAGAATTGACATTTCCCAGATTATTTGAAATTCTATCTGATAGCTCAATCAGATGTTCTTCTGTAAACATTGATTTCCATTCACAAAATAATGATTCAAAGATATTTGACGCAAAACAATTGAATTTTAAGCAAATCAATGGGCATTAATGTCCAGCCCATGAAAACTAAAACCAGGTTTCAACGAAATTTACTCCCACATGCATATTCAACTGTAAAACTGCACATTCTGCACAAGTCTGATGAGCACGCCACCTAATGGTTAAACTGGTATTGCAGCATCATGTTCTACAATCATGACACACACAATTGAAACAGAAATATCAAAATTAGCTGTAATTTGTTGTGCTGTCTTGTTTATTGTGCTTGTCCGCTCTCAATCTGAAAACAAAACAACAGGGAGGCATGGAACAGAACCTTTAACAAAGGGTTGGTAAGCTTGCATTCATTTCATCACTGTAGAACATTAAGATGAGAAATGAAAAACTCTTTAGAGAACCCGCAAACTGTACAAGAGAACTCGCATTTCAGTCACGTACATGTGTAACTGAAAGGCTCAATGTCTAGAGGCTCACATTCAATGAAACTTCATGGACTATGTTTTAAATGGTAAAAAATTGCAGCATGCTGCTGTGCAGAGGGACTTGGGTGTCCGTGTGCATGAATCGCTGAAGGTGGGATTGCAGGTGCAGCAGGTAATTAAAAAGGAAAATGGAATTTTGTCTGCCATTGCTAGAGGGATGGAGTTTAAAGACAGGGAGGCTATGCTGCAGGCTGTATAGGGTCCTGGTGAGGCCACACCTGGAGTACTGTGTGCAGTTTTGGTCTCCTTACTTGAGAAGAGATACACTAGCACTGGAGGGGGTGCAGAGGAGATTCACTCAGTTGATTCCAGAGTTGACAGGGTTGGATTATGAGGAGAGACTGAGTAGACTGGGATTATACTCATTGGAATTCAGAAGAATGAGGGGAGATCCTATAGAAACATATAAGGTTATGAAGGGAATAGATAAAGTGGAGGCAGGGAGGTTGTTTCCGCTAGCAGGTGAAACTAGGACTAGAGGGCATCGCCTCAAAATAAAGGGAAGCAGATGTAGGACTGAGGTCAGGAGGAACTTCTTCACCCAAAGGGTTGTGAATCTGTGGAATTCCCTGCCCAGTGAAGCGGT
>NC_063359.1:10206697-10218925 GCF_021869965.1 Rhincodon typus | reverse complement strand
AACCCCCTTCCCCTCCCCCTTTTCTGATGAAGGGTCTAGGCCCGAAACGTCAGCCTCTCTGCTCCTATGATGCTGCTTGGCCTGCTGTGTTCATCCAGCCCTGCACCTTGTTGTCTCGGATTCTCCAGCATCTGCAGTTCCTACTATCTCAGAGTCTCTAGAAACACTGGTTTTGATATCTTAAGCAAGAGCCAATCCTCTGACTGCAGAACCTGGGTTGGTAGACTAACTCCTTGAAGCTAGATCTCTGTATGGATCCCCTTTGTCCTGTGGCTGAGGAAATGGCAGCAGATGTTGATAATACAAGTGCTGTGCCTCTCGATCTGCATCAAAGCCATAAGGCAGAGCAGCAGATGCTGTTCCCAAATCTTGGTGACTGCTAGCAGCAGGGAAGACCAGCTGAAGGTGAACAAGGTGCCAGACAAGTGGCATATCTTCAAAGAAGCTAGCAATCAACAGTCAGGCAGTGGAAGAACTTCTGAAGAACAGATCTCGACCAACTCTCATCAATCATGCCTGGACCCTTTCAGTTTCACTGGTGAAAGTCTTTCAAGCTTGTCAGTTTCATCGTGCTTTCACTTTGTTGCATTTTTCACAACTCAAACCATCCATTAGCGCACAACAGCTAATGAAGTACTTTAGGAAGTGTGGCCACTCATTCTGTGGGAAACATGGCAGTCAGTTCACTCTCAACAAGCTCCTACCATCTGCATGTCATAAAGACCAGCCAGTCTGTTTTAGTAATGTTGTTCAAAGCAGAACAACTAGTCAGGGCTGTATTAAAAAAAACAAATCTTTCTCATTTTCCTGAAAGGGCAGACAGTGCCTTTGTTAATGAAAGACTGCACTTTCAACACTGCAATACTCCATTGGAACTACACTTGAAGAGTCAGCATAGGTTTTGTGCTGTAGTCTCTCAGGTGGAATTCAGATTTGATCCAGAAGAAAGCATGCAACTAATAAGCCAAGTCAATGAAAACAATAATTCTATCATTGGAACCGTCCAGAATCTTGTGTCTGCTAATTTTAATGGTTTCATCTCAAGGCACTAAACAGAAAATACATTAGAAAGAGTCGCATGACTACAGTAAGGTACAAATGTATTTCTCTAAACATGTCCCCTTTCATAAAAAAACAACAAAAAAGTTGCATGCAGCATTTACAGCAGCAAGTATCCCAATAAACATGGCCTACAATGTTCCACTTGCATCTGTTCCTGCACATATATTTTATCCATTTTTTTGAAAGCATTCATCTATTTTACTGGTATAAATGCATGTTGTTGTTGGTTTTGCAACCGATACTTGCACATTCCTAGGTTATGTTCCTCTTCCAACACCAGGTAATGTCATTCTATTGATAACCTGGATCCAATCAGAATTAGTTTTCCTTACATGATAAGAGTGATCCCAAATCATGTCCTGCAGCATCACACTGCAAGGTCACATCATTGTTGATAATTTAGTACCTTAACAATGGTATTGTGGTCACTCGTTGCTTGATGAGAGTGAAAGCTTCCTATTAATTCTGTGCCCAAGAACCATTGAGCATTCTTTGCAGTGAACTTTCTTAGAGGTTCACATGGAGAAGGAAGAACTTTGCTAAGCAATTGATAAATCTAACAAATCACTGCACTGTTTTTGCATTTGTGAATTTCTGCATCTCTATTACAACTCTCACCTTATCAGGATAAGGACAAATGTGTTCATTGTCAGTATGTGACCCGCGTCCTTGACTGCAGGTAATTTCACTTGCTTCTTCTTATTCAGCAGTTTCACCATATTCTTATGGTGATCTACAATGTTTTTTCTAACCCATTTCCACAACCAAAAACTAGCCAATAATCCACAAATGTTTCCACTCCAAGAAGGTCACTATCATAAGTCATCTGCATTGATTGTCTTTCAGAAGAGTGGAAATGTTAAATGGCACATGCAAACAACTGGACCTCAAATTGTGTTCCAATATATAGTCAATAAACTGCAGCTCTTTAATCAAACTTTGCTGCCCAGTATCCATCCTGCACAACTTGGTAGTCAAATCCTTTACCTTGACAAGATGTCCCCAAAGATTGGCTAGGCATAGATTTCAATGAAGCTTTGAGATTTTTTGGATCTATGCATATTCGTCATTCTACATTTTTTCCACTATTACCACAGAGTCTATTAGATCTATCACTTCAAGTACTTTCTTTTTTCCAGTTCTTCTATTTCTCTTTCAGGAGAGAATCAAAAGCAGTTGGAACTCATCATGCATGGCAGATCCTGAATTGGTGTCATGCTCATCTACTTTGAGATGATATTCTGTAGGGTTCCATGCAAAACATATGAAATCATCTTAGTTTTTTTTTAGAATCTGCCCAGCAGCCAAATGACTGGGTGCTCTACAAAATACTGTAACTTTTTTCTGGTCCTTACTAATCCAAGCTTTAGATCTGTTGCAGCTGAAATGAGTGAGTTTTGCTTGATGTCTACTGTCAGAAACTGCAGATCTTCATTATCCTCTTTGCATTTGAGTTCTCTGCTTTGTTGGTGCTCTTGGGATGGGTATTTCTCCAACATATAGCTTCAAATTTACCTTCAATTTTGGATCATTATCTTGAGTCAATTCATACAAGTCTGCAAATTTCATTATGTTGCTGCACATAAGCAGCCGCTCTCTATCTGACTGATTTCACTCACTTGATGCTCTCTTTGTGCAGTCACCATTCTAATAATCACAAACAATTTATCACCATTAAATTAGATAGTGCCAACTTGTCCCATAGTGGAGACTGACTGCCCAGAATTATCATCTGACACCTCCAACAGCCTTGAATAGTTTGCTTCTTTACAGTAAAAAAGAACTTACAAGCAAACAGGAAGTCAAACGTTTGCAGCTTAAGCATTGCTTTTCCAAAGCTGCACACAATTTCTTTCTTTCACATAGTGTTCTCCTATAAGCTGACCTTAGTCTTTCTGAAAAGATTTCTTCTTGAGCTCTGATAGTAAACACATGGCATTCATAAATGGCATTAGTACAGGGTTCAAAATGGATTGACAAGGCCTTCAGGAATAGTGCCAGAAGACTGGAGGATAGCAAATGTTGTCCCCTTGTTCAAGAAGGGGAGTAGAGACAACCCTGGTAATTATAGACCAGTGAGCCTTACTTCGGTTGTGGGTAAAGTGTTGGAAAGGATTATAAGAGATAGGATTTATAATCATCTAGAAAGGAATAATTTGATTAGGGATAGTCAACACGGTTTTGTGAAGGGTAGGTCATGCCTCCCAAACCTTATTGAGTTCTTTGAGAAGGTGACCAAACAGGTGGATGAGGGTAAAGCGGTTGATGTGGTGTATTTGGATTTCAGTAAAGCGTTTGATAAGGTTCCCCATGGTCGGCTATTGCAGAAAATACGGAGGCATCGGATTGAGGGTGATTTAGCGGTTTGGATGAGAAATTGGCTAGCTGTAAGAAGACAGAGGGTGGTGGTTGATGGGAAATGTTCATCCTGGAGTTCAGTTACTAGTGGTGTACCTCAAGGATCTGTTTTGGGGCCACTGCTGTTTGTCATTTTTATAAATGACCTGGATGAGGGCATAGAAGGATGGGTTAGTAAATTTGCAGATGACACCAAAGTTGGTGGAGTTGTGGATAGTGTGGAAGGATGTTGCAGGTTACAGAGGGACATAGATAAGCTGCAGAGCTGGGCTGAGAGGTGGCAAATGGAGTTTAATGCGGAAAAGTGTGAGGTGATTCACTTTGAAAGGAGTAACAGAAATACAGAGTACTGGGCTAATGGTAAGATTCTTGGTAGTGTGGATGAGCAGAAAGATCTCGGTGTCCATGTGCATAGATCACTGAAAGTTGCCACCCAGGTTGATAGCGTTGTTAAGAAGGCGTACAGTACGTTAGGTTTTATTGGTAGAGGGATTGAGTTTCGGAGCCATGAGGTCATGTTGCAGCTGTACAAAACTCTGGTGCGGCCGCACTTGGAGTATTGCGTACAGTTCTGGTCACTGCATTATAGGAAGGATGTGGAAGCATTGGAAAGGGTGCAGAGGAGATTTACCAGGATGTTGCCTGGTATGGAGGGAAGGTCTTATGAGGAAAGGCTGAGGGTCTTGAGGCTGTTTTCGTTAGAGAGAAGAAGGTTAAGAGGTGACTTGATAGAGACATACAAGATGATCAGAGGATTAGATAGGGTGGACAGTGGGAGCCTTTTTCCTCGGATGGTGATGGCTAGCACGAGGGGACATAGCTTTAAATTGAGGGGTGATAGATATAGGACAGATGTCAGAGGTAGGTTCTTTACTCAGAGAGTAGTATGGGCGTGGAATGCCCTGCCTGCAAAAATAGTAGACTTGCCAACATTAAGGGCATTTAAATGGTCATTGGATAAACATATGGATGATAATGGAATAGTGTAGGTTAGATGGGCTTCAGATTGGTTTCACAGGTCGGCGCAACATCGAGGGCCGAAGGGCCTGTACTGTGCTGTAATGTTCTATGTTCTATGTTCTATGTTCAATATTTTTCCAGTCTGCCATTTTTTGCTGTAATGCGTGCTACAGTTGTAGCACCGATTCTCCGGCAATGAGAATAAATTTGCTTCCATTCTAGCTCAGATTTTTCATTTGACTCGGCAGTTAGCTCAATTTTGTTACTAATACTGGAAAGTGGTTCAATTCAGTCTCACATCTCAATGAGAGAAGGCACTTAAAAATTCACAACTGCAATGACTAGCCAGCAATTTAAACTTTTAAATTTTGAAACGTTCTCTGTTGTTTCTTCCAGGAGCTAGCTCTCCTACAGCTCTAAAATGGTATACAATTCTAGCAGCAAATTCCATCAACTTGCTTTATTGAATTCTCCCCAAGCCTCTAAACAGAAAACCTTCATGGCTCCTTGAAGGTGGAGTCACAGGTAGATAAGATGGGGAAGAAGGTGTTTGGTACACTTGTCTTTATTGGTTCATGCATTGAATATTGGAGTTGGGAGGTCATGTTGCGGCCATACAGGACATTGGTTAGGCCATTTTTGGAATACTGCATTCAATTCTGGTCTCCTTGCTACAGGAAAGATGTTGTTCAACTTGAAAATGTTCAGAAAAGATTTATAAGCATGTTGCTGGGGTTGGAGGGTTTGAGCTATAGGGAGAGGCTGAATTGCCTGGGGCTATTTTCTCTGCAGCTTCGGAAACTGAGGAGTGACCTTAAAGGTTTACAAAATGAGGGGCATGTAGAGGATGAATAGCCAAGATCTTTTTCCCACTGTAGAGGAGTCCTTAGAGGGCATAGTTTTAAGGAGAAAGGGGAAAAATATAAAAGGTACTTAAGGGACAACTTTTTCATGTAGAGGATGGGGTGTGTATGGATTGAGCTGCCAGACAAAGAGGTGGGGGCTGGTAAAATTACAACATTTAGAAGGCATCTAGATGGGTATATGAATAGGAAGGGTTTAGAGGGATATGGGCCAAATGCTGGAAAATGGGACCTGATTAATTTAGGAAATCAGGTCGGCATGACAAGTTGGACCGATTGGTCTGTTTCTGTGCTGTATGGCTCTATAACTACATCAGAGACCAATTGACTGTCACATGTATATCATGTTCAACTGCATTTTTCCAAAACAGAAACAATATTAAGAACCAGTTTTGCTGCCTTTGTTCCCACAATGCACCCTGCTTTGACATTTCCAATTAAATAGAACTTAGTATGCTTAGTTCAAGAACATAGATATTTTAAAAGTTGACTTTTTACATTTTTGCAATTGTGGTCCTGTTAGTCAGTCATTATAACCAGTTTCATAATTCTGTTCCCATAAAAC
The DNA here is from genome assembly GCF_021869965.1 of Rhincodon typus. NCBI lineage: Eukaryota > Metazoa > Chordata > Chondrichthyes > Orectolobiformes > Rhincodontidae > Rhincodon > Rhincodon typus. The sequence goes on along the minus strand of NC_063359.1, from coordinate 10,213,117 downwards.
TGACAACATAATTATCCTTTCACAGACAGAAAATCATTTTGTAATTACAAGGTTAGTCAATTTTAATAACATTCAGTAATAAAAGAAATATTGTGGGACAGGATAGCTGGAAGCGATGAGAAACAACTTACATATGACTGATTCAATGCTTTCAACATCAGATTTTTTTAAATTTCAGAATCATATGGTTTACTGGTAGCTTTAAGCTACAAGTAAAAGTAATCATACAACCAACTTAAATTTAAGGAAACGCATGACCAAGCTGATCAAATTTAAAAGGGAAGGGTCTCATCGAACTTGGCTCAGCTATTCTGTCACCTATCTAATTGGATCTGGAAAAATAGGTAGTTTTGACGTTTCCTTTTTTGATTATTTTATGAAATATCGCTTGTATTACCATTTCCAGCTGAGAAACTGGCACAATTTGTGAGCTTGAAATTCTCGTTACAGCTCAGTTGTCCTTTATGCTGGGCCTAGGGTTCAGGTGGAACCCATTCCAATAGTTTTCGTCTCCCTTTGCAACAGTGATTGACAGTGCTATAGATTCTAATAGTCTCCCACGCAATGACACCCCTCAGCTGAATCTCTCCTCCCAGAATTTCTGAGATTGGAGGGGGTGAAGGGCATTTAATTCAGTTTACCTTCCTGTCTGGCCTCAATTGAGGCCTTCACATGGCTAATTCAGGACTAATTAAGAAGTGACCCAGCAGTAGATGGACCCGTTGCCATGCTACATGTTGATAACTGTAACCCTGCAGATAGCTGCCTCCTTTGGGTGGGGGGATGGGTGGAGGTGGGAAGAAGGGTGTTTCGTTCAGTCAAAGTAACTCAGTATCCACTCAAGAAATGGACATCAGGCAGGACTGTGCTTCTTGGGAGCCACCCCGCCAAACTCCCAAACCCCCCACACCCCCAAACCCCACAACAGTCCTTTCCCATGCCACCTTTCCCCATGATCCCCAACCCGAGAATGCATTGCCCCACTTCACATCATTTATCTTTGTCCTTATAAATCAAACCTTAGGCCTTTTCAAGATAACAAGTTGTAGAGCTGGATGAACACAGCAGGCCAAGCAGCATCAGAGGAGCAGGAAGGCTGACATTTTGGGCCTAGACCCTTCTTCAGAAATGGGGGAGGGAACGGGGGTTCTGAAATAAATAGGGAGAGAGGGGGAGGCGGATAGAAGATGGATAGAGGAGAAGATAGGTGGAGAGGAGACAGACAGGTCAAAGAGGCGGGGATGGAGCCAGTAAAGGTAAGTGTAGGTGGGGAGTTAGGGAGGAGATAGGTCAGTCCAGGGAGGACGGACAGGTCAAGGGGGCGGGATGAGGTTAGTAGGTAGGAGATGGGGGTGGGGCTTGAAATAGGAGGAGGGGATAGGTGGGAGGAAGGACAGGTTAGGGAGGCGGGGATGAGCTGGGCTGGTTTTGGGATGCGGTCGGGGGAGGGGAGATTTTGAAGCTTGTGAAGTCCACATTGATACCATTGGGCTGCAGGGTTCCCAAGCGGAATATGAGTTGCTGTTCCTGCAACCTTCGGGTAGCATCGTTGTGGCACTGCAGGAGGCCCAGGATGGACATGTCGTCTGAGGAATGGGAGGGGGAGTTGAAATGGTTCGCGACTGGGAGGTGCAGTTGTTTAGTGCGAACCGAACGTTAGGCCTTTCCATTCAGGTGCAGGGAAATACAGCAGGTACACAACAATGGGCACACCCAAACATCAGGGGTCAAATCCCAAATTCTTAGTACATCTAGCGTCCCGAGTGAAAATCATACCTTCCAGATACAGCAGAAAAGCTTTCCCAGGATCTATTGTTTGAGTTGTGTTTGTTACAGTGTGATGGATAAAGCTTGCTCGACACTGCCAATAATCAGCAATACTTCTGAAACCCAGACTCAATTTTGAAGTATTAAAAACTTTTAAGCTTTGATGTCTAATGAATTGTCAGCTTCTCCCTTATTATAACAACATGGCTTACTCAGCCATGTTCTGCTAAAACATCAAAGATTGCCCATTATTACTTACGTGATGATACCTGATTTCTCTTCAATCTCAGTTAATCTGCTGTTGAAACCTGTACTAATACCTTTGGCCCTGGTTAGTATCCCTCATTCTATTCTCCAAAAACAGACACCCAAAACGCTATTACCATGCCTTGGTTCATACTAAATCCTTATAACATCATTCCAGTGCTCACAGATATACATTAGCTCCCAGTGAAGTAATGTCTTGATTTGAAAATTCTAATCCTTGCTTATAAATCATAGCATTTCTGATTGAACTCCTAAAAAACATTTCTTTTCAATGTGAGAATGAAGTGATTGTTATTGATTCTGACATGACCTCACTTCCTATAGAGAGGAAACCTTACTTCTTCCTGTGAGACCTTCCTGCTCACCAAAAGACAAATAGATAGGTGTCCATAAATAAATGCATGTGGTGCACACATTTTGCCAATCTTCTATAGTTTTTGAATCAGCGCTCTCTCGATCACTTCAAACAAGAAAGGAAGTGCTACATTACGTCGCATCTTATATTAGGGAGGCAATGGCATAGTGGTATTATCGCTGGACTGTTAATCAAGAGACCTAGATAATGTTCTGGGGACCCAGGTCCAATCTCGCCATGGCAGATGGTGGAATTTGAATTCAATAAATATCTGGAATTAAGCATCTAATGATGACCATGAAACCATTGTCGATTGTCAGGAAAAACCTATCTGTTTCACTAGTGGCCTTTAGTGAAGGAAACTGCCATCCTTACCCGGTTTGGTCTACATGTGACTCCAGGCCCACAGCAATGTGGGTGGCTCTGAACTGCTCACTGAGCAATTAGGGATGGGCAATAAATGCTGCCTAGCCAGCGACGCCCTCATCCCGTGAATGAATGAATAAAAGAAATTAACATTTTTCTCAACAAAGTATCTCAGTGTATTTACAGCCAAAGAAGTTCTTTTGAAGCATAGTTATGTTGTAACTTCGGAAACATGGCTGCTGATTTGCACATGGCCAGCTCGCAAAAATAACCATGTAATACACAGCAAATAATGTGCATTTGTCATGTTGATTGATGGAAAGTATTAGCCAGGACATCAATCCTTTCTAATAGTGCTATGAGATCATTTACACCTTCTTAAGAGGGCGGGCAAACACATGGTTGAATGTTTCATCTGAAATACAACATTTCCAAATGCAACACTCCCTCTGGAGTAACAGCTGTTACAGCACAGAAGGAGGCTATTTGGCCCATCATTTATTTACAACACTCAAGCATATCACCTTACTGCCAACCTCCTGCTTTTGTTCCCATAACGTAATATAGTTACTTTTCAAGCAATTTTCTAATGCACTATTGAATGCCTCAATTAAACCTGCCTTCACCACACTTTCAGGCAATGCATACCAGAGCCTAACTACTCACTGTAAAAATAAATTTGTCTTGTCTTGCATTTGCATTGATTTAATTTTTGCCCTCATGTCTCAGAGTTCTTGAACCAAGAGCCTTCTGATACTGGCAGTGACTGAGCTGCAACCACACAAATAGTACGATAATTTTACATTAGTAGCAACACAGCTTTGGGAATTTTTCAGATTAGTAAAAGCACAAAGAGTTTGTGTTCATGCAAAGCTATAAGTGATCAAAGACCTTGTGATTTTCAGATACAGTGAAAAATTCCAGGGTCCAGCATAAACTGCATTACTGTAAAGATCATTACTTCGAACCTGTTGCTGACACTAAGACCATCTGCCAATTTGTTTAAATTATCACCAAAGGTGCATCCCGAAAGCATCACCTGGGCCTGGTGAAAATGAATGAAACTGTGAGAGATGCAGTGACAACACGCAGGGAGTCTGCTCATGATGCCAATGGCACAGCTGTAGCTAAATAACGTGACATGATTCAGCACCAAAAGTGAAGTTTCATAATGTCATGCAATGAGATCATTTATATCCCATTTTCAGAACCAGCAGATGATAAAGTAGAAGCTTCATTAACATTCAATCATTTTCAATGCAGTGATGTAAAAGTGGAAATTGCTGAAGTGAGCCAGCATGTTTTGACATGTTTGGAAGTGTATTTGCTCTTATTGCACAAAACAAGAGCTGCCAGAGAGAAGGTAAATGCATCCCTATTTCTATTCCACCACAATTAGTGAGCCATTGCAATTAGCCTCCGCACCATTTGTTGCCCTCACTCATCCTCTGCTTCTGTCAAAACTACAAAAGAATCCACCATTTTCCAACCCTTTTCAGTTCCAAAGGGCAGATTCAAAATGTCAACTTTATTTCTCTTGCCCCACGTGCTACCAGATCTGCTGAGTTTCTCCGGTATTTCGTTTTAATTTGCTTCTAAATGCGATGAATGCTGGAACATCAAAAATGACTGGAATATACAGCAAGCCAATTGGTACGTGAAAGAAATAGAGGAGTAATTTTTAATTAGTTTGCCTGAACTGTGAACTTAAAACTTTCTTCAAAATGTGGCTCTCCAACAATTTCTGTGTCAACAGCCAACATTTTTCAGGCAGGTCCTGACAATGTCTTACAGCAGTCTTAATTAGGCAGGCCACCAAAGATCCTGTTTGCCAGAACATATTTAAAGTAGTAACAACATATTTAAATAAACAATTTAGCACCTCCATTAAAATTGCAGACTGAGGAATTGAATAAAATTGTCTTCCATCATTGTTACCCAGCTCACTCTGAAGGCCAAAAGCTTATTATTTGATTCAAATGCACTTCTCAGCACCATCCACCTTGATGGGTGTTTTGCAAACCAGCACAGAAGAATGTTAAAATTAATATTTACTGATAGTCAGATAATCGAAAATGAAAAAGGAAATCAACTTTTAATTAACGGAGAGAGCCATAATCCTTGTTAACAAGCTCAGCGCCTGGTAATGAACATTCACAATCATAAATTTCTTATTTATTCAATAACCCAGCTGCTCTCTCTAATTACGTATTTGCACTGACTGAGTAAAAATTGTTAACTTCAGCAGCCAAGGTTTAAATTGCTTACCAGTTTATTTCTCCATGCATTAATCTCTGATGTAGTCGAGCAGCAATTTGCAGAGAGCTTGCAGGTGTCACTCAGCGGGTAGCTGGTGAAGATTCCTTGCTGTGTCTAGCATATGCTGCCTGAGGCAATTTAAAGCACGAAAATGAGATCTGAGGCAACTGTTTGTAATGATGGCAATTTATATAATGTGCTTAACTCCTCATGCACTTTGTGGAAACTGCTGGGGGATAAAAAAGAAACACTATTGCTAGGGATTCAGACTTGTTTTCGAAAACTCGTCGCATGTCTCTAATTCTAATCAGCTGGTAACTGTGACCAAAAAGGTGATTGCACTTCAAAAATTGTGTCATTTGTTCTTTTCTCCCCCCTCTTGCAGTTAAATAGATACTTTATACTTCAACTAAATTGCAATCTCCAAGTACTCCTGGCCTTTGGTTTACCTGCACAGTTAACAAGATGAACAGCGTGGCATTCAAGATTTCTGATAGTCAAAGCTATTACAGCTCAGAGGATAAAGCTACCTATATACAGGACATAAACAGCCTGAGAGGCTTTTCTTACAATTACAGCATGGCAGGGTTCAGATACCATCAGAAATCAAATCATAAAGTTGAATAATGTAACTGTAGACATTGAAAATACAAAAAATAAACACAAAAAGCTGAAAATTGCTCAGGAGGTAAGAAGGTATCCGCGGAGACTGGTACTGAGTGGACATTTCAAGTTAGTCAGACTAGGAATAAAGGGTAGAGATTCACAACTTTGAAACAATTATGCAGCCAAGGAGAAAGAGTTGGAGGTGTAAATGAGGAAGGAATGAACAACACGAATGGGACAATACTCTTTTATTATGGGACTACTCCTGACCTTCAGTTTGATCTCAGTTCTGTTATCTTCATGGAAGAAGCTGTTTCAATGAATTCAAACGCAAGTCATTTCTACTTTCATGGATTCTGTGTACCATGAGTTTGGGTGGGAATAGTTTGTTCTCCTTTGCCTCAGCTGAGTCTGTTGCAACTCTGATTTTATATTATCCTAATGTGATTATCATCTGAATCTCAGCAGTTCCAATAAAACTCTTCATTTCCATTCTAATTTGCATTATACTGATCGTATCGGTCTGCTATTGTTCTTTCATTCCTCACTTCTCAGTTCATTGGCATTTGCTTGTTGCTATCAGCATCACTCATTATGCACATCATCGTCATTAACATATTCATTTCTACCATACTGAAAGCTCGCCCTCATCGCAAACATAGCCCATCATTCTTTCCTAGATAACAAGGTGTAGAGCTGGATGAACACAGCAGGCCAAGCAGCATCATAGGAACAGGAAGGCTGACATTTCGAGCCTAGACCCTTCATCAGAAATGATGAAGTGTCTAGGCCCGAAACGT
>NC_063359.1:10177195-10206197 GCF_021869965.1 Rhincodon typus | reverse complement strand
ATGACTGTATATCAACTAGATTTTACTTGTTTCCCACAGTACGTACATCAGACATTGTGGAACTGGGAGCAATTTAAGGCTCACCTTATTTGAAATGTCAAATCAAAAGTGTGAAGTACTGAAGTGCTGATTGTCAGCAAACTAACCAACTATGTTGCTGATATAAATCTACACTATAATGTATCAAGCTTTCTGGATTCAAATAAAACAACATCAGGAACTGTTTGTATCCACCAAAGGCTGGTTATTCCTTCCAGGCAGTGTCCTTGTTTCTGTCACTTACTCCCTGGTTTGGCTCTTGGCTATTTGTAGAATCATAGATATCCTACCATGTGGAAGCAGGTCATTCAGCCCATCAAGTTTATATCATCCCTCCAAAGTGCATCCCATCCAGACACACTCCCTATCTTATCCCTGTAGCCCTGCATTTCCCATGGCTAATCCAACTAGCCTGTACATCCCTGGACACTATGGGCAATTTAGCATGGCCAATCCACCCTAACCTGTACATTTTTGGACTGTGGGAGGAAACCGGAACACCCGGAGGAAACCCATGCAGACACGGGGAGAATGTGCAAACTCCATACAAACTGTCGCCAGAGGGTGGAATCAAACCCAGGTCCCTGGTGCAGCGAAAAAGCAGGGCTAACCCCTGAGCCCCCATTCAATCTAGAATATAGCTGCTAACCTTCTGCTTTACTCACATTTGTTTTATGAAAACACTTTCAGTTGGAACTGTATTCAATGCTTTCAACTTTAACGTCTACAGCACCCAAAACCACTTGACTGATTGTGTATCTGAGGACTCAGCAGACCTGAAATGTGTCCTGTTCCTATACGTGAGACAGATCCGTATAACTGCTTTGTAGGTGTGCTCTAAACTGCAGGATTGACATGGTGAACTGTGTCATAAATTAATCCGAGATGTACCATGGTGGTGTGGTGGGGCTGGTGCTTTGTTGTTTCTGGCTTCTGTAGTTGAAGTGTTAAGCCAGTCGCTGCCCATGGAGTCTACTTCAGATATTGTGAAATGATGGTTAATACAGACAGCCAGAGAAGGCACTGTTGAGCTGTAACCACAGGTAACCACTTTCACTTTCAAGTCAGGAATGCATCTTTCTAACTCTAACTCACCAAAACCCGAGATATTCTCAACCTGCATATAGATGACGTGAAATCAAGTAATAATGAGATGTTATTACATGTAAATAGTTCCCTGACTGCTAACTGGTCTCAGTTAGCCATCCAAACCCTCAGTAGAAAATCAGACATTCTTTTTTCTTGACATCAAGAATCTCACTTTTTAATTCTCACCGCATTATCCCAACTTTCTCACTTTTGCACCTTCATTCAGATAGAGGGAAAATTTGGCCATTGTGTTATTTACTCCAATCATGCCAATAAAAACCACATGAAATTTTGGACCCAGTGCACATCTTAAAACCTTGATCTCCACAAACTTCTCAACACCTACATAGGGACCATTAATGATGTTCGTGTCACAAGACAAAAGTTTATGACTTCAATTCAAACCTCTCCTCAATGTTTACTCATTTACTTCAGTGTTGCCTAACCAACAAACACTGCCTCCTTAATCAGTACAAGGAAGAAACATCAAAACATCAACTGAGAATAGTTTGAAATGTATCTGAGAAAAGATAACAAATTAACATTTCACATGCACAGCCTCTGTGTTGGAGCTGAGAATGGAATAACAAACTTTACTTTTTTTTTAGAGATTGGGAAAGAATTACAGGCGAAAGTAAAAACTTTTCCCCAAAACAGAGATTTAAAAATCCACAATCCCAGACTTAAAAGACTGGGGAAAAGAAAGTGCTAGTAAGCTGCAATGGGGACTGGAGTATATTTTTTGCAGTGTATATATTTTAAATTAATTTATGTCCTACAGATTCCATTAGTTGGTTTTCAGTTGATTGTGGTCCTTTCAAAAGGGCATATTTATCGTATTTTTATTAATAGAGTTAATAACATTAGTGTAACTCAATATCGCCTTATCAGTGAATTGAGAATAGAATGGAATTATCACAAGGAGATTTGAATGAGTCAATCGAAAATGAGTAAAAGAAAAATAAATGTATGAGAAAGACTAAACAAGACCTGGAATTGCATTGAAAGATGGGAAAAAGATCAAAATTAAGTGACAAGTATATATTGATTGTGAGATATGGTCTAAGTCCAAGGAAGTGATGAGCTATTATCCTGGCATTTTTTCCCATGCTAATGGCACAATTAATGGCACTCACCATTATTAGTATGGAAAGCACCCATTAATTTGATGCCTGGAATATACAATGTGAATTGCCAATCACCATAAGTTGCTGCAGAATTGTACGATTCTGCTTTTTAACTTACGAAAATAGCAGCCTTCCCTCAACCTTTGAATACTTGCAGTCTTGGAACATCATTTGTCAATTAAACTCAGCACAGGAAGTTGGGCTTGTTCATGATCAATCAGTGTACTGAAGAAATTGTTCCTGAATTTCAAATTCTTAAACTCAGAAAAGGAACATTTTGACCTCTGGAGGCTCATTCAGACAGATGAGAGATCTTTAGATGTTAAAAGTTGAAATTTAATTTTTTTCTTTTCCTTTTTTCAATTTTTTTTTCTGTTTCTTTCTGTTTCTCAATCTGTACTTAATTTGACTTTAACTCATCCCAATTTCATTTATTGTTGCTTGTTCGTTGCTGATGACAATCTGACTCTACCTTGTCTGTACCTACCTCAAGAGAAATTGTGTCAAACAAGGGCCTTTAAATTGAAACTGAGTTGTGAAATTTTCAGATTCACATTAACCACCTCAGTAGTGCAAATACAACCCATTGGGTAAATATTCAAAATTTCAAAATATTCAGATTCAACAAATTCAGGAAGGAAATATTTAAAGCCTATGAACGCCCATTTAGTTCAATTTCAACCAACCATTTCAATCAAAACTAATTAATTATTTCAAAGACTGTGGTTGAAAGATTCCAACAAGTAATTTTGCACTATAATGCCCACTATCAATCACTTAATCTCTATTCACCAGTCATTGCTGTATTGTCATTTCCCAACACTTAATATAAGATCTGGGAATAAGTATTATTAAAGACAACCTTAGGAATCCCATAGGATTCCAGACTGAAACAAACCAAACTCGAATTTAGTCATATTTAGTTCCCCATCCAACAACTGCTTTGCAATACTGCATTTGCCAAAGGAGCAACAAGCACTTCCCATACAGTTGTACAGTTGTACAGCGCAGAAACGACCCTTCGGTCCAACTCGTTCATGCTGACCAGACATCCTAGTTCAATCTAGTCCCACTTGCCAGCATTTGGCGCATATCCCTCTAAACCCTTCCTATTCATAAGCCCATCCAGATGCCTTTTACATGTTGTGATTTTACCCACCTCCACCACCTCTTCTGGCAGCTCGTTCCATACACGCACCACCCTCTGTGTGAAAATGTTACTCTTCATGTCCTTTTTAAATCTTTCCCCCCTCACCTTAAATCTATGCCCTCCAGTTTTGGACTCCTCCACCCTAGGATGAAGATCCTGGCCATTCACCCTATCCATGCCCCTCGTGATTTAATAAACATAGACAAGGTCACCCCTCAGCCTCCAACACTCGAGGGTAAAAAGGTCCCAGCCTGTTCAGCTTCTCCCTATAACTCAAACACTCCAGTCCCGGCAACATTCTTGGAAATCTTTTCTGCACCCTCTCAAGTTTAAAAATATATAGAAGGGTGGCTGGAATTGAATGGAATATTCTAAAAGTGGCTTCACCAATGTCCTGTATAGCCGCAACATCACACCCCAACTCCTACACTCAATGCACTGACCAGTGAACGCAAGCTACATCACAGCCTGCAATGTCCTGCTTACCGAGATTAGGGAATTGGTTCCCTAATTATTTAAAGGTAGAATAAAATGTAAATATGGCATGATTGAGAGAAATAAGACTGCAGAGAATAATATTTAGAAGTAAATAATGAAATAGCAAAGCCATTTAAAAACAATAACAAACAAATCTTGGAACAGATCCACATCAATTTTGGAGTTAGTAAGAGCAGAGAAGGGTCTCAGCTACACCTCAGACTTTCAATTTATATTGTTTAATGAGTTGGTAAAAATCAATAAAATGTATTTTGAATAAAATATCTTGTAAGGAAATGTCCACCAGCTGACATGGGGCTCAAAACCACAATCCTGAGATTAAGAGTCTTATGATCTACTGACTGAGTTCGTCACACTGGATTCAAACTCCCTACTGACTCCCTTTCCACCCAGTTTACCAATGTTATTATTCTTTGCACACTCCAATACTAGACAGATGCAGTAAGGCAGCACTCTCATTAGAGAGAGAGAGAGAAAAATGGTGGTGGATTAATTTGAGGGTCGCCATGCCTCAGGTGAGGGACGTGAGGTTGAGAACATGGGACATTCATGGTAACCTCAGCCAGTGCAGAAATTGAACTTGTGTTGTCGGCATCACCCTGCATCGCAAACCAGCCATCCAGACAACTGAACTAATCAACCCCCCATTAGCCAGATGCACTTTGTATGTCTGTTCAGTACTCAAAAAGTGACAAAAGCAATTGGCATTCTTTTCTTCTCGTTAAAATAATACAGAACTCCGAATTTCATGTGGTCACTCGTTAGAATGGAGAGTACCAATTTTCAAACAGAATAATTAACAAATCAGAAGAAAAAATGGTTTTAGGTTTGTGGCTCACATTCCATTATATGGATAAAGTTGAAGTTTTAATTTGGCCTGGGACCAAACAACATGCATCCACCATCTTGCTGGGAAAACTGTACACGACTTGGCTTTTATAAATTAACAAATTTGGTTCTCCTGACGGGATTATCCAGCAAATGGGTTTACTCACTCAAACATGATTAAAAAATCAATATAGTGGAGGACATTGAGATTCAGGCTGAAAAAATAGTCAGTTCTGGCCAGGGAAAGAAAGAAACATAAACTGATTTTCAAAAAAAAACTCTTGGTTCAGGAGGGAAGTTACCAACATGGAGAAATGATTGGCTTACAGATAAACAACAAAGAGGATGGATCATTCTTGCATTGGCACACTGTGACTGGCGGTCAATTGCAAGCATCAATTGGACCCCAGCAGTTCACAATACACTGATCATTTGAGGTGGGGATCAAACGCGATGTTTCCAAATTTGTAGATGATACACAGTTAACTGGGAATGTGTGCTGTGAGGAAGATAAAAACAACTTAGTGAATGGGCAACAACACGGCTGTTGGAATAAAATGTGGAAAAAAATATGCAGTTATTGACTTTCGTAGAAGAAACATATGTGCAGAATTTTTCTAAAATGATCAGAGGTTGGAAAATGTAGATGCACAAAGGGACCTAGGTATCCTTGTCAATAAGTCATTAAAGGCTAACATCCAGGTGTAGCAATCTAACACTTTCATTGCAAGAGGATTTGAGCTCAGGAGCAGTGAAGCCTTTCTTCAATTGTACAGGAGCTTGGTTAGATCACAGTTGGAATACTGTATGCAGTTTTTTTTTTGGCCCCTAATCTCAGGAAAGAAAGTATTGCCATGGAAGGAGTGCAACAAAGGTTTACCAGACTTGATCTCCAGATAGTGGGACTGTCTTATGAAGAGATATGGGAGAAACTGAGTCTGTACTCTCTCGAGTTTCAAAGAATGAGGGGTGATCTCATTAAAATGTACAAATGTTTAAAGGGACAGATACAGTAGATACAGATAGGATGTTTCCACTGTTTGGACAGTCTAAGAACCAAAGGGGAAAATTTTAAAATAAGAGGGATGCCACTGAACTTTGAAATGAGGAGAATTATTTTTTATTCAAGAGTGCTGCAAAACTTTGGAATTTTCTACTTCAGAGGGTGTTGGAAGCTTGGACTTTGAATATATTTAAGGTAGAGATTGGTCGATTTCTGATTGCCAATGGCATGCAGGGTAATGGGAATGGGGTGGGTGAAATTCACTAAGGTGCTCAATGAGCCACAATCACATTGAATAGTATGGCTTGATGGGTTGAATGGTCTACTCCTGTTGCTATGTTCTAATTAAAATTTACTATGATACTGAACTAGCAACCTTTGAGTTGGACATCACTGATTTTTCCTTAGTTTAAAACAAAAATAAGGAAAAAATACCATAAGATAGTGGAGCAGAATTAGACCATTCAGCCCATCAAGCATGCTCTGCCTTTCAAACAAGGCTGAAAATAAGAAGTAGCAAGAGTAACATGTGACTTTGTATGGATCATGAAAATTTATTCAACATCTTACCTAAATCAATCACGGCAAGATTGATTTTCTTTTGAATGTCAGAATCTTCAGCATTTAGTGCTCGTGGTATTTGGGAAAGAGCATTTGTTGGTCTGTAAACCATTTTAATTCATAAAGGGAGTTTACCAGAGCCACAGCATTAGTAACCCAACTGTGTGCCCCTTGATCAGTCTGTGTGGGTGGGCAGCATGACTTACACATTCTGTGAAAATGAACTCTTCATGGGTTACAAGAGCTCAACAGCATTTGACTTTATGAAGCTGCAACAACGCAAGAATGAAAAGAGGAACTGCTCCCTCTCAGGTCATATTTTCATCTGGAGGTTCTTTGGTACGATGTGACGGGCTGTAGTGAGGTGCATTCTTGTCAAACAGGCAGGAAAAGGACAACCTCTCCCACCATGAGGCATCAGACGTGTTCGCCAAATTGGAAGGACCAGTAAACCAAGAGGATTCAAGATTTCAGGAGAACATGGAAAGGGAGTTGCCTCATCATTTCAGGTGCCAAGACCCATACTCTGATGTGGCCAGCATTCACCTGCACATTAATTCTCAGAAACACAAAGCTTGTAACACCATTTATTCCTCTCCCCATAAACACCATCTGAACAGTCAGTACTTCCTCCTTCCATACAGGGCTCACAAGCACCATCTTTGAATATATTTTCATCCTCTGCATACCGTCTATTGCAAACTTCCATAGTTCTCTGCTTTTTGCCTTTGCGTGGAAAGGGAGCACACAACATCATGAGAGAGATTAGTCTGGGTCAGGTTGGGAGTAGTTGGTTACCCTCCAATGATAACTACTGTCAATGCACACCCACCTGCACCGGAGGGAATGACTTTTGGTACCTGAGATGCAGCTATCAGCAATTTTGAAGGACCGAACTCCCTGAAACACCAATACTTGGATCTGACAAGCAAGCTGCTCCTCCCATGTTTGTAGACTGTGTGTTGGAGACCTCCTTTCATCTGGATCTCTGAGTCCATCCTCTGCCCTGTGGGAAGGGGATGTGGCTGAGGGGATGGTGATGGTGCAGCCTCCGATGAAGTGCTGTTGTGTTTTCCCTCCTGCTATTTGAACTGTGGAGTCCGTTGAGCTGGATTACCTCACTTCCAGTTTTCCTTCGCAATGGAGTATATATGGGCTCTAGCTCTATGTGTTTATTGATGGCTTTCTTAGTGGAGAACCGTGTCTTTTTGTTGCCAGTTGATGTTCGTGTACCCTTGTGGTTAATTTCCTTCCTGTCTGTCCAATGTAGTGTTTGTCGCAGTCTCTGCAGGGAATCTTGTATATGACATTGGTCCTGTCCATAGTGGGTAGTGGGTCTTTGGTTCAGGTTAGCAGTTGGCATAGGGTTGATGTGGGTTTGTGTGCTAATCTGATGCCCAGTGGTTGTAGGAGTCTTGTGATCAGTTCAGATGTGTTCCTGATGTAAGGTAGCATGATGAGTTTGTCGGGGTGTGTGGCATCTTCCTGGTGTCGTTCATGTAATAGGCATCTTCTGACCCAGTTTTTCGGGTATCCATTGTCTCTGAATACCTGGAAGAGGTAATCTTCTTCTTCTTGGCGTAGCTCTGTGTTGCTGCAGTGTGTTGTTGCCCATTTAAATAGTGTTCTCATGCAACTTTGTTTGTGTGTGTCAGGGTGGTTGCTGTTGAAGTTCAGTAGTTGGTCAGTGTGCGTGGCTTTCCTGTGCACGTTTGTCAGGAATTCCCCATTTGTCCTGCGTTCTACCATGACGTCAAAGAATGGGAGCTGTTTGTTCTTTTCCTCTTCCCTGGCTAATCTGATCCCAGTGAAGGTATTGTTTATTAGTTTATGTGTCTTGTCTTGTTTGGTCCATAGTTTGGTAAAGTAGGATGCTTCAGCCAGAGCTTCTGTCTGCTCTGTTCGTCTCCTTTTCTTGTTCTCTCTTTTGTATATATTTCTTCACTCTTCTTTCTTCTCGGCCTTGAACTCCCTGCCTCAGCGCACGCTCAGAGTGTCAGACCCAGACACCCGGCCTCACACTCTAGGACTTGAATATCCGGCTGCAGATTCTCAGCCTTGGACTCCCTGCCTCGGCGGCATCCCAGCGTGGTGGTCTCTCAGCCTGGCATGATGGTATATTCTCGGCCCAGCATGATGTTCTCTCAGCCCAGCATGGCAGTCTCCTGGCCCAGCGTGGTGGTCTCTCAATGGCCCACTGTGTCGTTCTCTCGGTGTGTGTGGTGGTATTTCGGTGGTGTGTGGTGGTATTTCGGTGGTGTGTGGTGGTCTTTCGGCCCAGCATGACCTCAGCATGGACTTTGGTCTTGAGGTGATTCCAGAGCAGCCCGGCCTCAAGAACCTTGAGGTGAAGCCTGGCCTGATCTGGAATCATGGCCTGGTAACGGCTGGAGGCTAGGTGCCAGCATGGACTGTGTTGGAAGGACTATTGTGCTAGATTTTTAAATATTTCTTTGTTTTTTTAGTTTGTTTCCCTGAAAACCTGTTCTGAAGAATCTGTACCTAGTGCCTTGGTAGCTGAGATGGCACTGTAAATGGCGACTTTAAACTTTTCACTGTACTCATGTGAGTACATGTCAAAATAAAGCTATTTCAATATTCTATCCTCTGAAAACAGCAACCAACTACAGACAACCTGTAACTTAATCTTAAATGATTGTGAGCGGAACAATGGCCATATTTAGGAGATTTTTGACCATGTTTTAAGGCATGCACAGTCAAAAAAAAATTTGAGTCCAGAATTGCTTCTGAAATGTGAATGGGCAATGGCTTCCCATGGCTGATACTAGCATGCTGGATGGTGGCTCAGTGGTTAGCACTGCTGCCTCACAGCACCAGGGACCCAGGCTCGATTCCACCCTTGGGTGAATGTCTGCGTGGAGTTTGCACATTCTCCCTATGTCTGCGTGGATTTCGTCCGGGTGCTCTGGTTTCCTCCCACAGTCCAGAGATGTGCAGGCTAGGTGAATTGGCCATGCTAAATTGCCTGTAGCGTTCTGGGATGTGTAGATTAGGTGGGCTATAGGACGTGGGATGCTCTGAGGGTTGGTGAGGATTTGTTGGGCCAAAGGGCCTGTTTCCACAGTGTAGAGATTCTATGAATGCATAGCATTGTAGAAGACTGAAAAATAACACATTTCTCTTCAAGACCAAGCATAGCACATTCTGGGGATTCACATTTGTAAATATAAGCAGCTGAACTTACCACAATCCTGGCACAGAGAGTTCATTATGTTTCTATGGAAATATTTATATCCAATATTTACCTTTGTCCCTTCCAGTCATGTTCTTAACCCGAACCTTAATCAGATCTATAACAGTGGTGAATAAAACAGTAAAACAGCATTTACTGCTGTTCCTGCAGGTCTGTTTCAACTAACATTTTCTCTCTGTGGGGAAGATATCTGCAGCTCGTATCTTTTCTGGTAACTCATAGTATTTGCCTTTATGTCTGTTCATTGGATGATTATTGCCAACTATATTATGAAATCACCTCTTCATTCAAATGACCTGGAACATATTTGGTCTCCAATAGGTTCATTTCTATGATGCTCAGGAGCTCAGAGTGTTGCCTTGCGTTTTCTATTGTCCATCAGCATTGTACAGCTTTTAAGGTGGTTTGCCAACACTTTTAAGCTGGCAATCTCCTTTATTTTATCGCAAAATGTGTATTTGATCAGCCAGTAACTTCGTAAAGAGAACATATTTTTGTACAATCTATTATGTTTAGGACAAATTTGCAAAAGAAAACAATTTGGCATGGAAACCACTTATTGAAACAACGATGTATCAATCAACAATCCAATCCTGCCATCAGCTGACATTTTTATACCAGGGCTGCATAAGTTAAGATAGGGCAATAAAGGTATCAAGAGAAGACTATTCAATCCATTGCATTTCTGATCAGTCAAACTCAAACTGACCATTGCCCTGCACATATCCTCATACCAGTAGTGATTGGAATGAGGTCAGCCAGATGAACATCATTGGGGCCGTTAATCTTGTCTGATCAGGGAGCCCTGGCTGACAGTTATAAACAGGAGTGTTAGAGGTTCTGCTCACTGTAGGAGCCGACTTGGAGCTAGCTGGGTCAGTGTCATGTATATGCACATGTAAATAAAAGGTGACTTGGTGATGGGATATCAGCCTTTGTGGAATTATTTCAATACCTTTATATATTTCTGCTTTAAACTTTTACACAACTTTCCCTGCCTCAACTATTTCTTACAGCAATGCATTTCATGTTTCAGAAACTTTGTTTAAAAATGTTTTAAATTGATGGCCTCTTTTCAGTTGTTCATCAACTATCAAAACTCCTCATAATCTTAAAAACCTTGAAGATGGAACTGCAGCAACATCATAGTGAGAGGGTTTTTACAACACAGGAGAAACGGAATCTCACCTAAGTGAATACAATTCATTGCTAGGCATCCATTTACCCACACACAGCAATTAGCTTCCATAGAACTCATGAAAAAATTCCCATTAGACTGTAAAATATCTACAGCCACATAACATTAACCTGCACAGCAGGTACTGCTAAATATCTATTAAGAGACATAGTGCTTACTCACTGCTAGATATCCATTAACCTGCATGTTACCCATCACCGGTTATTGTTAACTTCCATATTAGTCATTACTAAGCATCCAATAACATGCGTGTACTCATTGCAAAATTTTTGTTTTTCTCACTAACACTCTAGGTATCCATTAATCTCCTTCTTTGCTTCTACCAATATTTTGTTATTTTCTGAGAGATATAGGCCAGTCCTCCAACATCATCCGTATTACACACTCAATTGCTTTACAGTTAAAAAGACCGCATGCCGAACCTACTCAAACTTCCTATTTTTAGCCAATATCTCCCTTAAACATAATGCATTCAAAGATGCTTCAGAGGAGCATTTTAAAATCAAATATGGCACCAAGCCATTTAAGGAGATAAAAGGTCAGATGACCAAATCTTGGCCAAAAATTGCCTGTTTAAGGAATGCCTCAAAGGTGAGAAGATGGGTAGAGAGGTCTAGTGTTGTCTCATCTAGTATATTTTTAAGGGATGTGCTCACGATATCAACACCATATCCAGGCACGTGTTCTGATGGTATAAAGATCCAAGTCTCCAGCTGAACAAAGAAAAACTGCAGGTGCTGGAAATCAGAAAATAAATATTGCTGGAAAGAAAAACTCAGCTGGTCTAGCAGCATCTGTGAATAGAAAATAGAGTTAACATTTTAATAGAGTGACCCTCCTTAAGAACTGATTTTAGCAGGGAACAGGTTGGTATACATGCTGAAGAGGGGGTTGGGGAGGGGCAAGAGTACATGATAGTGGAGACGGAGCCCAGAGAGAAAGAAAAACACAGTTGGGCCGATAAAGGAATGGGCAAACCTCAGTCTGGGAGGGTCAATATCTGCTAATAGAGACCATTAGTAGCTGACAATAGGTTGTTTATGATAGAAGCCCATGTGATGACATGTTTGATGTGGGAGGGTTGGGGTAAGGACATGGTAGAAGGTGCTCAGGTACTAAAATTGTTGATAAAAAACAAAAGAACTGTGGATTCTGTAACTCAAGAACAAATTCAGAGTTAACGTTTCGGGTCCGGTGACCCTTCCTCAGAACTAAAATTATGGAGTTCTGAGGATGGGTCACCGGACCTGAAACATTAACTCTGATTTCTCTTTGCACAGATTCCGCCAGACCTGCTGAGCTTTTCCAGCAATTTCTGTTTTTGTTTCTTGAATTTGATATTGAGTTCTGAAGGCTGCAGTGTCCCCAAGCAGAAAGTGAGGTATTGTTCTTCTAACTTGCGTTGAGCTTCACTGGAGCAGTGCAGCAAGCCTGAGGCCAAGATGTTGACCAGGGAACACATTCAAGTGTTGAAGTTGCAGGTAACAAGAAGCTCGGGGTCATTTTTGCAAACAGATCACAGGTGTTCTGCAAAGTGGTCACCCATTTGCGCTTCATTTCCCCAATGTAGACCAGACCACATTGTGAACAGCGAATACTGTAGACTAGATTGAGTGAAGTGCAGGTAAATCGCTGCAAGGGGACCTCTGAAATGTCCACCTTCTTCTTCAACCAAGGATTTCCCACCACTGTGGTTGACAGGGGCCTCAGTTATGTCCGACCCGTCTCCTGTACTTGAGCACTCCCTCTCTTCCCTCCCACAACAGTGATAGGGTCCTCCTCATTCACGCCTACCATCCCACCAGCATCTACCTCCAATGGGTCAATGGCCTCCATTTCCACCACCTCCAGCAGAATGCCACCACCAGACACATATTCCCCTCCCCTCCCTTGTCAGATTTCCAGAAACTCTTGGTTGCGGAGTGAGTCTGGGTTCAGAGGCATCAGTGAAGTGGGCCTAGTGGTGAAGAAATAGATCTAGAGTCGGGTGACTCCTACATTGATGGGCCTGGCACAGGCAGTGGCGAGGCAGTGGGGGGTCTCCCTTCAGGCTAGTTGCCAGCATGGACTGGGTTGGAAAGACTGATATTCTGAACTTTCTACTTTTTGAAAATTTATTCCTATGACCTATAACGCTAGACTAATTATTTCTTTACTTTTCTGTTGCTTTTCTTCCTAAGAATTTGACCTTAAGAATCTATACCTGGGTACCTTTGTTTCTAAGATGGCACAGTAATGTGGCAACTGTAAATTTTCACTGTACTCATTTGATTGCGTGTGACAATAAAGCTAATTAATTAATTCAGTCATTCATTCAAAGGGGCTGTTCCTTCTGGTGCACCTTGGTCCACTTCTCCCCCACTCCCGACATCTCCTCACACCCCCACAGAACCTGCCCCTGCTACTGCAGAAAGTTTAATGCCAACCTGTTTACTCCCTCCCTCCCTCCTTATGATCCAAGATCCCAGATACCTCTTCCAGGTGAAGCAATGATTTACCTACACTTCACTCAGTCTAGTCTGCGACATTACATGCCATTTTTACTGAATGAGTAAATGCAATGGCTTTCAAATCCCAGTTAAAGCACAAATCTACTCCAAGTTATGGTGGCTTTCTGCTACACAGAATGATGGCTAGAGAGCGATTGATAAACTGTTCTTTGTCACAATTTGTCTCCTTCAACAGAAGCCCCTTGGTTCATCAGGGACTCAGCCTAAATGGTCAATAGACCTGGGCACCCCAGCAAAAAGCTTCCTGTAAATATTCATGTCCACAGTTAATAATTGAGCACTGCAGGATAAGTAGAAAACCTCACACAGTTCTATTAAAAACCATGTCAAGGCGCATCTTTATGATGATAGACAATGACTCACAAAGGACCATTAAAGCTCGCTTCATGCCACTGAATGTGCTGTGCAGGGCTTCATTGAGCTTATTAAATGTGCGTCAAAAAAATACATCAGTGCCCGAAACAACCCTTACAATATGACAGAACAGGTTTTAGCTACAACAAAGCTTAATGTTTTTGAGAATGCATTCCTGACTGCTTTTGTTGAATTGCTGGATGTTTGGAGATTCAACTGTATAACTGTCTGCAAAAACAACTTTTGTATAACAGGATCTTTAACTGTAGAGATTGGTGAATGTTTTTCAAATCACAATGACATGGAGCATTCCCAGATCACATGAATCCATTTGAAAGAAAGAGAAGAGGAGGAGCATTTTTCAGGTATACTTTGTGATTTTGGTTTGACAATACTTTAAAAACTTTAAAGAATAACATTTCCTCACACACCAAATAAATAGGCCATACAGAATTGTGAGCTTAACATTAATTTCTAGTAGGAAAGATAGGGCTAGGGTTGAGCTAGAGGCAAGAGTTGGAACAGTAGCTTAGTAGTTAGCCCTGCTGCCTTACACCATTCCGGACCCAGGTTCAATTCCAGCCTTGGGTGACTGGCTGTGTTGAATTTGCACATTCTCCCCCTGTCTGCATGGATTTCCTCCAGATTCCTCCCACAATCCACAAATATCAGGTTCAGTGGATTGGCCATTCTAATTTGCTCAAAGTGTCCGGGGATGCACAGACTGTGTGGATGAGCCAGGGGAAGTGTAGGGTGGGTGGGATGTGTCTTGGAGAGATGGTGTAGCCTGCTCCCATACTATAGGGTATCTACAATTTTATACATTGATCCAGCTTTCACTAAGGCAATTCATTTGCAGTCTGTTTCCAAAGCAGCTGCAGACTGTACTGTTGACAAGATTTCAACATTTTCCCGATTTGTACAACAATGGTACGATTTATCATAAACTGATCCCGAAATCTGCACAATCAAGGATCCAGGCACATTTTAAATATAAGAATGAAATGGCACAGCCTGTAAGGAGCCTGCTAAAAATAAATTAAAGAATCAGTTTTTCCAGCAATTTCTGTTTTTGTTTACAGCATCCGTAGTTTTTTTTTGTTTTTAAAGAGATCAGTTTCCCAGCTACCATCAAATGTTCAGTTAGCTCAATTGACTGGACAACTAGTTTGTAATGCAGAATGACACAAACAGCTTGGATTTAGTTCCCACATTGGCTAAGGTCACCATTAAAGGCCCACATTCTTGAACTTGTGTGAGGTATGTCCCTCAGGTTATACCACCACCAGTCATCTCTTGTTAATGAGAGAGTAGCCTTATGGTCTTCTGGGACTTTGGTGACTTTACCTTTCTAATAGTTAGATGCAAATGGCCAGAATGCAACATCAGTAATGTCAGATGACGCAACATCACAAGGATACGTGACCTTTAGAAGAAGGTTCAAGTGAAATCCTGCTCAAACATAATTCAGAATACAGATTAGAAGTGAATAAAAGTTATTATCTTGTGTACATATGGTGTTGAGCCTTGGTTCATCCAACACTCCTAGAACCTGTTAGTGATTTAATGTGTGGTGTCAATAGAAGTGTTCAGTCTTTCAGACTTTAAGGAGGGATATCTGGTGACAGTGGAAAGGGCTGGAATTAGCAAAACTTTAGCCACCAGACAAAATTACTGACTGTATTATTCAAAGCAACTCACAGTGACCAGAGGCCAATGACAGTTGACTGGATGTGTACAGAGCCATGGGGCAAGTCTCACCTTTACCCAAAGACCTGAACTCAGCTAAAGGTCTCAAATAAGCCACATAATATTCAGAATGGTATCACTGACTTCAGAAAAGCTTAAAAACCAGATGAAGGTTCTGTCAGTGCAATAACTATACTTTAAGAAATAGGGATTCACAGAGAAGCAGTCAAGTACAAAGAGGCCACCAAAGTCTCACATGTCCAGCTTGAAAGAGAGGGCTCATAGGCTGAAGAAATTGAGCAAGGACATTCAGGGCACTGCAAGAAAATTTTGCTGTGTTTCCTGATGATGTCTCCTGCCAAATAAGAGCCAAAACAGAAAGATGCTTAGAGCACAGATGACCAAGCAGACTTGTAAGGCAGAAGACACCTTGGATTACCATTGCTCCCAAATCACAGTGCAGCATAAAAGCTGTTCATCGACATAAATCATGCCTAGTCATTAATCCTGAGTGTTACACATGCTAATAGAGTTTCTCTCTTCATATAGTTTGTCAAAGCAGCAGCAGAAGAAGTACTGGAGCTTACCATTCACTGAATCTGAAGTAATCTTACAGGCTACGAGGAAGGTCAGAGTCTAAGAAACCTGCAGTGAGTAACTCATTTCTTGATCCCAAAATCTTGTCCACCATCTATAATGTGCAAGTTAGATGTGTGTTGGAGTATTCTGCCTGAACAAATGCATTTCCAACAACACTCAAGAAGTTTTAAACCAATCAGTTCAAAACAGTGGACTTCATTGGCACCACATCCTCAAAAAATTCCTTTCCTCCATTACCATCGCACAATAGCAGCTGTGTGTACTATCTACAAGATACTCTGCATAAATTCACCAAGGCTACTTCAAAAGCACCTTCCAACCCCAAAAAGATGACCATTTAGAAGATCAAGGGCAGCAATTATATAGGAGCAGCAACTCTTGCATGTTTCCCCTCCAAGCCACTCACCGTCCTGACTTGAAAATATATTGCTGCTCCTTCACAGTTGCTAGGTCAATATCCTGGAACTCCCTTCCTAATGATACTATGAGTGCACCTACAAAATGGACTACAGCAGTTCAAGAATGCAATTCCCTACCAATTTCTCCAGTGCAACTAGCGATGGACAACAAAACATTATTAACAGCAGTACGATTGGTCTTTCTGAAATAAAAAGTGATAGTCTTTTTCTTTTATTTAGAATGATATGTCCTTGAAGAGGTGGCAATGGGTTGCCCTGATCTGGAACATACTGTTTGAAAGGACAATGGAAGGAGATTCAACAATGAATTTCCTGAAGAATTAGATATATAATTTGGAAAAGGAAGAAAAAAAATAATTATATGGCTATGTGGAAAGAACAACAGTCTAGAATTAACCACATACCTTTTTCTAAAAGCTTGCAGATGTCCAATAGACCAAACGACCTTCACTTTTATTGAATAACACTTGTACCAACATACTTTCTGCAAAATACAACTTACTTGTGTAGGAATCCATCAATTATTTTATTTTAAGTGTTTACTATTGAGCTGTGAGAACAATATCTTTTTAGTTTGGTTGCAATATGTTATTTCCCAAATTCTTTCTTCTTGCAACTTCGGTTTCAATTTCTTACTTGACAGCATTAACAAAAAGTTGGAAAGCTGAATAATCTCTCTGGAGGAATAAAAGAATCTGCACTTACTTCTGTACCTTGTGAGGATGTGTCTCAAATAATTTGCACAAATCAATTTTTAATTGCAGTGACTACCATCATAAGGATGTACACAGCAGTCAAATTGCATTGATCAAAATCCCACTAACAACACTAAAATTATTAAGTTTTTTCCCCCTTGAGGTAATGTTTGAAATACAAATGTCAGCTGAAAGTGCCTTCCTCATCCCTGAAATATGCCATGAGATCTTTAATATCTATGAGAATAAACAAATGAGGCCTTAGTTAAATACATCATCACTAAGCCAAAGGGACAAATATCACCTTCAATGCAAGTGAGTTTTTAAATTTTTTTTTATTTTATAGAATCCCTGCAGTGTAGAAACAGGCCCTTCTGCCCAACCATTCCACACTGACCCACAGAGCATCCCACCCAGACCCATCCCCCTAATCTACACATCCCTGAACACTACAGGCAATTTAATTGTTGTGGCTGGAATTTTTTTTTTTAAAAATGAAACCTTGAATGCCATACAAGCCCAAGTGCTTTCTTTTCGTTTTACTGAGGTTGGTCTTTGGGATCATGCTCTCATGCTGTCAGCAGACAAAGTCAATCTTGGCTGTGTGCCTCAATTTTAACAGGATTTCATTTTTAACCATTGGAGACCAGGCTTTGCAAAGCTAAAAGGAGGTTTGAAAAGCCTTTAGTTCTATTGAGTAAGAGCACTACTTGTACCCCTGAAGGATCAGGGATATTCCTTCCAGGTCCAACAAGTTTAATTCTTCACACCCTGCAATCAGAAAATCCCCACACTAATTCCATGATATTCTACTCTTCAATTATTCCCCATAATCTCCCCTCCACTGATTTGAATTTAAGGGTCCTGTTCAAACATCAATCTACCCTAGCCGGCCATCTTGTGAATCTCTTTCTCTATGGTGCAATAGTGCTCAAAAAATTACAACAGTCCCCGTGGTTACCTTGGATAGCTGGTCTAACTTTCTCCAGTGCAAATCCTCCGCTGTCCCCACCCACAGTCATCAGGGCCCAGATTGAAGAGCAGACTCAGCATCAGTCAATGCATCACTTAGAGTATTACCTGAACGTACAATCTTCTGGCTCAGGTGAAACCTAAGAAACCAAGTCAATCTGAAACCTCTTAGGACACGGTGCAACAACTGACAAAGCAAATGTATCACATTGTGGCATCCACTGTTAGCATGGAACCTGCAACATAAAGAGGCATCTCTGCACTGTAGCCTTAAGTTGTTGCTGCTGTGCATGCCATCCCATCGATGTTATGAATTAATTCCGAGTGTACCAGTAAAACAGCATTGCTGCCAATTAATTCATGAGTGTTACGCATGCTAATAGAGATTCTCTCTTAATACACTGTATCGAAGCATGACTAGAGGACATATTGGAGCTTATCGTTGACTGAATTTGAACTAGTTATAGGGACTAGCTTTTAGTAGGTAGCCCTACTACCTCACAGCACCAAGAACTCAGATTCAATTCCAGCCTCAGGTGATTGTCTGTGTCAAGTTTGCATATTCTCCCTCTGCCTGCCCAACCTTTCTTTGGCTATAAGAGTGGAGAGATGCTAGAAATCCTGCAGTGAGTAACTCACCTCCTGACTCCCCACAGATGGACTTAATCGTCTTCACTTTTCTTGATTCAGGTTTTCTCACCAGACATTTCCCCATGGTTGAGAAAGAGAGCAAAAATAAAAGATGTGTTGAGTTGATTGAGATGCTTAATGTTCAGAAATAGATGTGACTTTTTCATCTGTGAGCCGGATCAATAATGCTACTGTTGAACGACAGTAGAGAATGAACAGAAAATGCAACATACTGGCAAAACAATCAAGCATAGGAAGTTCAGTGTCATTTAAAACAATATGTCTGACAGCCCTTTCTCACATTATACGTCAGAACATCTGATCCTGGGATGATGAACTGTTGGAAGACACAATGACCGGAGGCGTTAATGGCCAAGTATCCAGTTGATACTTTGTTACATCTAACACACAGCACAGGCTCAACTGAGAGATAGTGAGAACTGCAGATGCTGGAGTCAGAGATAACACAGTGTGGAGCTGGAGGAACACAGCAGGCCAGGCAGCATCAGAGGAACACGAAAGCTGACGTTTCGGGTCAGGACCCTTCTTCAGAAATGGGGGCGGGGGAAGGAAGCTCTGAAATAAATGGAAAGAGGAGGGGTAGGGCTGGGGAAGGTAGGTGGGGTGGCGATAAGTGAGTACAGGCAGGCAGTGGTGGGGATTGGTCAGTGAGTTGGGAGGAGCGGATAGGTGGGAGAGAAGACTGATGGGTCAAGGAGGCAGGGATAAGCGGGAGGATTGGTCATGGGATGAGGCCGGGGTTGGGGAGATTTTGAAACTAGTAAAGTCCACATTGAGACCATTGGGCTGTAGGCTCCCAAGGCAGAATATGAGGTGCTGTTTCTCCAGTTTCCGGATGGCGCCATTGTGACACTGTAGGAAGCCCAGGACGGACATGTCGCCCAGGGAGTGGAAGGGAGAGTTGAAGTGGTTCGCGACTGGAAGGTGTTGTCGTTTGTCGCAAACCAAGCGCAGGTGCTCTACAAAGTGGTCTCCGAGCCTCCGCTTGGTCTCACCGATGTAGACGAGGCCACATCGGGAGCAGCAGATGCAATAAACCACATTAGCGGATATGCAGGTGAACATCTATCTGATGTGGAAGGTTTTTTTGGGTCCTTGGATAGAGGTGTAGGGGCAGGTGTAGCACTTCGGTTGAGGGAAAGGTGCCGGGGATGATGACGCTAGTGGAGAGTATGGAGGGAGTTGCGAAGAGAGCGGTCCCTACGGAAGGCAGATAGGATTGGGGAGGGAAATATATCCTTCGTAGTGGGGTTAGATTGCAGGTGGCGGAGAATGATACGTTGAATCCAGAGGTTAGTGGGGTGATACGTGAGGACAAGGGGAATTCTGTCTTTATTTTTGTTGCGGGGAGGGGGTGTGAGGGCAGAGGTCCGGGAAATGCAAGAGATGCGGTCAACTGGGTTCAACTGGGATGTTTTCAAAATCTCAGGCTTTGCTTCAACACTTGACAAGGTGATCAATATTCATGGTTTGTTCTCCACGAGCTGCCATATATCTATCAAAATGATCAAAATTCTACTTGTGCTAACAAAGGCAGCACATTTTGTTGAAAAGGGACTTGCCAATACTGAACAAGATTGTTAGCCTTGGCTCCATGGGAGCTTTTGAGTCAGAAACTGAGTTTTTCAGGTCTTAATCCCAGATTTGGGTAGACAATCTAGGCTAGCATAGAGAGGGCTATATTGTTGTATGTGTCATTCTTTCAGATGTCCTGACTGCTGTGTCCAGTGTATGTAAGAGAGTACCTGGTATCATCATAAGAACAGAGGAGTTCATCCAACACCTGGCTAATATTCATCCTCAACTAACCATCGTCTGATTATATGGTCATTCAATGTAGCACTCTCTGTGGGACTGGGCTGCATGCAAAAATACATGTTGTGATTGCCTCCAAGGGTGAATAGTGACACTTTAAAACACAATTCCTGATTTGTGACAGCCCAAAGATGTGAAAGATGAGCTTGCAAATGACAACCTAGGCTCAAGTTATGCTTGTTTCTTAAATGAACGTTCTAAAGTCACATTCAAACTCTCTTGTGCATTTTCCAGCACAAAATCTTCCATGAACAAGCACAACTGAGTTCTGAGGAAGGGTCTCTCGACCTGAAACATTAACTCTGATTTCTCTCCATGGATGCTGCCAGACCTGCAGAGCTTTTCCAGCAATTTCTGTTTTTGTCTCTGATTTACAGCATCTGCAGTTCTTTCGGTTTTCATTCGGTCATATAGCTGAGTTGACAATGTGGAATGGTAACTTCAAAACTGTTTGCATTTCTATTCCTTTCTGCCTGTAGTATCTATTCCTTCCCTTGGGCTGTAAACTTTTAGGTACCAGCAACTAGGCCAAATGAGGACAAGGGGAGTAGCGTTGATGAGTGAGTCTGAGGTGACGAGGAGAGGTAGGAGGAGAGGTTCAGAAAGAGCAGCATGAGCTACAAGGAAAGGGGGTGATTACAATATGCCTGTGCCGGCAGGAAGTGGAAAGGTGGTACTTCAATGAATGTTCTGTTATGAGGAAATCAACAGAACTATGGTGAAACCTACATGAGTTAAAAAAATAACATTTTTACAAAGTGCTTAAAAACATAGATTTTCATATTTGAAAGAGTTATGATCTGTTGATCTATAATGCACAAATATCATTATATAATGAACAGTACCATGCTATTTTTTTTCTCATATCTGCAGTAAATATGTTAACCTGGGTGCAGTTTTATTTACATTATTTACTGGTTTCATTGATGTTTACCAGGCAGATTGAGCAAATTAAATATTTATGCAATAGGGAAGATTTTAGAAGCTTTTATTCAAGATATTAGCAGCATTGTGGCTCAGTGGTTACTATTGCTGCCTCAAAGCACCAGGGATCCAGGTTCAATTCCACTCTCAGGTGACTGTCTGTGTGGAGTTTGCACATTTTCCCCTTGCCTGTTTGGGTTTCCCCAGGTGCTCTGGTTTCCTCCCACAGTTCAAAGCTGTGCAGGTTAGTTGGATTGGCCATGCTAACTTGTGCTGTAGTCTCCAGGGATGTGCAGGCTGGGTGGATTAGCCATGGCAAATGCAGCATTAATGGAACAAGGTGGGGGTCTGGGTGGGTTGCTCTTTTGAGACTAGATGGGCTGAATGGCGTCTTTTGTCACTGTAGGGATTTTATGATCCTATGACATTATAGCCGAGCAATTAGGGTTGTTCAAGGTAATCAGATTGAGTCAACATGATTTTGATAAAGAACCAACTTACCATAGTTCTTTGAATTAACATGTACTGTGGGTGAAGGGGCACTATGGATGTGCTGCACTTCAATTTCCAGAAGATATTTGTTAAGGTACCACATCAAAGACTATTGTGAAAAATGAGAGCTCATGGTGTAAAGGGGTAACATATTGGCATGTGGTTAGCTTACAGGAAACAGAAAGTAGGCATAAATGGGTTAATTTCTGGTTGATAAAGTGTAATAAGAGGTGTGTCATAGGGTCATTGCTGGGTCCTCGGCTTTTGACAATTTATGTAAATGATATAGGTGAAGAAACCAATAAAATGGCTGCCAAATTTGCTGATAATGTGAAGATAGGTATGAAAATATGTTATAAAGGGAACAAAAGAAGCCTGCGATAAAACGTAGTTCAGTGCGTGAGATGGAGTTTAGAAGATTAAGATGCAACCTGTATAGAATCGTAATTGGTCTTGAAAGAATGCATGTGGAGAGAATGTTCCTTCTTGCAGGAAATTCTTGAACCAGGGCTCAGAGTTTAAAAATCAGGGGGTCACCTATTTAGGACATTTCTGAGGAGAAATTTTATTTTCCCGCAGAGGATCATAAATCTTCAGAATGCTGTTCCTCAAAAGGTATTGGAAGCAGAGTATATTAATATATTTAAGGCAGAAATAGATCCTTGACAAGTAGGAGATGAAAGGTTATTAAAAAAATGCAAAGTAATCAATCCAACATGATATTATTGAATAATGGATAAGGTTACAAGGTTGACTAGCTCATTCCTGCTTCAAATTTATTAGCATATTTGTACGTAAGAATCCTACATAAGGGATCTATTTGGTTCCTTGAGCTAATAAAAATGAAATTGCAACAACCTTAAAGTGCCAAAATTATCACAATAAAAAGGTAGTCATCATGCTGGCTAATTTAATCCCAGCATGGCCAGTTTTCAACATGGAAAAAAACTCAAAAATTCACAGAATCTCAAGTGGAGGTATTTTGCATTTTAAAATCCTCAATTTTCCATCTTGGTTTAGTCTTGTCAGTTGAGCTGTTCTGAAAAATAGTGCAACCAGGTCATAATATAAATGCACGTTCATTGCAGTTGACGGGAAATATAAAGTTCTGAGTTTCTGGCATGGAGTCTAAAGTAACTGCTGTATGTACAAGTAATACAACAAGTAGTATATTTATCTTTTCTTCAATCAGAGGTGATAAATGGGTCAGTAATCTGCCAAATGACTGCGAACAATTTGGGCCTTTGTGCACACATTATTCAACTGCAACAGGTACAATATAGTGAAAGTGAGTGAGCCTTTGCTTCAGTTTCATACGTTCCCATAATAACGCTCCATCAGATACAAGAATGTGAAAGTCAATGCAAGAAATCTCACCATAATCAAATGGATAATTTGTTAGTGCTTCAAACAAATTTTTCATCTTCATTGCCCGTGAGCAGAATAAGGTTTAATCATGAAATGGGAAAGTCTACTCACAAGGAAGAGGAGATAAAGTGACAATTATCCATTAATAAATAAGTTATGACCTCAATCCCACCCAGAGCTTTTGCAAGTGATGTATGAATAGAAAAATGCATTGGCTGCATCTCGAATAAAAGTTTTGATTCTCTTCCATCTCTTACTCCCATTAGAAAGTCTGCCCACCTCAAAGGCTTATTTTACAAGCAATGATTCTAAATGCTCAACACCTTTTAATGCAAAAACACACAAGGACACAAACCACTCATCCTTTCATTCTTCAACTCCCTGTCCCTTCCAATTGTTATTTACCCCAAATCTACTCTCTTTTTTTGTTCATCTGCCTAGGGAAAGTTTATCCCCGAATCCAGGCACTCCCATGATGTAACCATCTTTAAAAGGGAAGAATTTTAAATGGGTCATTCCCTTATTGGGATTAGAGCTCTCGTCAACCTGGTATGCCAAACCTCAATTGCTCTGCTGCAGTGCAAAGATAAAAAATTCTGACAATGTTATTGAGATCATGTAACATTTTTTCTTTAAATAGGATCAAAATATAGAATTGACAGTTCTGTTACAGTTATATTTGGAGACTGAAATTGGCTGCTGCCCTGGAACAGAACAGAGGTTACTGTCAAAATTGCATATCGTGCCACAATAAATGCTATGCTGATTTAGAATCCCTGAAATATTTTGGATTTCTCCCAGTCTAACAAGCGCTTCAACTCACCTGTTGCAACCCTGACTGTAAAATCCTGGAACTGTTCAACTTTCACTCTGCAAATTACCTGGATCTTCAGAATTTATTGTATGCAATTAACGTAACAAGTTCCGAAAAATTTGTTCTCCAAAAGCTGAGAGGAACCCTAAATGAGAAAGGGAGTATAGAATTTTCATTCCAGAAGCATAGAAAAGAAATGAACTGGAGATTTCAAAGGAATTAGTGACAAAGTAATGGTCTTTCGCCTATCCAAAGCATTACTCTACTTTGTCATTTTAAAAAGACAAAGTCAATAAGTTCAAAAAATCTACAATCACTGAAAATCTCTGATCATTTTCTAAATTTTCTCTTTGCTTTGCAATTGTTGGTAAAATATGTCAGAACTAATTGGATATAATAAAAGTACATGTCATGACAGTTGCCTTCTAACAGTTCAAGGTCAAAGCGGTCACAGATTGTGCGTGAATAGATTTAAAGAGGAGCATCTTTGTTTACAAATCACCGTCTTTATTTTGGCCGCACTTCAGATCATTGTTTCAACAATCTTTAAATTAATTTGTTGATCCTCTGCCTTTATTCCAGCAGTTACTAAACGAATGGCATTATTTCTTCAAATGACATACCGTCTGTCAAGTGGAGTTTTGACTGTACAATATTGTCAGGAACTTGGGAATTGCTGAAAATCTGATTTAAGACAGATACAACAAATATGAATTTATGAGGTCGGGACTTATACACTTAATGGTAAGGTCCTGGGGAGTGTTGATAAACAGAGACCTTGGGGTGCAGGTTCATAGTTCCTTGAAAGTGAAGTCACAGGTAGACAGGGTAGTGAAGAAAATGTTTGGCACCCTTGCCTTTATTCTTCAGTGCATTGAGTGTAGGAGTTGGAAGATCATGTTGCTGCTGTGCAGGACATTGGTTAGGCCACTTTGGCAATATTGCGTTCAATTCTGTTCTCCCTGCTATCAGAAATATGTAGTGAAACTTGAAAGGGCTCAGAAATGTTGCCAGGGTTGGAGGCTATGAACTATAGGGAATGACTAAATAGGTTGGGGCTATTTTCACTGGAGAGTCAGAGGCTGAGAGGTGACCTCATAGAAGTTTAGAAAATCATGAGGGGCATGGAGTGAATAATCAAAGTGTTTTTTCCCAGGGTACAGGAGTCCAAAACTAAAGGGCATAGGTCTAAGATGACAGGGGGAAGATTTAAAAGGGACCTAAGGGGCAACTTTTTTCATGCAAAGGGTGGTGTGTGGATGGAATGAACTGCCAGAGGAGGTGGTGGAGTCGGGTACAATTATAACATTTAAAAGGCATCTGGATGGGTATATGAATAGGAAAGATTTGGAGGGACAGGGGCCAAACGCTGGAAAATGTGACTAGATTAATTTAGAATATCGGGTTGGCACGGCGAGTTGGACCAAAGGGGTTGTTTCTGTACTGTTCATGTCTATGACTCTATGAAGTTCTGTTTTGCTGTTATTAATCCTCCAGTCCTTTCTTATAAACATAAGAGCTATTTATTTTCCTTATTCTTGAAATGAGTTACAAACCACAGTGATCATTTGATTGATGGCACTCTCACGTCTTGTCAAAGTTTGTTGGTTTAGGTCCCACCTCAGGTTCTGAGGTCAAATTTTAGGCTAATACTCAGGACAGGATTGAGGGAAGGCTGTATCATTAGAGCTGACACCTTTTAGATGAAGCATCAATTTGAAGCCTTACCTGCTCATCCAGGGAGTGCAAAAATATTCAGTGTAAACTTTCAAACATGAGCAAGGAAGTGTTTCCTCAGTAATCACTATCCCTCAATCAACATCATTAAAAAGTGATTATTTAATCATCATCCCATTGTATAATTAGCCACAGCATTTATAAGAAAGCATCTTGTTAGGTGTATGGCATGAGGTCATAAAGATACTAGATAAATGTCATTTTTTTTTCAATGATGGAAATCAATTTCTCTCAGAAAGTCATCGAAGATGCAAGCATCAAATTATGAATAAAAACAGCATTAATGATTTTATTCAAAATCTTAAAGGAATAATGCCCCTATATATGTGTTGTGCATTATCCTGAATCGATGCCCAGATCTTTCGATCAAGAATGGAAGCCTTGCTTCTGACTGTGACCAGACAAAAATATTGACACATACTTCTCTCTCTCTAGTTTTTCTGATCAATCTTTCAATGGGCTTCTCTTTCAGAATTGACTTTGCATGAGAATCCTCATTGTAAATATGGCAGAAAATCTACACAGAAGTCTTATCCCTTTTTACACCACTTGATGCTATATTCCAGTGAGCAAAGAGTTGAAATACTCCATTGATTATTTGAGCAGTCATAAAGAGAAGGGAAGTGCACATAAGGGTAGTGTGGTTGGGTGACGTAAGTGAATAAAGATTTGGATGGTGGGTGAGTGGGATGGCAAGGGTGACAGATGGGTAGCTGAATGTGTATCCATATATCAGGGGCAAGAGGATGAGTAAGGACAGGATAGAGCGCATCGGAGATGCACATATTAACTTGTGCATGGATACAAAAGATATGGCTAGGGTTCATAATGGGTATTCTATTGTCTTCTTCATAAATGAGAGGGATAATGCAGAAATTTCAGGAAAGAAGAGTAAATTAAAATATTAAATAAATTAAATTAGAAAGGAAATACCAGAATAAATGACCTCCTTAAAGGTAGATATGCCATCAGGGCTGGATGAATTGTGTCCCAGGCTGCTAAATAAAGCCAGGGAGGAAGTATTGGATGTTGGGGCAGTCAACTGTCAATCCTTAAATAATATCATTATGTTTAGAGACATCTTCCAATCACCAGCAAAGGTGAGGTACCAGAAGATTGGAGGAGGTTTCCAAACTTTGTGTTGTTATTTGAAAATGTGCAGGGGATGGGCCAAATAATTGTAGGCCAGGCTGATGATTTCAGGTTTGGCAAATTACTAAAATCAGTACTGAGAGATAGGATTATCTTTTAATTAAAAAGGCATGGATTAATCAGGGGCATTCAGCAAGCTTTTGTTAAACTTTAGTCATGTCTTTCTAACTTAAGTGATTTGTTTTTAAGAAACAACAAGGAGTGTTGATGACAGTAGTACAGCTAATGTCTACATTAACTTTAGTAAGGCATGTAATAAGTTTTCATGTGGCAGACTGGTCATGGAATAACAAGGGAATGTGCAAATTTGCACCAAAATTGGCTCAGTGGCAAGATACAAAGCAGAATGCTCAATGAATGTTTTGCAAATGGCAAGTGGTTTCCAGTGATATTCACAGGGTTCAGTGATGGGTCCTTTGCTGTTCATGGTGTATATTAAATGAGTTAGATGTAAATGTGCAAGGCATCATGAGGAAATTTGCAGATGGCACGAAAACTTGCCAGTTAGTTGATATTGGAAAAGAAAGTCGTCAACTATCGCTGTGAATTTTGCACGTTCTCCCCGTGTCTACTTGGGTTTCCTCCCATGGTCCAAAGATGTGCAGGTTAGATGGATTAGCCATGAGAAATTTCTCCATAGTGTCTAGGGATGTGCAGGCTAGGTGGATTAACCATGGTAATTGCAGGATTACAGAGATAGGGTTTGGGTGTGGGTCTGGGTAGGATGCCCTTCGGGGGGCCTGTGCAGACCCAATGGGCTGAACGGCCTATTTCTGCACTGTAGAGATTCTATGATTCACTGAACTGCAGGATGACATCAGGTTTGGCCGACTGCGTGGAAAAGTAAACAATGGAATTCCATCTGGAGAAGTGCAAGGTTTTTCATTCGGGGAAGACTATCAAAGCAAGGAAATGCAGAATAAACAGGACAATATTGAAAAGTCAAAGGAAGTTAGAGACTTTCAAATGATGTTCACAGAGTCTTGAAGGTGGGAGAACAGAGATAGTTGAGATGATAAAGAAAGCATATGGGATGATTTCCTTCATTGAGCAAAGTAGTGAATACAAGAGCAGGGATATAATGCTGGAACTACACAAGACACTGGTTAGGTCATAGCTGGAGTTTCAATGATCTAGCTATGTGGCTATCACATTACGGGAAGGCATAATTGTTCTGGAGGGAGTATACAGAATGTCAGCAGGGCTTGAAAATTGTAGAATGAAGAAAGATTGCCTAGCCGAGTGTTGTTTTCATTCGAACAGAGGAGGCTAAGGGGTGACTTAATTGAGGTGTACAAAATAATGGGAAGCTTGGATGGAGTAGACCTATTTCCCTTTGTGGAGATATCAGTTACCAGGGTACTCACATTTAGGGTGCTTGTAAGAAGGATGAGAGGGGCATGAGGAAATTCAGTGGGTGACGGGTGTCTGAAACTCATTGCTCCATTTTGTGGTTGAGTCGGAAACCTCCAACTCATTCAAAAAGAATCTGGATCTGTACCTGAAGGCCTATTGCCTACAAGGCTGCAGAACAGGTATTGGAAAGTGGGATTAAAATCGGCAACTAGCTCACTCCACCAGCAAAGATGTTACGGGCTGCTTGGTCACTTTCCGTGGCAGAACATTTTGATGGATCTACAGTCACTTGGCTCAGGAATGACTGTCAAGTAAGCGGGACACAGTAGGTGAGTTTGATCAGAGGCTTGTTGGGTGGGTTATGTCAGGTCAAGTTCGAGATAATGTTCCCTCTAAGTTGCACACTGCTCCGAGGGTCCTCTCATCCCATTTGGAATGTGAATGTATTGGCTTCCAGTTCCAGATATCACTCTGTCAATGGAATTAACATGCCCCAGGTCTTCCAAAGTAGTGAGCTTATCCTACTTGTTCAGCCTTTTCTCTGTCTAGCTAATGTGATCCATGTCAATACTGCAGAGAAGTGTATTGGGTTCTGGCTTAGTAGGACTGTAGTTTGGTACTGCTGGTCAAGTTGCTTGGTAGAACAATAGTTTGGCACTCTTGGTCAGGCTCTTTGGTAGAACCACAGTTTTGCATTCACAACAAGAACAAAGTTGCTGGAAAAGCTCAGCAGGTCTGGCAGCATCT
>NC_063359.1:10145235-10176795 GCF_021869965.1 Rhincodon typus | reverse complement strand
TTACCTTCACAGATGCTGCCAGACCTGCTGAGCTTTTCCAGCAACTTTGTTTTTGTTCCTGATTTACAGCATCCACAGTTCTTTCGGTTTTTACATAGTTTTGCATTGTTGGTCAGGTTGCTGCAGTTCAGCATACATTTACTCAGCTCAGACACCAGCATGAAAACTTTTAGATTTGAAACAGAACATTGTAATGAAATAAATAAGTTGCTGGGATTCCAGGTAGAACGTTTCGTTACAGAATACAAAGCAGGCTGATTTGCCCAAAGAGAGAGACTTATAGATATCTCAACCAATTTAGTCACTGTCAATCTCAATATTTTCCAGTGAGTAAGTTTGAAGTATGACTCAGTAATGCTGTCCTAACATTGAAATTATTAAACATTAACACTGATATGATACATTAACTCAGTGAACTACTTTACCTGGCGTTTGTCAAAATGCTACCATAAAAACGGTCTCAAAACAACGCTAGTCCCACAATTCCAAACTATGTATATTTATATATTTTTTAAAAATCAGATATTGGCAAGGACAAAAAAAAACTCTCTCCAGCTTTTCGTCCTTAATCGGCGCAGGCTGAGGCTTGAATTTTTTGATCAACTAACTTGAGGTCTTGTGGTAAATCCTCATTGTCTAGTGTACTATGCGCAAACAAACTGGATCCTCCATCATTGGTGTGGTAAATATTGCCTTTTAGGATACTGACATTGGTAGGGCCACATTTGGAGTATTAGAGTACTGCGTGCAGTTCTGGTTGGACGACTACAGAAAAGATAGTTTAAATTAGAGAGAGTGCAGAAAAGATTCACTGGGATGCTACCTGGACTGCAGACTTTCAGTTATAAGGAAAAGTTGGTTAGGCTGGGACTTTTTTTTCCCTGGAGCTTAGGAGATTAAGGGGTGACCTTATAGAGGTCTATAAAATCATGAGAAGCATAGATAAGTTAGATAGCCAACAGCTTTTCCCCATGATAGGAGAGTCTAATACCATACGGCATAGATTTAAGGTGAGAGGGGAGAGATACAAAAGGGTCCAGGGGACAATTTTTTCACACAGGTCGTGAGTGTCTGGAATGGGCTGCCAGAGGTACTGGTGAAGGTGGGTAGAATTTTGTCATTTAAGAAACATTTTGCCAAATACATGGATGGGATAGGTATGGAGGGATATGGATCAAACATAGTCAAATGGGACGAGATTAATTGTGAAAATTGGGTGGGGTGGACAAGCTATAAACTTCTATGACTCTATGACTGAGCGCTAGCTGAGGATTGCTTTGATTCACTGGTCTCCTGCTGGGAAGTGCCTTCCTGTAGATGTAGGATACAGAGAGGAATTCCAGTTTCAGGTTTTCCCTGCAGTTGAATAACCCACCGTCACGGACCACTCACCGACTACTCAGTCTTGTGAATAAAGTTTAATCACTTGTATAAGGTTTCAGACGTTTCCATAGACTCTCAGAACTGTGCTGCACGAAAAACCAGGGCATTCAGCAAGAAGGACTAATGAAGAACAACGCCAAGGGGAACCATTGGTTTAATTTTATAAAAAAAAACTAAATAGCATTTAAGGGCAAAAGTTAAATACTTACCTCCTAAGGCCTCAGTGTGAATGTTCCTTTTAAATATTTCTTTTATCAAAGCCTATGAAATGAAGCCAAGACACAACATCAAAGCAAAAGGTCACTGTTTACTGCACTCGTTAGAACTCAGTCACAGTTTGGTCTTTATTCTTCAAACTCTGTGAAGCATCATGAGACTTTAAGCAAACATGTAGCCTGCGCCAAGATATTACCATCCCCATGCCAGTTGATCCTGTGACCTTTTACACTGGTGGAGCCAATTTAACATCTAGATTGGCTTCTTTTCTATCTCTGGGCATTGAATCTGATTCTAGTCCAGACTGATGAAGTGAAATTCTCTTTGCTTTGAAGGATTTAGAAGTCTCAAGTGGAATGAATCTGAGCTGTTGGTTCTGTTAAAATGGGTAATGCAACTTGTAAGACCCGCAGGAATGACTGGTGCAACAAATGGAAATGTCAGCCACACCATATGGCATTCTTCTTAAAGTGTAATGGGGAAGCAGAGCTGAAACAATGTCATGCTACTTGTAAATTATAGGGAAATCCTAATGCATGTGGACAAGTGGTATTATCACTCGACTACTAATCCAGAAATTCAGCTAATGTCCTGGGTTTTAATCCTGCCACAGCAGATAGCAGAATTTGAAATCGATAGAAAAAATCTGTAATTACGAATCTATTAATTTTCATGATGTAATTGTCGATTGTCAGAAAACCCTTCAGGGCAGAAAATCTCCCATCCTCAGCTGGTCTGGCCTACATGTGACTCCAGACCCACAGCAATCTGGTTGACTCTTAACTGCCTCCTGAAATGGCCCACCAAGCCATTAGTTACATCAATTGCTACAAAGTGTCAACAAAGGAAAGAAACCAATGGACCACCTGGCATCGACCAAGGCACCAGAAAAGACAATGACAGAAACAGCC
Organism: Rhincodon typus; assembly: GCF_021869965.1. Taxonomy (NCBI): domain Eukaryota; kingdom Metazoa; phylum Chordata; class Chondrichthyes; order Orectolobiformes; family Rhincodontidae; genus Rhincodon; species Rhincodon typus. The sequence continues at coordinate 10,174,285 of NC_063359.1, read as the reverse complement.
CTATCAGCCCTGCAAAGTCCTCCTTCCTAACTTCTGGGGGCTAGCGCTAAAATTGGGACAGCTGCCTCACAGACTAGTCAAGCAACAGCCTTACATTGTCTGTAAGTTATGATTCCATGAGCATGACTACGTCCCAGACACTACCATCACCATCCCTAGATATGCCCTGTCTCACAGTTAGGACGGACCCAGCAGAGGTAACGATATAGTTGTATACAGTTGGGAGGGAGTTGCCTGGGAGTCCTTAACATTGACTCTTGACCTCATGAAGTCACATGGCTTCAGATTAAACATAGGCAAGGAAACCTCCTGCTGATAGCCACGTACCATCCTCCATCAGCGAATGAATAGGTACTCCTCCATTTTGATCTATACTTGGAGGACATACTGAGCGTGGCAAGGGTGCAAATATACTCTGGGTGGGGGATTTCAATGACCACCACCAAGAGTGGCTCAGCAGCAGTACTATTTATGAGCTGGTCGGGTCCTAAAGGACATAGCTGTTGGACTGGGTCTACAACAATTCGTGAGGGAACAAGCAAGAGGGAAATATATATTTAACCTTATCCTGACCAATCTGCCACTGCAGATGCATCTATCCATGACAGTATCAGTAAGAGTGACCACTGCACAGTCCTTTGGAGATAAAGCTCTGCCTTCAGATTGAGAATACTCTCCATTGTGTTGTGTGGTGCTATCACAATGCTAAATGGAGCAGACTTTGAACAGATCTACCAACTCAAGACAGAGAATTCGTGACATGCTGTGGGCCATCAACAGCAGCAGAATTGTCCTCCAGCTCAATCTGCAACCTAGAGGTCTAGCATGTCCCCACTCAACAATTATCATCAAATCAGCAGATCAACACTGATGCTGGGATTGTAATGTAGACCTCCCAGCTGCGAGCACGAGATAGTGGAAGAGATATGTTGTCAGATTCTGGAAAGATATGAAAATAACAGGGTTGTTGCGGTGGGTGATTTTAACTTCCCTCATATTGACTGGGATTACCTTAGTGCCCGGGGGGTCTGGATTGGGAGCAATTTGTTAGGTGTGTCCAGGAGGGTTGTTTGAAACAGCATGTGGGTAGTCTAACAAGGGAAGGGGCCATACTGGACCTGGTATTGGGAAATAAGCCTAGCTAGGTGATCAAAGTTTCAGTGGGGGAGTATCTTAGGAATAGTAACCATAATTCTACCAAGGTTTGGATACTTACAAATAAAGACAAGTGTAGACCTCGAATGAAGGTGTTAAACTGGGGAAAGATAACTATAACTGAATTAGGCAAGAATTGGAGAATGTGGATTGAGGGTTTACTTGTTTGAGGGTAAATCCACGTCTGACATTCAGGAGTCTTTTAAAGACCAGTTGATTAGAATGCAGGACAGGCATGTTCCATTGAAAATGAAGGACATGAATGGCAAGATTCAGGACCTTGGATACCAGGAATATGGGTCAAATGCAGGCAAGTGGGAGTAGTTTAGTTTGAGAGCATGGTCAGTGTGGACCAGTTGGACCAAAGGGTCTGCTTCCATGTTGTAGGACTCTGTGACAGAGGAAATTATCAGCTTAGTCAAAACAATGGAAGCAACTAAAAATAGACAAAAAAGTCCTTGAAGAATAGCGAACAAGTAGGAAGGAGCTCAAATTGGGAGTTAGGAAGGAAAAAAATGGCTATGAAATGTCCTTAGCCAGCAGGGTTAAGGTGAAAGCCAAGGCAATTTATTCATTTACTAAGCGCAAGAGGGTAGCTAGGGAAACAATAAGGCCACTGAAGGATAAATGAGGGAGGTTAAGTGTGGAGCCAGAGGTAATGGGTAAGGTCCTTCAAGAGAGAAAATTCACTTAGTCCCATTCAATTATGATTCGGATTGGATTGAAGTGGCAAGACTTCTTTCAACCACAACACAGCGATCAAAGCATTGAAAAATAATTGCATTACACAGTTTCTTCAAAGAACTGGTAATGTTATGACAGGATTGAGGATTCCAGGAAGTTCACATTAGAGGTATGCATCAACCAAGTGACAAATTCTCCATTCCATCCTCAGTCAAATGTAAAGACAGAAAGAGCAGTTCAGACTGTGAATTCAGTGATGTATAAGGAACAAGACTGGGAATTAGCTCAGTTCAGTTACAGAACAATACCATTCGACAATGGGGTACTCATTCACAGCAACTGTTAATGGGGAGAAGGTTACAAACAAATGGACCAGTTTATAACACAATCTCAAGCCAAGCATAACTTCTGAATGTCATAAAACGGTAAAACAACTTGAGAGAAACCATAGCATAAAACAATAGAGGAGGCACAATTCTAAACACAGGGTGAAAAGTCTGTCAACCTTAATGCCATGGAAGAAAGATTTGTTAAAGAAAGGAGGTCAGAAGCCAGTTATCAGAAGAACAGATCAATCTTTGAACAGAGTAATGAGGAGCGGGAGTAGATAATTTGGTCCCTTGAGAGCACTCAACTATTCAATAAGATGATGGCTGACCTGTTTGTGACCTCACATTCATGTTCCCACCTACCCTATACAACCTTTCATCCCTTCTCTTTGCAAGAATCTATCTAACTTTGCCTGAAAAATATTTAAGGACTCTTCTACAACCTTTCTGGAAGTGTTCCAAGGACTCATGACCCTCTGAGACAGAGAAATGTCCTCATCTCTATTTTAAATGGGTGACCTCTGATGTTAAACAGTGAACTCTTGGTCTACTTTCTCTCACAAGAAGATATATCTTTGTCACATCTACTCTGTCAAGACCCTTCAGGATTTTATATGTTTCAATTACTTTTCTAAAATTTTGCATATACAAATCTTTCCTCGTAATTATTTCCTCGCAATTATTTCCTCGTAAGGCAACCTGCCCATTCTAAGTATTAGTCGAGAAAACCTTCCCTGAACTGTCTTCAATTGATTTACTGTAAATTCACTGTAAATAAAATGACTAATACTATGCACAGTACTCCAGATGCAGTCTCATCAGTGCCCTGTAAAACCATTATGTAATCTTCTTACCTTCCTATTCAATTCCCCTCACGATAAGTGATAACTTTCGATTAAATTTCCTAATTGCTTGTTGCACCTGCATACTAATTCTGTGATTTGTACATGAGGACAACTGGATCTCTCTGCATCTCAGAGCTCTGCAATTTCTCACCATTTGGATAATATGTTTATTTTTTCATTTTTCCTGTCAAAATGGACAAATTCACATTTTCCCACCTCATTTGCCACATTTTTACACACTCATTTACTCTATCAATATCTTTTTGTAACCACCTTTAGCCCTCTTCACAAATTATTTTCCCATCTATCATTGTGTCATCAGCAATCTTGGCTACCTACACTTTCTGTATCTCCATCTAAGTTATTTATATAAAAGATAAACTATTGAGATTCCAGCAGCCAGCTCTGTCACACACCACTCATTACATCTTTCCAAATCAAAATTAACCCAATTGCACCTACTCTCTGCTTCTTGTTAACCCTCCAATCTTCTATCCAATACACTATCTCCGACACAATGAGATTTTATTTTCCCATAACAACCACTAATGTGGCACCATACCAAATATTACTGGATATCAAAACAGAGTACTAAACTAAACCAGTACGGATCGACCAAATCTTATATTGTATGAACATTTGAAGGGATATTCAGGAGGAACAGACAAATATTGATCCTAGAATTAGAATTAGAATTAGAATTAGCTTTATTGTTACATGTACTCAAATGAGTGACAAGTTTACAAGTTGCCACTTAAGTCACCATGTGAGGTACAAAGGTAACTCAATGCAGATTCTTAGGTGCAAATTCTTTGTAAAAAAATGAGAAAATTAGCCAATAAGTGAGACCGACTATGATTATCACAGGATGTAGCTCATATAACATCAAACAGTGTACAGAGTGGTGCAACTATTCAAAATATATTAACATACTATCACCCTAGTTTTGAACTTAAGAAAATCAGATTAGGACATTCAGTCAGAGATCTAGATCATCTTGACCTATGAGTTTTGATCTTTGTGGGAGCAGGAGTTGGTGATAATGATAATACCAGTAATAATGATAATAGCAATTTAATGATGTGCTCAGGATTGCAGATGTTATGTAAGTAAGTAAATGTAAGCTTCTGCAATAAGTTAAACCCACCAGTGAGAGCCTTGGTGGAGAGATGTGGTATAATTATACATACACAAATCACAATGATGTAACTTATAACATGAATCTGATATCAGTGAGAGCAATAAAACCAGTCTAGAATGAGCACGTGAAGAGAAAGATTTTAGACACTTGAGGAGAGAGTGATATTGGGGTTCTCACTATGTAAGGATGTAAGCAAATGACTATTGCATTGCATTAGGAGTTAAAGGGCCTAACTTAGCAATAAGGAACAAGCAGCCTCACGGCCAGCCTATGTGTAGACACCTGTTACAGAGATACTTCAGGCTGGTATCTATATGTCCATGTAGCAATATTAGTTTAAAAGGCAAGGTAAGGAAAGTATCACAAGGACTAGTGGAAGATGAATCATCATATGAGAAAGAATGCCAACAATGGATATGCTAATGTGGTTGATAAAGTAAGGAGGGTGCATTCTTGTGTGAAGAATAAACGTAGATATGAAGCTGCAGCCAAATGACATGTTCCTGCATTGTGAATGCTACATAATGGTATGTAATACATTGGCCAAAACTCAGGTTAAATATTAAAGTGCATTTCTTATGAGGCAGTGAATGCAAACTAATGACCAAAGTCTGAGCTAAGCATCAATTCTCTTCAATCTTTCAGAGAGATGGGCAAATTCTTCATGCAAGCTGCCATTTCAATCTCTCACAGGTAAGGTGTGGGATAAATAGGATCACAGAAACGTACCTTCTTAGTATCAAGGGTTGGAGAATTAGTCCTCGGAGTTTTTCCTATGTCAGTCATAGATGCTGTCTTTGGTTTATAGTTTCTCTCGTGAGATTCGTTTGTGGGAGACTAAGATTCAAATTTTTAATCACCAGATGGTTCACAGGGCTGCAGCATTTCTAGATTATTAGACCAGATGGCCTTCTAACTGTTATTGATCTATCGATGCTTCATTGACTAGTGCCATGTTCAAGTCAAATTACTAAGCTTATAATAAAATAAGATAGATATCTTTCCTCTATTTTTAAGCACCAACCATCATTTCTACATCATTTCAGTGATGTTTCCACTGATAGAAAGTTACAGTAATGTGACTGAAAGCCCTTCTGCCTTATCCAGTATGGGCAGTTTTATTGTTATTTTTTCTTGGGATATAAACAATGCCGACATGGCCAGTGTTATCTGTTCCTAATTTCCTTTGAAATGAGTGGCTTGTTGGGCCATTGCAGACAGCATTTAAGAGTCAAACAGATTACTGATAGTTTCGAGTCACATGTCAGCCAGACCGGTAAGGATAGTAGATTTCATTTCCTAGAGAAGATGAGAACATAACAAAAAGGAGCAGGAGTAGGTCATCTGGCCCTTTGAGCCTGTTGCATCATTCAATAAGATCATGGCTGATGTTTTTGTTGACTGAGCTCCATTCACCTGCCCGCTCACCATAACCCTTAACTCTTTTACTATTCAAAAATCTTGTCCATCTTTGCCTTAAAAACAATTCAATGAGGAAGCCTCAACTGTTTCACTGGACAGGGAATTCCATAGATTCACAACTCTTTCAGTGAAGAAGTTCCTCCCCAACTTAGTCCTAAATCTGCTCCTCCTTATTTTGAGGCTATGTCCCCCAGTTCTAGTTTCATCTGCTTCTATCTCATCTATTCCCTTCATAGTTTTATATGTTTCTACAAATTCCCCCCTCATTCTTATAAATTCCAGTGAGTATAGTCCCAGCCTACTCAATCTATCCTCATAATGCAATCCTCTCAACTCTGGAATCAATCCAGTGAACCTCCTCTGCATCCCCTCCAGTGCTAGTACATTCTTTCTCAAGTAAGGAGACCAAAACTGCGCTTAGTACTCCAGGTGTGGCCTCATCGGTATTCGACACAGCTGCAGCGTAACCTCCCTATTTTTAAACTCCATCCCTCTAGCAATGATAGACCATATCCTATTTGCCTTCTTAATTACCTACTGCACCTACAAACCAACTTTTTGTGTTTCATACACAAGGACAGCCAGCTCCCTCTGCACAGCAGCATGCTGCAATTTTTCAGCATTTAAATAATCGTCTATTTTGTTGTTACTCTTACCAAAATGGATGACCTAACATTTACCTACATTATACTCCATCTGCCAGACCCTTACTCACCCACTTAACTTATCTATATCCCTCATTAGACTTTCAGTGTCCTCTGCACACTTTGCTCTACCATTCATTTCAGAGCATCTATGATTCAGATAGATTTTTACAACAGTTGATTATGGTTATCTTAGTCACCATTGCTGAGACTAGCTTTATTACTCACATTTATTTCTTGAATTTAAATGCCACCAGCCGCTCTGGTGGAACTCGAACCTATACTCCCAGAAGCATTAGCCTGGGCCGCTAGATTACTAGTATAATAGTAGGACCATTACAACACATTCTCCCTTGCTTGCTCCCCAAATTAACAAATCACAGTGTCATGGCATAAAAGGCATATGGTGAACAGAAGGCACAAAAACACATTGGTCCAGGGGAACTGAGCCAGATGGATTCAATCAAGAAGGGACTAGACCCAAAGATAAATCAAATGGAAAAAGCAGAAGTGGTAATTGGAAAGGGAAAATTATATAACACAATGACCTATGCTTTTTATTTTTGCTACAAAGTCATTGTGTCATACAGTATGGAAACAGACCAATTGGCCCAACTGGTTCATGCTGAACATCTATCTGAATCATAGATGCTCTAAAATGAATGGTAGAGCAAAGTGTGCAGAGGACACTGAAAGTCTAATGAGGGATATAGATAAGTTAAGTGGGTGAGTAAGGGTCTGGCAGATGGAGTACAATGTAGGTAAATGTTAGGTCATCCATTTTGGTAAGAGTAACAACAAAATAGATGATTATTTAAATGCTGAAAAATTGCAGCATGCTAAACTAGTTCCACCTGTGTGCTCCTGGCCCATGTCGCTCCAAACCTTTTCTATTCATGTCCTTATCTAAAGTGTCTTTTTAACTTTGTAACTGTGCCTGCCTCCACCACTTCCTCAGGAATTTCATTCCACACATGAACCACCCTCTGTGTAAGTATCAAGGGGATGCAATGGCCTAGTGGTCTTATCGCCAGACTGTTAACCCAGAGACCCAAATAATGTTCTGGGGACCTGGGTTTGAATCTCACCACACAAGCTGGTGGAATTTGAATTCAATAAATATCTGGAATTAAGAGTCTAATGATGACCATGAATCTATTGTCAGTTGTTGGAAAAACCCATCTGGTTCACTAATTCCTTTAGAGAAGGAAACTGCCATCCTTACCTGGTCTGGCATATACATGTCTCCAGACCCACAGCAATGTGGTTGACTCATAACTACCCTCTGGGCAGTTAGGGATGGGCAATAAATGCTGCCTAGCCAGTGACACCCTCATCCCATGAATGAATTAAAAAAAGGCCGTCATGTCTTTTTTAAATCCCTCTCCTCTCACCTTAAAAGTTTGCCCCATAGTCTTGAAATACCCCATTCTAGGGAAAAGACACCTACCATTAACCTTATCCATACCATTCATGATTTTATAAAGCTGTATAAGGTCACCTCTCAAACTGCTACACTCCAGTGAAAAAAGTCCTAGCTTATCGTAACTTTCTTTTTAACTGAAACCTTCCATGCTCAGCAACATCCTGTTAAATAAAGAAAATCTCAGTGGCTAACAAATGTTGCTCATGCTGTAGTGTGAATTTGTAAATTAAAGCCTCATACAGCACTGAAGGCCATTCAGCCCTTTGAAAGAGCTAACCAATTACTCCCACTGTCTACATGTTTCCATGGATCCATTTTCAAGGTTATATCTCATTCTAATTTGAAAGATGTTGAATTTGTTTTTGCCATTGTCAGACGGTGTGCTACAAATTATAATATCCCGCTGGGTAAAGATAATTCTCCTACATCTTGCCTGTGGCATCTTGTAAACTATTAACAGCCTTAAGGTATATTTACAGTTAGCAAATTCTGAATTTGAAATTGGGCAATGGGACTTTATATGAGCATACCAATCATGAGCTTCTTGATGGAACTTTAACAGAAGCTCATGCATGTACTTTGGTATTTTGCAAAATGATAAATAATTTTAACTCATTCATCAAATGAAGTAAGATTGTGGTCCAGCACTCAACCTCCCTTATAATCATGCAAATTAGTGTTGATTCCTGCTCTTTTTAACTGCACCCAGACAGCTGTCACTGAAACCTTCTTTCTGCTTCTCCAATTTTAATTCCCTGACGTTGAAAATGAACTCCCATTCATTGGGCCATATCTCTTTAATGGTGGAGCCCCACTAATGTTAGATTCTGATTATCTTATTATTCACTTGTGGGATGTGGACATTGCTGGACTGGCCAGCAATTTCTTTGTTTTTAATTGTCTGTCCCTAGTTGCTGTTGAGAAGGTGGTGCTGAGCTGCATTTGTGCACGTCAAGTAATGGTTTATATTTTCTGTGCAAAATGCTTGCAATATTATAGTGGAAACACTTATCATTTTAAATGTATAGCTTACCAAGGTGGTGAAATCTGTAGAAGGTCATAAAAATGTTGCCAAGAGAATGGAGAAGATGAAACGGAACAATAAAAATGGATCTCTTATGCTGGGTTAAATGACCTTAACATTCAATCTTCTTTGATATTTTTAAGGCAAGTACCACAATAAAAAAAAAGCACAATGAGTGTAAATGTGGAAAAAATGTTACGTACTGTTTCCTTTTGAACAGTGTGTGATGCAAGAAGTGAATGTACTGTAAGAATGTTTTACAATCCAATACAATACAATACAACACAGCGCAGGAGAAGGGCTTTCAGCCCACTAAGTCTACGTTGATTCCTAATCCCTAATTAGACCTGCGACTTATTGTTCATATGGGGTTTCTATTCCTCTGTTTGCCTTCTGTTCGTGTGTCAATCAAAATATGCCTTAAGCATTGTTAAAGTGCCTGCTTCCACCACCTCCACTGGCAGTGTGTTTCAGGTGCCCACCACCCAGTGTATGAAAAAAATTCTCTGCAATTCTCCCCTAAACGTTCCCACTTTCACCTTGAACCTGTGCCCTCTTGTAGTTGACTTTCCACCCTGGGAAAAAGCCTCTGACTATCCACCCTATCTATGCCTCTCATAATTTTGTAACCTCTATCAGACAGTCCCCCTCAGCCTCTGACTTTCCAATGAAAACAATCCAAGTTTATCCAACCTCTCCCCGTAACTAAAACACTCCCGAACCAGGCAATATCCTGGTAAACCTTCTTTCCACCCTCCCCAAAGCATCCACTTTCTTCTGGTCATATGGCAATCAGAACGGCACATAATGTTCTAAATGTAGCCTAACCAAAATTTTGTACAGCTGTAAACATAACCTGCCAACTTTTATATTTGATGCTCCAGCCAATGAAGGCAAGCGCGCTATATGCCTTCTTTACTACCTCATCCACCTGTGTTGCCACTTTCAGGGATCTATGGGCCGGTATGCCCAGATCCCTCTGTATATCAAAGTTCCTAAGGGCTCTGCCATTTAATGTATAATTTACACCTGAAATTGATCTTCCAAAATGCATCACCTTGCTTTTTTCTGGATTAAACTCCATCTGTCATTTCTCTGCCCAAATCTGCAAACTATCTATATCCTGCTGTATCCTATGACAATCCTTCTCACTATCTGCAACTCCACCAATTTTGGTGTCATCCTCAAACTTACTGATCAGACTACCTACATTGTCCTCTAAATCATTTATATGTATTACAGAAGACAAAGGTCCCAGCACTGATCACTGCTGAACACCACAGTTACTGATCTCCATTCCGAAAAGCACCCTTCCACCCCTAGTCTCTGTCTTCTTTGAACAAGCTAGTTTTGTATCCATCTCGCCAGCTGACCCCAGATCCTGCCGGCCATAAGATATCTTACCAAATGCCTTACTAAATTCAATGTATACAAAGTTCACTGCCCTTCCTTCATCAATCATTCTTGTCACCTCCTCAAAAAACTCAACCATGTTGGTGAGACATAACCTTTCCTGCACAAACCCATGCTGCCTATCACTAACAAGTCCATTGAATAAATCCTGTCTCTCAGTATCTTTTCCAACAGCTTTCTCACCACCGAAGTCAATCTCATTGGCCTGGAGTATTTCTGTCTTCCTTAAACAAAGAGACAACTTCTGCCATCCTCCAGTCCTCTAGAGCCTCACCTGAGACCAAAAAGGATGCAAATATATCTGTTAAGGCCCCAGTTATTTCCTCCTTTGCCTCCCACAGTATCCTGGAATAGATCCCATCTGGCCGGGGGGACTTGTCTACCTTAATGCATTTCAAGTCACCCAATACTTCCTCCTTCATTATGTTCACCTGCCCAACATTCCTCATCTCCTTCTCTTTGCTGAATGCCAATGTAAAGTATTCATTAAGGATCTCACCCATTTCCTCTAGTTCCACACATAATCTCCCTCCTTTATCCTTGAGTTGGCTTACTCTTTCCCGAGCTAGCCTCTTGCTCCTAATATATGTATAAAATGCCTTGAGATTTTCTTTAACTCTGTTGGCCAAGGACATTTTAAAGTCCCTTTTAGCCCTCCTAGCTTCCCATTTGAGCTCCTTCCTACTTTCTCTATATTCTTCAATGACATTGTCAGTTTTTAGTTGTCTAGACCTTAGGTATGCATTCTTTTTTTTGAGTAAGCTGATAATTTCCCCTGTCATCCAAGGTTCCCAAATCCTGCTATTCTTGTCCTTCATTTTCACAGGAATATACAAGTCCTCTAATCAACTGGTCTTTAAAAGACTTCCACATGTCAGATGTCGATTTTCCCCAAACAGCCGCTCCTAATCTACATTCCTCAATTCTTGCCTATTTCGGTTATAGTTGACTTTCCCCCAGTTTTACACCTTCATCTGAGGTCCACTCTTGTCCTTATACTTAAGTATCTGAAAACTTACAGAATTATGGTCACTATTCTCAAAATGCTCCCCCACTCAAACTCTGATTACCTGGCTAGATTCATTTCCCAATACCAGGTCTAGTATGGCCCCTTCCCTCATCGGAATATCCATGTACTGTTTCAAGTAACCCTCCTGGACATGCCTAACAAATTGCTCCCATCTAAACCCCCCACATCAAGGGAGTCCCAATCAGTGTGGAGGAAGTTAAAATTACTCACCACAACAACCCTGTTATTTTTACGTCTTTCCAGAATCTGATGCCATATCTCTTCCTCTAACTCCTGCTGGCAGCTGGGAGGTTTGTAGTACAATCCCAGCGTAATGATTGCACACATCATATTCCTGAGCTGTACCCATACTGCCTCAGTGCAAAATCCCTCCAGGGTGTTCTCCCTCAACATAGCTGTGATAAGCTCCTTAACCAGTAATGCAACTCCCCCGCCTATTTTGCTTCGTCCTCTGTCTTGTCTGATACATCAATATCCTGGATCATTAAACTGCCAATCCATTTCCTCTTTAACCACGTCTCTGTGATAGCAACAATATCATAACTCCATGCATTCATCCAGGCTCTACATTTATCTATCTTACCTCTTATACTTGTTCCATTGAAGCAAATACAGTTCCACTGAACTCAGTAACCTCTCCGTCACTGCTCTTCCTCCTAGCTATATTTGCCCTAGTCTCAAGCTCTTCCCCAGTCTCTATACTTACTGAACTGCTGCTACAGTTCCCACTCCCTGGCCACATTAGTTTACACCATCCTGAGTGGCACTAACATTGTGCACTATTTGCAGAAGTTTGTATTACCTCTAATACTTCTCCTTTCAGTACAGAATTGTCTGTCTCACATTTGATGCAAACACTTCTCAACAATCCTGGGAAATATTGAAGAAATCTAAGCTTATTTGTCCGGAGCATTTGGTACAGAAACCTTTTCTTACTTTTTGCTTCTGGATTTGGCATCGGTTCCATAGTAACAGGGCTGGTGCAGACATCAATGCAGCAACTTAACTCTTGAAGCATCCGCAGTTCTTTCAGTTTATATCCAGATTTGAGATGTCAATATTTTTAAGGCATGAAGTAGCATAATACCAATCTACACAAAGAGCCTTAATAAAATAAAATCACTGGAAATCAGAGGAAAATCTCTCCATTGGTGGATGGTGGTTGTGGGATTTGGTGGAAAATCATCAACGCATCGAACATCATTGCAGGAGCTCTTGAGTGTTGTGGACCTAAACATCTTCAGCAACAGTATTCACATGCCCCAACCCCTTCACTCTCTGCTCCATCCATCAGATGATCAGATGTGAAGATATCTGTTGACACTTGAACAGCTCCATTCACAACTCCTAAAAAATTACACAATTCATATTGAAATAAACCATGCCTACATGCAACAAGACCTGGGCAACATTCAGGCCAGGCTTTTGCAACTCACAAGCCTTAGACAATAACCATCCCAGAAAGAAAAAAAGCATAATCATCTCTCTATGTAATTTATTGCATCACCATCATGGTATTCACCATTATCAACATCCTGGTGGTCACCATTGACCAGAAATGTAACTGAATGAGTCACTTCAGTACTGTAGCTACATGAAGAGGCTATTTTATAAGGTTCTTGAATTCCTAGAGTCAATCTGTCATTTGCAAAGTGCACAGAAGTCACGAGTCTGATGGAATACATTCCAATTGTCTACAGGAATGGAGCTCCGACAATACTCAACAAGTGCAACAAAATCCAGAAGAAAGAAGCCGCTTTGTCCTCACCCTTCTTCCATCTTAATTTTACCCCTTCACCATCAATGCACAGTGGAAGCCGTGTGTGTACCCTCTGAAAGGTACACAGCAGCATCTCACTGGAACTTCTTAATCAGTAAAACTCTTCCACAGGGAGTGATGGTGACAGAGTCATTGAATATTTTTAGGGCTGAGTTCAGTAAATTGATCAACAAAGGAGCCAAAAGTTACAGAGAGTAGAAAAGAAAGTAGAGGTGGGATCAGCCATGATTTCATCAAACAATGGAGCAGACTTGAAGGGCCAAATAGCATACTCCTGCTCCTAATGTATATGTAACTTCCAAACAAAAACTCCACTGTCCAGAAGAACCAGAGCAGCAGACACATGGAACACCACCATCTGCAAGATTCCTCCACCCTGTATAAGTCACACGACACCCCTGTTGTGGAAAAATCCCACTCTTCGCTCCTTATTAATAGTTCAAAATTATGGAACAATGTACCAAATTGTACAATGACCACCTACTCCACACACTGCAGATTAAACAAGGTGGGTTACCACAGCCTTCTCAAGTTCAGTAAGGAGTAGGCAATAAATGCTGACTTTGCCATGTCTTGTGAATGGATATTTAATAAAACAAAATCAACCTGCTGTATAGTGGAATAGAAACAGCGAAGTGTGTCTGTTCTATGACAGATAAAATGGAACTAAGGCATTCAAGGCATTCTCATTTATTTATACTCCCTCAGTCAGTAATCAACATGCTTGCCTACTATCACAATTGTTGAGACTGGTACTGCACAGATCTTGCGAAAACAGGATTTGGTAGAGCTGACAAGAATTGTAAAACACAGAGGTCATCAGCAATCTTTCAAAGCTGTATAGTCACGTGGAAATTTGCTCAGGCCACACCCTAGTCATTCCCTCTAGGAAATGATGCAGCTGTGTAAAACATTTAAAAGTATTGCATGCTGAGCAGGGGCCTCGTGTGGTGCAGTGGTAGTGCCCCTTTCCCTGGACTGGGAGGCCTGGATTCAATTCCCACCTGCTCCAGAAGTCTGTAACAATATCTCTAAGCAAGTTGATCAGGGGAAAAATATGTTAAATTTAAGTAAAGATATAAGGGGTGGGGAAGAAAGAAACAGAGGATAAGTTGATCAGTCAAGAGTACCTGAATGGAATAGATTCTGATCAACCTGTCTCTACCTCTGCTCCTGGGAACATTTGCACCAAGTAGAAAATTAAGAGTAAAGCTTTGCAGTTCTACAAAGGTGCATCAAAGTTTTATCTTAGGAAAGCCTCCATTATTTAGAGCAGTCCTTCAAAATGTAACCCTTTGTATCACTTTATTTGAGTTAGACATCCTGCACAGCCAGGTAGCAGGACTTTGACAGTGCTTAGGCCTTCAGTTCTCTCCCATCCTGATTCAGCAGGAGCTGTCTGCTACACGCTCTCATCAATGCCCCAATCTTTAAAACTCTCAAGATTCCCTTCTGCTGCTTTCATGTAAGTGCAGTCTGTACACCTCAGTGACAGAATACACACATCTACTAATCAATATAATGATTTAGTATAAATGTCTGTCTGGCTTATGTAAAGAAATTTTTACTGAGCAAGCATTTTTGCAATTTAATAACCTCAGCGAACCACAGAAATAAGGTCACAATTCAGATAACTGTGCATTTTAAGTTCTAAATTTTGCCATCACCCTGTTGCCCTCTGTAAGATTTTGTCCTTCCTTCAGTGAAGTATAGCCAATGCTTTTCATCCCTTGCCACCTGCTTTCTCTCAACTTCAACCAGAAGCTGTGGTTATTTTATTAATTTTTAATTCTTTGTATATTTTCTGATATTGACTTCCATTATTTTGTGGCTTTCTTATTCATTTATTATTAGCCCAAATGCCGCTTAGACATCAAGTTCTTAAATTCACCGTTTGATGTGACACCAGCTCCTCCTGATTGATTATTTCACTATCGCATTAACTAGGGGTTACACTGCCTTATCTACCTATCTTCTATCTCCCCAACAACTCAACCTCCAAGCCAACCTCCAATCTTATTCATTCTGAATTTTCTTTCATAATTCCAGATAATCCTCAGTTCACTCCATTAGCGACTCACTTTGTTCCCAGTTCACTTCATTGGATCTTACGTTGAGAGGTTTTTTGAACCAACAAGCCAAAAGAGAGGTTATGAAAGGTGACTCAATATATAACCAAATAAAGGGTCACATCAGGCTCAAAACCTTAGCTATGTTTCTCTCTCCACAGAGGCTGCCAGACATGCTGAGTTTCTGTGCTTTTTTTGTGTTTTTTTTAACTAAATGGACGTTGAGAAGCATGCTTTAAAGATGAAGACTGAACTGGAGAGACACAGATGCATTAGGAGTTGTTTCAGATAGCGACATAGAGATATACAGCATGCAAACAGACCCTTTGGTACAACTGGTCTGTGCCGACCAGATATCCTAAATTAATCTAGTCCCATTTCCCAGCATTTGGCACTTATAACTCTAAATCCTTCTTATTCATATATCCATGCAGATGCCTTTTAAACGTTGTAATCGTACCCACTTCCACCACTTCCTCTGGCAGTTCATTCCATATACGCGCGCGCGCGTGCACACACACACACACAAACACCCACACACACACACACTCACACACACAAACATACACACGCACTCACACACACATGCACACACACATGCACACACACACACACACTCACACACACATGCACACACACACATACACACACACACACAAACCCACACACACACACAAACACACACACACATACAAACACACACACACACAAACACACACACATATACACAAACACACACATACACACACACTCACACACATGCACACACACAAGCACACACACACACACACAAACTTCACACCACCTTGACCTTGACTATTCACCCTATCTATGCCCGTCATGATTTTATAAATGTCCACACGGTCATCCCTCAGCCTCTGACATTCCAGGGAAAGTAGCCTCAACTTATTCAGCCTCTCCCTGTATCTCAACCCCTCCGACCCCGGTAATATCTTTGTAAATATTTTCTGAACCCTTTCAAGTTTCACAACATTTTTCCTATAGCAAGTAGACCAGAACTGAACACAATATTCCAAAAGTGGTTCAACTAATGTCCTTTACAGTCACAACATGACCCCCCAATTCCTATACTCAATGGACTGACCAACAAAGGCAGGCATCTTCTTCACTACACTGTCTACCTGCGACTCCACTTTCAAGGAACTATGAACCTGCCCTCCAAGTCTCTTTGTTTGGCAACAATCCCCAGGGCCTGACCATTAAGTGTTTTAGCCCTGTCCTGATTTGCCTTTCCAAAATGCAGCACCTCACATTTATCTAAATTAATCTCCATCCGAGGAGAGTAGTGGGGTTGTCTGTGCTGAAACTTTGAAATATTTTGAGACCTGGTGAAAATTGGCATCCACTGTGAAAGTTAAAGGTATGAATAATGACAATTTGTGCACAACACCAGAGGTGATAACCACTCAGAGAACATGAACAAAGGAACACTGACAAAGATAATTGGTGAAAAATAAAGTTCAGCGTGCAAGAGATATCCACATAAGCAGCTGGTTTCAATACGAGTTTCTTTGGGTAGATATGCTGCCATAAACCACTCTTGTAAAGTGGGTATAGAGATATACTAATGTGAAGTGGTGAAGTATCAAACACTAAGCAGAAAAGACATACTTGAGTAACAAAAAGTAGATATTACATTATAGTAAGATAACTGGCTGTACTAGCTTAAGACTGGTTAACAACTTATAATGGACCAAACCAAACCCCCTTCTAATATATCAAGGAGATAGCCTGGGTCCAAACGTTTATCTTATTAAAGGCAAGCACAAGATGTTGTGTTCCAGATGTAATTCAATTAGTTACACTACCCAGCTGTCAGCAAAGCACACTTTATTCATAGTATCCTTACAGTGTAGAAGCAGGCCATCAAATCCACACAGACACTTCAAGGAGCTTGAGTCCCTGGCACTGTGAGGCAGCAGTGTTAACCATTGAGCCACTGTTCTTACTCTAGAACTAAAATACCGACAAAAGGGAGAAGAACTGGTATAACTTTAATTCTATTGGAAAACATAACAGAATAATAGGTTATGTAACTACTAAACAGCAACTGTACCAATACAGTAACATCCTATAAACACACCCTTGACAAAGGTAAAACCAGTAAAACAGATTGTCTCACATGTGACTCTGGCAGCAGAGAGAACACAAGCTTTTCGCTGTAGCTGAGTGAGACATATAGCTGCTTCCATAACCAACCACCCAACAACTACTGAAAGCTAAACTAAAACCTTGGTTCGGTAGGAGCCTAACTCTATCCATTCGTACTGCTTCTATTGTTCTAATATTTTTTAAAAATCCCAAGACTTAACAATCTGATTACTTTATTGGCTTGGAAGAGACAGCTCAACACATATGGTTCAAAAGATCTCTTCAAAAATAAAA
The DNA here is from genome assembly GCF_021869965.1 of Rhincodon typus. Classification (NCBI taxonomy): domain Eukaryota; kingdom Metazoa; phylum Chordata; class Chondrichthyes; order Orectolobiformes; family Rhincodontidae; genus Rhincodon; species Rhincodon typus. The sequence goes on along the minus strand of NC_063359.1, from coordinate 10,156,917 downwards.
GACAAAATACACCTCTTAAAGCCATAGTATTATCATCTACTAGAGAAGAAACATTGTTTACACTTCAGAGGTAGTATCTAGGTCTGTACTACAAGTCTATGGACTGTCAAATTGATTAACTTAAAACCAATGTAGGACAACTAGAGCTGACTATCTCATTTACATCATAGACCAAAGCTATTCCGAAACTTCTGTGTTAATCCCTTCAGTTCAACTGTCTTATACAACATTGTGATCATATGTTGTGGCAAAGTTGAAGTTGTAATTGATTTTCTGGGGATTTATTCAACTTGCATGTATGACTTTCTCAGGTGACAAATACCAGATTATGCTGTTCATCTGTTTATTGCAGCACAGAATTCCTTCTAATCATTCAACTTAATGAACTTCGTATTTAGTTTTCAACTGATAGTAACAGTCTAAAACAGAATAAGTTCTAATGACTAATGTTAAACGACAGAGTGGTTAATTTGCACTGAAAAGATTGTTTTGAGACATCTTGCTCAGTTATTGAATTGAGCTCTCACTATTCAAGAATATTAGTGAAGAGGATCACTTAAAGAAAAGTCTCAGTGCTATGTTACCAACTATTAGAGCTCTCCTGTAAAGTCCAAAACAAAAGGCAGACTAAATAAAATAAAATGTCAGACGGAAGCATGCAAGTAACCTCAAAGGTATAACTATTAAAGTTTTTAAAAGTCTTGAAGCAAAAATTTCCACACACCTTAACTGATGGATGTTAAAAGCATATCCCTTGTGGGTCTCTGAAATAAAAATTAGAATATTGAAATAATATTTGTCACCCAATCTGATCTCAATACGCAATTCACAACTTACCACTAAACCATTCAAATGATTGATCTTGATTGATGAATCTCCAATTTGCAAGAAACATACAAAAAATGATGTTGAAATGAAAAAGTGGCTTGTATATATAAGGCATGTAACAGATTAAAGCATCAATTTTCAGAAACTGAAGTGAAGTTTTAAAACTCTGAATGCCTTACTTCTGAAAATCTAAATTCATTCATTCATCTGGAAACCTACCTCAAATGGATGAACAAACAAGACTTGTTAATCTGCTAAACACCTTAAACACAAGGCAATTTGCATATTAATAAACCTCTGTCGACATGTGTAAGCAAGCTCTTTCTGAATTTCAGTGTTTACCATGTAAATTTGTTCAGTAATCTCCAGACGTCCATGAATTCCCAATCATTAAAGGTAGGGCAGTGACTGAATTGCTTTCCTTTGAACAAATATACTGTCATTTGGTGATTATAATGCCTCTTTATTAACTGGAAGTGAACTATGGTTTCAAATCAATATTTAACACTTTGCATATCATATCACAAAAGCCAGGGACTCTGATTGCAGAAGGCCCAGAACGGGGACTCTTGGTGTTGGCAAGGTGGTGGCTGTAGCAGCATTTTGTGTTGTCCAGAGCAGGAGTTCCTGGAGTCATTGAGATGGCAGTAAAGCTGGGATCTCCTGGTTGCGGGGCGAGTGTGGGTTCAGCACAGGCCCTGGCATCAGCATCGGCGGTGGCATTGGTGAGTTGGACCCAGCGGCAAAAAGCTGGCACCTAAAGAGAGGCGACTCTTATGTTGGTGGGTATGACAGAGGCGGTAGCAAGGTGGTGGAGGAAGGGTAGGGGTGCAGGTGTCATTGGTGAGCCAACTCGGGGATCAGGGCTCTCTTTCAGTTATATCTTTTATCCTTTTTATTCTTAACTTATTCAAAATGGCACCAGATTGTGGTGACAGTTGAAGCTTTTCATTGTATTTTACTGTGTTATTCATCATGATTTGAAAGTGATAATAAATCATTCATTCATTCATTCAGTTATTTAGAGCTATACATTGGTTGACTCAAACAGTGTATTACCTGGGCAGTGCTGGGGTGTTAGACGGGCAGCAATCTAGGAGAATCACACTATTGGAGGGGCAGTACTGAGGGAGTGCTGCTCTGTAGTAGTTGCTGCCTTTTGAATTACATGTTAAAGCAAGGCCTTCTCAGGTGGGCATACAGAATTCAATAGCACAAACATCAAACAAGAACAAGGGATTTATTCTTGGTGCCCTGGAAAATGATAATTTCTCAAGAGACATCACAAAAGCTGGTTGCCTGGTCATCATCGCATTGCTATTAATGGGAGATTGCTTTGCACAAATTGACTGCTGAGCTTCCTATAACACAACAGTAACTAAATCTCAAAAGTAATCCAGTGATAAAAAGTGCTTTGGGATCCTCTCCCTATCAGTACCGTTACCATTTATTGCAAATAACCAGACTCTACCCACAAATAAACAGTTTTTAGCCGTCAGCATATAACACTACGAAGTAAAACTCTAATACCTTTATAAATTCTTCCTTATATACACACAGACAGAAAAAGCAAACCACAGGGTAGGGGTAGATGGAAATAAAAAACAGGGAAAACTGTTCAGTGCTTCCCATTCACAAGGGCAACAACGATAACTCCAGAAAAACCGAAAGAATTGCGGATGCTGTAAATCAGGAACAAAAACAGAAGATGCTGGAAAAGCTCAGCAGATCTGGCAGCATCTGTGAAGAAAAATGTTCTGAGGGAGGGTCACTGGACCCGAAACATTAACTCTGATCTTTTTCTTCTCAGATGCTGCCAGACCTGCTGAGCTTTTCCAGCAACTTCTGTTTTTGTTCCTGATTAAGATAACTCCTCTGATTCATTTGTTACTCGGAACGTTACTGCTCAGTTGTCCTTCTCTGAATGCTTCCACCGGCTTACATGAGGCACGGGGTGGCTAATTCACTTATAAAAGAACTGTGGCTTATTAATTGAAAATCATAACTTGTAGCAACTGCTGAAGAAAAGACAAACTTAAAGTGGATTACTGCAGAGAATGGAAACAGAGCTCTTAAGCTATTGGTAGTCTGAAGGCTTTGCTTTATCTTGCTCACAGCCTCAAACAATTCGACTATTTGACAATCAATCACATAATAGTTGGCAGATGGAAGACTTCAGTCATTGGTAATGAGTCACAAGTCTACAAACCATTCTGCTATTTTGTGCCAACCAAAGCTCTATCAGTTTGTTATCGTTCTTTCTCCTACTAAATCTATCCTGCGGCCCCAGTCTGTCTGCAATCACTGCTGTATCCCATACATGTACAAAACAGGGTTCATAATGTGTATCAAGTTATTTGCTTTCAAACCATGCAGCAATCCTTGGCTTTAAATCAGCTGTTTTAACATTTTAGTCCACAATTTTAAAAAACACACAAAAATAAAGAGACCCAGACTTCACATGAGACAGTTGATAGTTCAAAGCAAATAATGAGCTAAAACCTATTATCATTTCTGCTTCTTGTTTAAAGATAAGATCTCATACTAAGTTCGAACTGTTAGTTTCAACACTTTGCTTGATTCTGTGAAGCTGACAAACAAGAATTGAATTGCTTTCAGTATAATTGAACCACAGTTGTTTAATTCAGATCCTAGAGTATCTTTAGGTCATCAAAACAACTTCTCACAAGTAGCCGTTCTGTTAATTATTTCATCGACAGAAATTCAAAGTCAACCACTTAACAAAAAACTTAAACAATTACTTGAAAACCAATATAAAACTGTAACACTTAATAATATTATTAACATTCTTTACCCAGAATTAGAACTTGCTTCAGTACTTTCCATTGTTTCAGTGAGTTGGTTCAAATGAATACAATGAGAGTTCAAAGTCTTTGGTTGATGCTGAATTTTTTGATTTTACTGGTTTGTCAGTAGGGTTTTACTAGTTATCTCAGTGCCACCCAGTAAAGAAGAGTTGAATCAAGCAGTTGCACAAAAATGTACATGTGGACAAAGGACTGCTGGATGATGGTCTTTCCTCCATTTCTGAGATCAAATACCTTGTCATTATCACCTTTCAAGGTCAACAGATGAGTCAAGGGTCACACAATTGACTGTACCACAGTGTTGTTACTCCCATCATGCCAATCCATGACAATTTTGGTCACCATTTTTCACTTGTAACCATGTCAAAAGCCAGCTAGGACAAAATAAAATGGAACTGTATTTGAGAAACAAAACTTTGGAGTTTGTTTCACAGTTACAGTTAGGAAGAGCTCAGACAGCCATGCTATGGGATGAACATAACATGTCTGCACCTCAGAGAAACAGAAACTCAAAGTAAAATGTTATTTTTAAAATGATTCCTTGATAAAGAAAGCACTTACATCTATGTAATATTTCATCATATCACCCAGAGATGTCACAAAGTGCTTCTCTAAAGTCAGTGACTCATGTTCAATATTTAGAGCTTTGGCAGATGTCATTGGCTTCAGAAAGTCATGAAATAAGATATTTAATGTTCTCTTCAACTCTCATCAGAACAATGCCTTTTCCCAACAATTATTTTCTTCTAAATCCAACAGTCGATGAATGATCCAAAATCCTTTTATTTCTTAAATTCCATTTCAAATGATCCAACAAATTAGTTTTGAAGAGTCAGAATGATTAGAACCTATGCTGATGTAAAAAGCTTTGTTAAACAAATTTGGTCCTGAGACTAGAACTATTCCAGCTCAATAGTACATGATATAAATTTGATTATTGAAGCAATTTATGAGACATGTGGAACTGACAGGGAAACCACTTCCCCATCAAATATTCTGCAATCAGAGTTAACCATCTTACATCTATGAGAAACACAATAGCCAGCTTCTGTTCAGAATCATTCTATAGTTCTACAGAAACCTGACATTCAGCTGTTCATCCATTATACTTATGGCATTGTAAATCAAGAATCCCTTTTTTTGACAGCAGAGAAGAAAACCATAAAGCTATTATGTTTATTCTAGCTCTTTGAAAAAAAATTATCAAAATTAGTCCTGCATTGCGACATTTTCCCCAAGGTCTACTCATGTTCTAGTAGTTCACCTTCCTTTACTGGGAATACACTCCTGGATTTGGAATGTACATTACTGTGCCTACTCACAAGCATAATTTCAGCATAATTTCTCACAGAGATATCACTTCATCAAATTGGTACTGCCCTAGGTTTCTCCAAGCTCCAATCCTCAATTGCACCAAGCAAATATCTCTATTTTTAGCTGGACTTAAATTTTGATGGCCCTAAGACTTTTTCTATGTGCTCCCATGGCTTTACCTGAGCCCAAATTCCAAATTTTAGCTTTATTACTGGCTCCCAGGACTTCCTTAAGCCCTTAATACTTTGGATGCGATCTTTCCTTTTTCCTATGTATCTGACTGATCAGCAGCCAAAAGGTAGCAACATTCTTCTTCTACAGCTTTTGACTAACTAACTGAAACTGCGTGTTTAGTAACCCTTAACTCTGCGGGGTGACTTATTGGAAACTTCCCAACAAGCCCTACCCTTATTTACAGGCAAGAATGCACATAGCTACCAGTGTAGCAAAATTTTTCTTGAATATTACAATTCTGCTAGAAACATTTTGTTTAGAGCTCCTACCTCTAATTACCTACAGCACAAATGAATATGAATAAATAGATTTCATCTCGATCATCATAAATTTCATTTCTGAGATGCCTCTGTTGTTGCACATCACAAAACACAAAAGGAATTTGCTTTTACAAAACAAACATTTGGAATAAAGTGGTACTCCATGTTATTCATCCAAAAACATGACTTCATTGTCACCCAACAGAATTGTACTTGCCATGTGCCTTTCCATATCCCCAGTCTCTTCGTGTCCTCATACAGATTACAGCAATTATGATTACAAACTACGGTTTTAATAGGTTCAGTATAATTGGTGAACTTCGAGTCTGTACTGCCCCTTCCCACGTATAGGTAATTTATATAAAAGTAGAAAAGCAATGGCCCTAATATTGACCCCTAAGGGACACATTTGCATTGTTGCCTCCAGTCAGAAAAGCATTTATGCACAACAACCTCCCTCATTAACCCACAATCCTCCAAGTAAGAATTAAGTTTATTTTTGATAATGCTATCAAATAGTTTTCCATCTATTTTAAACTGACTTTATCTCTCACCTCTGATTTGTAACATTTGTTTGGGGGGGTGATAACCCAGTGGTATTAGCACTAGATGTTTAATCCAGAGATGCAGCTAACATTCTTGGGTACACAGGTTCAAATCCTGCCATGGCAGATGCTGGAATTTGAATCCATTACATTCTGAAAAGAAGAGGTTAATGATGACAATCAAACTGTGGTCAATTGTCAGAAAAAACCCATCTGGTTCACTAACGTCTTTTAGGGAAAGAAACTGCTATCCTTACATCATCTGGCCTACATGTGACTCCAGACCCAGAGCAATATGGGTGACTCTTAACTCTTCTCTGAGCAATTAGGGATGGGTAATAAATGCCAACCTGGTCAGTGAGGCATTATCCTATGAATAAATAAAAGGAAACCTACTGTCACCACTTGCATATTGAAAGGGCATTGAATGTTTCTTGTCAGAGATTCTGCTATCTCTACCCTAGCTTTCCTCAGCAACTAAGGATGCATCCTAGTAAGACCATTTGAATTGTTAGCTTTGAGAGATACCATCCTATTTAAATACTCCTTACTATCTCTTTGTATCTGATCCAATATCTCTACTCTCCCATCCTCTGCTACTATTTTAACTTTACCTCTTCTCTTGTGAAGGCAGATGCAAAGTACTCATTCAGGACCAAAACCATCTCCTCAGCTTTCACAAAGTTGACTTTTTTTGTGTCAATCTTGGCCAATATTCCTTGAACTATATTTTTACTTTATAAATGTATATAAAGATTTTTGAATTCTTTTATGTACCTTATGTTTTATGTAATCTTCACTCTCTTTGGCATTCCCATTTTTGATTCAGTTTCTGTGTTTTCTGTATTTTATCTTTTGTTTATCAAACTTTGTACAAGACATTCATCATTTCCCGTTCTATTTCACTCTCTGTTTACTTTGTCGAGCAGAAAGCTCCAGGTTTTGATGGAGTATCTTTCCACCATCAAGTAATATCCTTGGTTTGTGCCTGACTTTATACCTGCCATGAGGATCTGTCATTGCTTTTTTCATTTGCTTCCTGGCCAGTGTACTTCTACTGAATGTCTCCTCAAATCACTGACTTTGTCTCTCTTCAAATTGGATAGTCGCATCATTGTTTTTCTCTGTCCCTTTCCAAGGCCAAAGTGCATAATGACACCATTTCCTTCATGATCATCCTCTGAAGCATTCTCTAATTGCCAGGCTCCATTCTGTACAACTAGATCCAGTATTGCTAATTCCACATTGGACTAACATGGCACTCATTAGTTTGGGCAGAAGAACTTAAAAAAAAGATGCTGGAGTCAGCTATTCAGTCCCTTAAACCAGCTGTACCACTAAATAAGAACATGATTGATATGATTATGATCAGAGCTCCACTTTCCAGTCTTCTCCACTTAATCTTTGACTTCCTTGTAGATCAAATGGAAGCCCTTATTCTAAAAGCTGACTCTAGATTTGCCCTTCTACCTACCCCTCTTTATCAGCAATATCATAGCTTCTCTTCTGTCCCTTAACTATAAACAAATGGATTTAGCTTTGAATTGGCAAGTATATTGTTTCACTGTAGAACTGTAATCTTATACTTTATCAATAATGCTATGGACGTGGAGATAGCATCGATAGTTGCTTTTCCATATTATTTGTTTTATTCTCTAGTGGGATGTGGTGTCACTTCATGACCAAGATTTCTTACCCATCCCTAATTGCACTTGAGAAGCTGGTGGTGAGCTGCCTTCTTGAACCACTGCAGTCCATGTGCTGTAGGCAGATCCGCAATGCCCTCAGGGAGGAAATTCCAGGATTTTGCCCCAGCGAAAGGATGGTGATATATTTCCAAGTCAGGATGGTGAGTGCCTTGGAGGGGGACTTGCAGGTGGTGGTGTTCCCATGTATCTGCTGCTCTTGTCCTTCTAGATGGAAGTGGTCACGGGTTTAGAAGGTGCTATCTGAGGTTCTTCCGCAAATTTTTGCAAGGCAGCTTATATTATTTTAGGTGTGGCTCAATTAGTAGCATTTTTAGCAACATTGTTGCAGTTTCTCATACCCCTTCAAGATGTCAGCACAAAAACCAAGGCTGACACTCCAGTACAGCACTCTTCTTCACTGAGGAACTTCACGCCTTCAGCCATAGCTTAAAGGCTCACAGTAGTTATGTCGTACCTTGCTGTTCAGTGCAAGCAGAAAGGCAGACAGCTTATCATAGCTGTCAGCACTCATCAGTCAAGAAGATGGACAGTTTGCTCCCTGGCACCATCCTGTCTCGATGTTACACCTGTAGCATATGCCAGCATCATTTGCTGCAAACACATTGCCTATAAAACAATCAAAGTGATTTGATTTATTTATCGTCACATGTCTTTTATTATGAAATACAGTGACAAATGTTGTACAGTCATGCCACCCTCTTAAAACACAGAGAAGTAAACCAATACATAGAATATAAAGGCAGAACAATAAAGAAATAATGAAATAAACTTTGCAGTCCTTCTTGTTTAGCGGTCTGCCATGAGTCTGGTGGCCAGGCATGGGTCCCCTTCAGCGCTGCTGGAATGAAAGTTGCCACTCTTCAGTGCAATGTTGCCTCCACTGTTGCCCTCGGCACCATGAATCCTCGCTGAACCTCCCCAATGCAAACGCCAATGATATCACTGGCTTCAACTCTTCCGCCTCCATGAGACCGCTTCGGGACCACCTCGCCAATGCATCCGCCACCAATGATGCCGGGCCCCGCACTGGGCGCCGGCTTCGCCACCGCTGCCTCCATAAATCTGTGCCGAGTGCAGATGCCTCCAGGAACACAGACTCGCCTTGGACACCATTGCCACGGGTCCACACCGGACCCACTGGAGTCTGCACTGGGCCCACTCGCCACTATCGATGTCATCTCCACAACCGAGCTCTTCAACAAGAGCTAAGTAAAACAAAGGAGAAAAAAAAGGTGAAAACAGAGGGGAATAAAAGGAATGAAAAGAAAAACAGACTGCGTGGATGAGCTCTGGGCTCAGAAGCCTTACTCCACCACCATCATCATGGCCATATCTCCGAGTGGCACTCAAACTGTACGCTACAATGTGCCTCATGTTAGTCAAATGACTCCCTCAAACTCTCTTCCTTGTTCTTGCCAGTCCACTTTAACAGACAGCAAAATACAGACTCTTTAACAAAAATGCTTCAGTCAGTGCACTTGGAATTGTTTTACCATCAGCTTTATTGTTTTCATTGGGATACCCATAAAAGCGAACCTTTCCTGATTCCTTCCACTTCTCCACAAATTACCACTGCAAAGAGTGGAGAGAAAATGTTCTAATAATTCACCACCATATCCCTAAATGCCATGATCTCAGATTTAAGTGGCCTTGAAGTATTGAAGAAGTTTGCACCCACTTTTGAACTGGATGGCAATCCGTACAGCCACCTTTGTGATGACGACAAAAGTTCTCACAGGTGAACATACATCAAAATGTTTCAGAGATAGTAGGAACTGCCGATGCTGGAGTCTGAGATAACGAGGTGTAGAGCTGGATGAACACAGCAGGTCAAGCAGCATCAGAGGAGCAGGAAAGCTGATGTTTTGGGTCTGGACCATTCTTCAGAAATGGGGGAGGGGAAGGGGACTCTGAAATAAATAGAGAGAGGGGGAGGCAGTGATTGAAGGTGGATAGTGGAGCAGATAGATGGAAAGAAGACGGACAGGTCAAGGAGGCGGGGACGAAGCTAGTAAAGGTGAATGTAGGCAGGGAGTTGGGGTGGCGGTTGGTCAGTGAGGAGGGAGAGTCAACAAAATGCTTCACCTTGCTGCATCCTTTCCACTGAATAAGCTATTGAATGGATCACATGCTTCTGTAGGTGGTGTTAATGTCTCAAGGTGGCTAACATTCTAGGCCGAGTCTGCAAATCCTGGATAAAAATAATCACAACCTGATTTCCCTTGCCATGCCAGCTCCTTGCTGCTGAAATTATTCAGTCATGAAGTCCTGAATATTAAATATTTCATCTGATCTGACAGATTATCAAAGCAAGTAATCCTCCTCATTACTGAAGCTACTTTATTCAGATCGCTACACATATACTTTTGCCACAGTCAAATAGACAATTAAAATTACATTTAATATTCAATTAATTCAGATCTTTGAAATTGTCAGTGCAGTTAAGTATTCTTTGTTGTATCTCATTAGTGCATGATCCATCTAATTGGTTTCTTACATATATAGAATTCTTATTTTGTCCGTGCAGCTCATTATTTGAAAAGCAAGAATCACAGTGACAACTTATGATGGTATGTCATGAATTTAAAACTTTTCTTTCATAAAACAATGATATGAACCATTAATAAAAACTGTAAGAACTGCAGATCCTGTAAATCAGGCACAAAACCAGAAGTTGCTGGAAAAGCTCAGCTGGTCTGGCAGCATCTGTGATGAAAAAAAATCAGTTAATATTTCAGGTCTGGTGACCCTTCCTCAGACCCACCCTCCAGTTCTGAGGAAGGGTCTCAGGGCCCAAAATGTTAACTCTGATCTTTTCTTCACAGATGCTGCCAGACCAGCTGAGCTTTTCCAGAAACTTCTGGTTTTGTGCATGAACCATTAATGTTGGCTAAAATAATGGTTCTGAAGAGTTAATGTTCATTGTACATTGGCTTCAACCATCCTACTAATGTCTCACACAATGAAGACAAGGAGATATAGAATCATAGATTCATACAGCATGGAAACTGACCCTTCGGTCCTACTAATCCACACCGACCAGGTTCCCAAACTAAACTAGTCCCACTTGTCTGCATTCCCGTATCCCCCCAAACCCTTCTGATTCATATACATATCCAAATGTCTTTTAAATGTTGTAACTGTACCTATGTCCACCATGTTCTCTAGCTGTTTATTCTACGCACATGGACAACTCTCTGTGAAAAAAGGTTGCCCCTCATGTCCTTTTCAAATCTTTCTCCTCTCTCCTTAAAAATATGTTCCTCGGGGGGAAAAAAAAAAGAAGCAAAAAGAAAAGCAGATGAGCCCCAAGCTCAGAAGCCCTCCTCTCCTACCCTAGGGAAAAGATACCTGCCATTCCCATTACCCATGTCCCTCATGATTTTATAAATTTCTAGGAGGTTAGCCTCAACCTCCTATGCTCCAGTGGAAAAAGGTCCCTCCTTGTAGCCTCTCCTTGTAACTCAAACCTTCCATTCCCAGCAACATTCTGGTAAATCTCTTCTGAACCTTCACCAGCGTGATAATATCTTTCCTATAACAGGGTGACCAGAACTGCACACAGTATTCCAGAAGAGGCCATACCAACACCCTGTTCAACCACAACAGAATGTCTCAACTCCTATGCTTAAAGATCTGAGCAATGAAAGCAAGCATGCTAAACGCCTTCTTAGCCAGCCTGTCTACCTGTGATGCAAATTTCAAAGAATTATGTACCTGAACCACTAGGTCTCTCTGTGCTGCAACACTACCCAGAGCCCTACCACTAACTGTATAAGTCCTGTCCTTGTTTATATTACCAAAATGGTCTGAGCAGAGTCTGGTGATCCATGCTTTTCCAGTCCAGGGACTATGCCACATTGATTCCTGCAATCAAGTGCAAGCATCCAGGATTTCAGGCAAGTCAATCATGGTGCTGTTAAGACATCAGTCTATGGATGGGATAACAAGGTGTAGAGCTGGA
>NC_063359.1:10117522-10144835 GCF_021869965.1 Rhincodon typus | reverse complement strand
GAAGAAGGGTCTAGGCCTGAAACGTCAGCCTTCCTGCTCCTCTGCTGCTGCTTGGCCTGCTGTGTTCATACAGCTCTACACCTTGTTATCTCAGATTCTCCAGCATCTGCAGTTCCTACTAACCCCAGTCTATGGGTGGGCTGCTTTTACCTGCAATGAGACAATGGGGGAGGAAATTAGGTACGATGGAATTAAATAGAAAATCTGTTAGTGGTGATACATGGACAGGAGAGCTGGTATCCTCTTTGAATGAGTACAAAGCACAGAAAGAGTCAACAGTTTGGAAAGATGAGGTGAGAGAGAGCTGTTGGATGGACATAATGCCTACAATACTGAAACCGGTTGTCCATGAGCCTCAGTGCGATGTGTGTACAGTGGCAGAATCAGAGCATGCTAGGGCTGTGAGTGTGAGAAGATGTAGATGGTCATTGACTTTCCTAAACTGGAGGACATTCTTTTTTTACCTGGGACATAGCAGTGACCCGGGCTGGCTGGAACTCAGGGTGTGCCCACCTGTGGCAGTCAACAGGCAGAATGACTACCCTCCTCTCCATCACCCCATTCACAACATTTCCGGATCCCTTTCTGTTATGCAAGGAGCAAGCTTCTCCTCCCTATGGTCCACGGATTTGTTAATAACATTGGAATATCACCGTGTGAAGGGCCAAAACTTGACGAGCAGCTTCTGTAGTGTTGCACATCCCGTCTGATGTTTTCTGAAGAAGGGTCCCGACCCGAAATGTTAGCTTTCCTGCTCCTCTGATGCTGCCTGGCCTGCTGTGTTCCTCCAGCTCCACACTGCATTATCTCTGACTCCAGCATCGGCAGTTCTTACTATCCCATTTGATGTTCAGCTGCGCTTTAAAATACGGCACCAGGAGTGTGAATGTTAGAAGGCCAAGCCATGGTGAGCCCTCCTGCGTCTCCTGCCTTGCAGATTGCCCATGAAAAGCACCAAGAGCCCCGGTATATTATTAATGAAGTAGAAAGCAGAAGATTGCAGTAGTGAGAAACTCTCTCTGAGCCATACTGGACCATGTATCATAGGCCTAACTCAACAAAACATTTTTAACTGTATCTTTAACAAACATAATGTTCCCAAGTCCAGAGTTCTCTTTAGTTATATCAGGATGTTCCTGCAAAGATTGCAGAATATGAAGCACAAAATCACTTTTCTTTCTATAGTAATTCTGCTGTCTGAGTATTGTTATTGGAGGACTACTTTAAAGGTAAGATCAGGCAACTTTCACTAACAGAGGATGTAATCTGTCCAGTTAAGATCGCAGCACTTTGCCATCATTACTGTACACCCAATATTTTATTGTCCTTGCAAAAATTCACTCTTGGTGTAATTTCTTATGCATAATTAAAAAAAAATTATGTCAGAACATAAAAACTAAGTCACCTCAAAGCAGCCTCAACATCAAAGCCAAAATAGTATTTTAAAAAAACGGCGAAAATAAAGTCTTAAATCTTCATACTCACTCTCCTGCACATGTATTTAACGGAATTCATTCAGATCTAGTAATGTGGCTGTTTCTCCCAAATTTGTACTGACTTTGATAATATTGAGGGGAAGGGAAATGAGACACATACAGACGTTTAAGAAGCTCTCACATCCCATATAATCACAGTCCATCAGCAGATACTTGTCTACCAACGGTATCATGTTTATTTCTCTGTCTCTAGAAAGCTACTGGGCATGGAGAGTGCCTGTTTCCTTGCTGGCCCAGCCCAGCCCTGTGCTGAGTCATTCTGGTTTAAAAGATCCTTGATGAATTGACTTCAATGGAGCAATTTTCATCTCCCAGGCCATGTAACCCCCAGACAGTTGCCAACCAAATTAAAAGATCCCAAGTAGAGAGGGTTAAGGAGATGATACAATTGATGTAACCAAGCTAAACCAGGCAATTCCTACATGATGAACCATTGCTCTGGAGGCCTTTTGTTCCTGACCACATGGAACCTTTTACAATTGTTTTCTTCACATTGCAAAACCAAAAGCAAGGCATTTCTGGTTTGGTCCCCCATCTGACACCTGAAATATATTGGTTTCATTGCAATCTTCAATAACAAAGATTCATTCACAATTTCCTTCTGGTGTCAATTGAGCAGCATAAAAGTGTCAAAAATTATTCTAAAGTCATAAATGTTCAAAGTAACTTCCTAAAGTGAACATTTGTAGCAGATTTCGTTTCTTATTTGAGTGATGCTATTCATTTGTTGTCACTGTCTACTGTTGTGCTACCTCACTCTTGATACCCCTTGTCTTTGCAGTAAGGCTTATTTTGTTATTATAGAGAATAGGTGCATGCACATTTAGAAGACCCTTCCAGTCTAATAGTTTGACCAAAACTGTCTGAAAGTTCAGCAAATTTTAATCATTAATTGCAGTGCGTCCTCAGTAAAGAGAATTTAAATAAAGATAACCACTATCACACTTCAAAAGTTTCCATAATGTTGTTAATTTATGGTTTTATGTAATGGAGTGCCTTTTGTTATGGGTATATTGTTCTGCTTATTGCAAACACTCTAACTATACAACACAACTTGAGCAACTAGATTGCTCAAACAAAAGTATATTATTTATTTAAAAATCAGATTATATAGTCAATGATAATTGAGAGGCTCTGTATACATGTCTGACTTGTAGGGTTGCTGCTGTATCTTGTTTACAGATTCGTGAGATTATACATTGCACCCTGCCATGCGTAGTGATAGACAGCAGTTTAAGATACATCTCTACAAATGTTACATGTTCACTACATTACAACACATAACACCACATGTATTGTTAGTGCCCATACACAAAATTTGCAAATTTTCTTATTTTGCATAGGGTTTGAGCTATGCTCGTAAGTGGCAATGAATTTCAACGGAAATATTTACGAAGGACTAAGGATGTTTGTGCGTGACAGAGCAAAATCAGCATAAATAACTTCCACATATATTTCAACAGAAACTGCTGTATGAAGGCACATAACTACAGCCAGACCTTTGCAGGTCATTTCAAACTATCCGGAGTTAATTTATGGAATTTTTTTGAGTGACAGAAATGCTCAAGAAACAAGCCGGTATTAAGTAATACATTTAATGACATGTTTTTCAGAATCTGGTGAAGCCAAAATTTCTGTAAAATATCAACCTGACAGCCAAATGTCTAAGGTGGAATCCAGTTGCAGCTTTACATTGCATGCACCTCCTAGAAGATACACATTTATTTGACAATTATATATTTCCAAAACTGCAAATGTAATGTGATAAGAAGATTTTATGTCCAAAGAACTTGTATGGAACTTTCATCCACTGATAACAAATCTAAAATATAGAAGTGATCTCTGATAGTGTAGTTAAGATAAACAAAGCTATAGTGTTTGTTATCAGAATACAATTAATATTGAAGAAAATTGAAGTTAAACTGGAATTTTGTGACATTATTTCTTGGAGGGGTTAATTTCAACAAAACATTATACTATATTCCAAAAACTTTAGAAGTTTTAAGGCAGTTTAATATGATCTCATTTGATTTGGTCTGTTTTTAAAGAAACTGCATTAGCTTGTGCAGGGTCAATGAGTTTAGTGGCGAATAGCTCTCAGGAAGTTAGGATACCATGTAATTAAGTGGACTAGACCATTTTGAAATGTAGATTTTTCTAAAAAAACTTTTAACATATTGAAGTAGGTGATTAACAAATGATAGTGTGGTGACTTACACAAAGTGTCAACATCAACAAACAATTTTCAGTGAGTCTCATATTGATCATGGCATTAGAATATAATTATTGTACAGCACTGAAAAGTTCTGACGTTAAATTTCGGGAGGAAATTGCATGCTTTCAGAGTTCATCTTGATATAGTGGTACTTAATGGTTTAATAATTAAAATTCTTGTGTTCTTAATAGATACAAAATTGTGGCTTGACCAAACGTTTTCAAGGTATGTGACTGTAATTGCAGTGTCTGTGTTGACTGTTAAATATTGACTGTTTCTGTCTGCAATTATATATTGACAGTAGTTTGAGGAATAATTACAATATGATTCATTGTGTGTAAACTTTTAATTTGTTTAATGTATGGCATGGCTTTGTTTCAATAAAGTCGACTGGGTAGTGTGTATTGTTGCTTGTTTTGAGACTTGGGACTTTTAAAAGTTAATTTTCCTTTACAAGAAAATAATTGGCACAATCAATCTGGATTTAAGTAACAAAAACAGAAGTTGCTGGAAAAACTCAGCAGGTCTGGCAGCATCTGTGAAGAAAAATATCAGAGTTAATGTTTCGGGCCTGGTGACCTTTCCTCAGAACTGAATTTAAGCTACTTTACATATCATGGTCTTTGCAAACTTATAGCATATGAGAACCCTCAAGGGATACATTCAGAATGTTATTAGTAAGTTCCAAATGCTGATTGTAATCAGGGTGCTAACATAGAAGGGCTACCAAATACTAATTGAATCAAACATGCGCCAATGATCTTTCGCTATAAATTCCATCATGAATTTAACATACATATCAAACTCAATAGCAATGCTTTGCCTGTTGACTTCACCAGTATTCATGGGTCAAGTTTTCATAAGTCTCCAAAAAGGAGGGAATAGTTCATTTTTATGCACTCCTCTCTGAGACCAAGATTTGAACCTAAATCAAACAAATTGCATGAAATTCTCATTATTCTTCAGATTAGAATGAAATAAATGGTATATGGGGATAAAGTAGCAAATGGGACTGATCAGATTGTTGCACAATGTGGATGCAGTAGACTGAATAACTTCGTTCTGGATATAATAACCTTACAATTCTATTCTCTGGGCCAATTGGCGATGGGTTGGAAGGAGAAAAGATTCTAAACTGATGTCAGAAGGCAGCATGATCCGGAGGTGCTGGTGTTGGACTGGGGTGGACAAGGTCAGAAATCACACCACACCAAGTCGTAATTCAACAAGATTATTTGAAATCACAAACTTTCGGAGCACAACCCCTTCATCAGGTGAAGTGAGAAAGAGGCACACAGAACACAGAATTTACAAGTAAAAGATCAAAGGGTCACACAACTGATGAGGATGTATGAAACAAACCTAAGATGCTGTTAAATCTTTAATCAGTTGGAAGGTTTTCATTGATTAATATGTATATGTAAATCCTTGAATTCCTTTGAACTCACTGTCCTGAAGAACTGAAGGTTTTATCAATGTAAAGAAGAGGTGACCTTTTCAGTCAGACAATGCATGTTAAGTGTGAGACCTTGTTTAGAATCTGTTTGTGATTTGGTTTGGAGTCAGGTTGGTTTTATTTATAATGTAGGAATTCTAAAGAAAGCAGCATGATAGTGTTCAATGGCTTCCTTCTGGAATGCTATTTTTCCAGTTGCTAGAAAGTTGAAAGATTGAGCATTTGCTGAAAACCTAACTGAGGTATTTAAATACAAAAACAGAAGTTGCTGGAAAGGCTCAGCAGGTCTGCCAGCATCTGTGAAGAAAAATCAGAGTTAACATTTCGGGTCCTTCCTCAGAACGGGTCACCAGACCCATAACATTAACTATGGTTTTCTTCACAGATGCCGCCAGACCTGCTGAGCTTTTTCAGCAACTTCTGTTTTTATTCCTGATTTACAGCATCCGCAGTTCTTTTGGTTTTTATGAGGTATTTAAGTGGCCAATTAAGGGCCACTTCCCACCTCCCAGGGTATTTTGCCCACATCAGGATGGAGGGTGGGGTTTGAGCAGGACCATTATATGTGAAGCCTACCCAGTGAAACTTGGAGTCCTCCAGGTCCACAAGGCGGAGGACTAGGCCTCCTTTATGGGAACTCCATGGGTCACAGAGATGCACTCTAGGGTCAGCAGCACACTGGATATCTTTGCACCGAGCTGCCACCACTGCAGTTGAAGGACCCCTATCCTCACTTACTTTCAAGGATACTAACCATTGAGCCATGTCTGTCTGGAGCTCAACCTCAGCAATGGCCATCACGAGCTGTGGCTTCACTGAAGCTGTTGAGGTTCCAGCACTCTGATTGAACCGGCAACCCTTGGGAGCAGGCAGCCATTTTTAATTAGACAGCAAAGTGCATCATTTGTCCCACCTATCACCTCAGTAGGGCCACATTTATCCTCAACAATGGGAGCCCTGCCATCTCCAGAAATAAGTCCAACTCCATGTCTCAAAGGGTGTCATTATTAACACCCTTAACAATGACACAATTTCCAGTTTAAAAAGCTGTGTTAAAGTTAAAATGTAGTTTCCCTAGCACTCTGTCATTTGTGAAGAATGATGATGGAAGATTTATTTCTGTCTTCCTCATAAATGAATATGAGATTTTCCTGTCAAGTATGAAAACTACATTCAAGTCGCTGACGCTGCAAATCATATTAAGAAATGTAATGGTTTGGCCTTATGTGGCACCAATTAGAAAATACTAATTCCCTTATTTTTCTACAGTTTACATACTTTCAGTTTTTACCATAAATTTTTAACATGGCAATTTGTTTGACATTGGCCAAGTTACTCACCAGATACTGGCACATTGCAGACACGGCAATTTTATAATCATGTTTTGCGATGCGAGAATGTTTTTTAATATGACACAAGTTAGATGAGAACCCAAATGAAGAAGGGTAATTTGCTCCTTGTTCTCTTCCATCATCACGCATCCTTTCCCTTTATTCTAGCCAGTCTAAGTATTACAGCAATTAATTGGTTTCTTCAGTGACAGTCCACAAGATCTATGGAATTTAATGCAAGTATTTAAGATATCCTAGTTACAGAGAATTTCAAGAGCAAAAATGTGTAAATGGAACATAAATCATGAACTTGAAAGTCACAAGCAAAATCGAATAAATGTCCCTTGAGTAATGACAGATATTAATACCTTGACAATCATTTTGCAGACTCCATATTAAAGTAACCCACGTCATCTGCATCTTTAGGAGAAACTTGATGTATCGTAGTGACCTCATCAATTGAGAGCTAGATGTCATCTGGGATCAGTCAGATTCTCCTGAGGAAATTATAAACCTGCAAAATTAAATTTTTCCCTTTAATGTTTTAACGAAGATCTGTAGCTTGAGTTGCTGTTGGAGTTGTTGGTCGGTTCACCGAGCTGACTAGTTTCATACAAACGTTTTGTCCCCCTTCTAGGTGACATTGTCAGTGTTATGTAGCCTCCATTGAAGCGTTGTTGTTCTGTCCCACTCTGAATTTATATTGCCTGATCTGTCATGGTGGGCAGTCCTGTTTCCAGTTTTTGTACCATAGTGGTATGTAGATGGGGTCTATTTCAACATTTTTGTAAATTGCATCCGTGGTTGAAAACCAGGCCTCCAGGAATTTTTGTGCTTGTCTTTGTCTTTCTTGTCCTAGTACTGTAACTTTGTTCCAGTCAAATTGATGTCGGAGTGTATTGAAATGAGAAAGAGTTGGTCGTGCCGTTTTGCTGCGAATTGGTGCTCATGTGTCCTGGTGGCGGGTTTCCTGCCTATCTACCCTGTAAAGTGTTTCTTGCAGTTGCTGCATTGTATTTTATATATCACATTTGTCCTGCTCATTGTGGGTATGGGGTCTTTTGTCTTTGAGAGTAACAAGCAAAGTGTGGCTGTTGGTTTGTGTGCTATCCTTATTTTAAGAGGTCATAGGAGTTTTGTAGTCAGTTCTGATGTGTTTCTGACATAGGGTAGGATGGCCAGTGTGTTGGAGCGTATGATGTCTTCTTGGTGTTGTTTGTTTGCCAAGCATAGGCAGACGAAGCTGTTGGATAACCATTGTTTGCAAAGACTCTATTCAAAGAGATGACCTTTCCTTTCAATGACCAATGCAATGATTGAAACTTTCTGGGCTTTCTGGTGGCTCCCTGAGGCACATCTGGTATTTTGAGCCCTATTACAATAGACAGAAGAAGAAAGTTAGTGAGGGTAACTCAATCTTTGGATAAAAATGTTAAAAGGTGATATTTGATTGATTATTTTGTACATCTCTACAAACATCACACCTATTTTACACAATGATTTAAAATTAAAATTAATCCTGCAGACAGAGAGAGAAAAATTCAAAGAGTAAAAGGAACAAAAGAAGTTACAGTTCTAAACCAAACTAATTTATATCCATTAGTACAACCACAGCTGTTCATTGATAGCAAGAATTTTTCCCCTTGGCTTTGGTAGTGTTTCAGCTTTTCCTTTAAACAGACATTACAACTATAGAGATAAAGGTGGTTTGATCATATGTACTGTGGAGATGTAGCAGAAAATAGCCTTTTTGGCAAATCCCAAACGGCAGAATTGACAGTGAAGAGGATACCCTCTCCCTTGCTGTGAGAGTTTCTGGCAAACCATCAAGAATGTTACCACCAAGTTTATTTTGCAAAGCCTGCTGCAGCTGGACAGTTTGGATGTCAGAAGTGAAGCAATGGCAAACAAGGCCTTCATGCTGTTGAGCAGGCACAAAGATGCTGCAGTCTCATATAAAAAAAAATGCTGCTGGAAGCTGATGTCTAAAACTGCTCTGCCTGGCCTGAACCAGTTATTGAGGGTAGCTTTAAAATGACTCGTCCTAAGTGACTCTCATTCCTCTTAGAACATAAAATATAAATGTTACTTTCTTGTTACAGCATAAGTGAACATTGGATTTAATTCTGAAAATAAAATAGTCTGTTACTTTAAGATAAAGCCATCATTATTCAAAGAAGCTTAGCATTAATGTATACTTCTACATGAAACCCATAAGAAATGCCACGCCTAGTCATCAACTGTGAAGGTTAAAGCTAAAATACTTAAATAGTAACAAGAGAAATAAAACCAAATCTAGACAATTTTGGTAATGTCTCCTGGAAACAGACTGTACAGGACTACTTTTAGGAAACATTCCCATAAAGCAGCAACTATACAATTAGATTCCACAAAATCCATAACTTCAGCAGAACCAACAGCAGAAAGCTAACTCATAAGAAGAAATGGTACAATCTTATCATCTTAAATAATCATTATTGATGTAGGATTTACCCAGCACCGTAATCTCTCTCTGTTCTCACACCTTGGTTATCACTGGACAGTTTCAAAGTTATCGATTATGGTGTGGTCAAGCCTTCCCCCGAGTTCCAAACACCTTTCTTACAAATCAAAAAAAATAGTGCAGAAGACTAGAATTAACTCTTACTGATAAATGCATCACAGTCCCAACATTCAAGATATGGACTTTGGTCAATGTGAACTTTCTGAAACTGACTTTGAAACTGGGAAATCTGCCTCAAATGTGACCTATTGTGACTTGTCCAAAAAGAATTAACTCAGGATTCTGGAACATTCTTAAAATGTGGGTGGCCTACCTGCCTTTGAATAGACATGTTGGAGATGAAACCACCTCTTATTATCTCGAGTAAAACTCAAAATCAATAGCCTCTGAGACTGTATCTACAAACTTTACTTTTAAGGAAAGATGAAGTTTATCACAAGCTGTTATGAGCAACCATCAATCATTCTACCACCTGCCTCTAACTTTGGATCATTTGTGTGGACTTTAGAAGGATTGATCATGCAGTCACATGATCAAAACTAACTTCAGATAAAAAAGTCTTATTACTCCAAAAAACAGCCAGAATCAAGGTATTTTGGCAACAAACAGACCAAAAAGATCATTCCTCAAGTAGGAAACATAGGACTCTCACTGGATGGCCCATCAATCCAGGCAGTAAGAGAGGGCCACTAAATTTCTTCACTTGCAAACAATTATCTCTATAAAATATCAGACATGACTTTGTCTGAAAGTCCAAAGGTTACCAGTTTCCATTCATTAAAAGAACCACAAGAGAGAATCCATACAAGCCTACAATGCAGACATCTTAAAGGACTAAAGTAAAAATGTAATCTATTTCCTGTCTTTCTACTAATAACTTAAATGCATGCTTTGTCTCTAGAATTCATCTTCACTTATGCACGTGAGGGAAAGAATTTTTATATTTAAGAGGTGCTGCATGGGATGAAGACTATCTTTTCTTCTCACTTAAATTACCCCACAACCTGCTTCATGTTTATTACAGAAATTCACAATGCAAAACAGTTTAAAACATCCCCGCTAAACACACATCTTATTGTAGACAACACAGAGGTTAGAAGAAAAGGGAAAAGGCTATTCGACCACATGTCTTCTGTCCTTGACGATATCCATCATGCATTCCAAATTAGAATACATGGTGGCATCAAAAATGTTGGCAGATCAAGAGATCAAGGATGAATCTAATGGTAAGGAGTTATGCTTGCAAAGATATGAAACTATTATAGTTTGGAAGCTTTGGTAGAATTAAGAGCTTGTACCAAATGGAGCTTTAGTGATGTAGATGCTGTGTTGAGAGTGGACTGAAGTTTGTGTGCATTGAGGACATGAAAGTTGAAGAAGAGTGAGATGATTGTAATGTATTATGTATTGGAAATGTTGTAGCACCACTTTGCATTGAGAGTAGTAGGTGAATGAAAAAAATTGCTGTTAATTAAGGAAAATACACTGGCTGGCTTACAGACATTGGATGTATTGTGATAGAAGGATGCTCCAATATGTGGGTCTGGGCCCAATTAGGCAAATGTGCAACGATTTCACTTGTCACAACCAGTGACATATTCCTTCAGTGGCTACATGAATTAATCTGCAAACATGTTAACACTACCTTAACAAGAAGAACAGAGTGCATGATACAGGTAAAATAAAGTGTCCTGGATAAAAAGCAGTATATGATGCAAACCACTGAAGATTGACTATCTGTTTTGTTTGACCCATTTGGTTTGCAGTTATTTAATTGTCAGTCAATGAGCATTAGCTTCCTCCGGCTAATCTGTTACCCACCATCAAATCCAATAATGTGGGAGAAGTCAATCTTCCCATTGCTGGGCTGTATCTCAACACACTTTGATATCTGAAGGCAACATTTTGCCATCTTTGAAAGAAAGATGGGAATGGGCAATAATGGCCAGAGCCACCCATGTCACAGAGGTTTTGTACATAAACTACAGATTGCTGTATACAAGCTATAGTCCACAAATCAAAACAATAGTCTGTTCATATCTGAACTACTCCAGGGAATGATTGCATCCTAGCATATTGAAAGATAAAGTCAAGCTTTCCATTCTGTAAGATGACAGAACTGTACAGGATTTATTTCCTTAGAGACAAAAAAACTGTAAATGCTGGAATCTGAGATAGACATACAGGAGGTTGGAAGAACATAGCAGGCCAGGCAGCATCTGGAGGACTGCCAGATCTCAAAGCGTATATGAGTAACCAAATCTCATGTTCTCTAGATTATCCATTGTGTATCAGAAACATTTCCATACCGGTGTACTGTGTATTATGAGAACTTTGATCTCTGCGTTTCTTCACCTCACCTATCATTTCATAGAATTAACCATGCATAATCCAGTCTTTATCTTAGGTTTATTGCATTTTTTCATTGTTACCAGGCATGAGACACTGTTGTCATCAATATCTGGATATGGGTCTCCTTTAATTGCATGCTTAATAGGATTTTTTAAAAATGTCAAGGTAAAATGAAAGCAATGCTACCATATACCCATCTGAATTGTGTGAATGCCTTACGTGAAAAGTGTCAATAATGATGACAATCCTGAAGAAGGCTAATACCAGAAATGTTCACTGATCCTTTCCTCCAGATGCTGCTTAGCCTGCTGTGTTCTTCCAGCCTCCTGTTTGTCTACCTTGGATTCCAGAAACTGCAGTTTTTTTTGTCTCTCACTAGGATTTATTTCCTACCTATTTAGATTCATAAATATTCTTGATGCATCTCAATAAAATTAGATTTCTTTAATTTGGATGGTTTTCAGACTACCCCATATCTTATCATTGATCATAAAGCTGGGAATAGCAAATATCTAGACAGAGAGACAGTAAGGACTGCAGATGCTGGAAGCCAGAGTCAATAAAAGTCCTGACGAAAGGTTTTGGCCTGAAACATTGACTTTCCTGCTCCTCTGATGCTGTCTGACCTGCTGTGTTTGTCCAGCACAACGTTTATTGACTCTGAAACGTCCAGACAGGTCTTTTTTTCTCCTTATCTTCTTACAAATGTACTGCTTACTCGCCATTGTGTAGGTTTATGTGGAAAGTCTAGCCAACAACTAATGCAGGATTACAACCAAGAAAAATCCTTGAATAGTCTCGTACATTCACACAATTAAATGTGATCAAGTCCCTATATTCCGCACTCCTGAAAGTATATAAGGTAATAGGAAAAAAAAGTGCAGTATCCTGTTTACTTGCAATTTATTGCAAACTGAAAAAATGTACAACCAAGACAGTTGACACCTCATGTACAACAACACGATGAAAAAGGATCTCCCTCAGGAATGGCATATGAGTCTCCATTTAAAATCATTTTCACTATCATCTACTTAATCAATGCCATATAGTTTGTTATCCTATCCTTAGAGTTTATTTTAACAAAACAAATGTTTGCCCTGCCCATGGCACATTTACTGGGCCAAATACACACTGTAGGAAGATAAGACTTTGGAACAGGATTAGGCCTTTCAACTGTTTGAACATGCTCCCCCATTTGGTAAGATAATGGCCAATCTGATTGTGGTCTCTGTAGCATGGTCTGGCCAGTTCACTACCCAGTAACGGCTGTTGCTTATAAACAGGATAGTGGTGGCACCTTTATCAAGTGTAGGAAATTTCAGGTCTTGTAGAGTTCTCAAGGGTTACTAGGCTCAAAAAGTTAACTCTGTTTTCTCTCCACAGATGGTGCTACGCCTACTGAGTTTCTCCAGCAATTTCTGCTTTTGTGTGTTTGAGAACTGCAGGGTCTGGTCTGGTGTGGCAGAGAAAAAGAACATTTATTGGTTTATGTAGAAGAGGCTCTTGAAGTTAGCAAGCTATAGTTTATTGCATCTTAGCAAATACGTTTCGGTTCCCTTAATATGATAGACATTGTTAAAGAGACTTTGTGAAGGATGAAAGGTTAAGCCTTACTTTTTCAAGGTCATAAGACGTTCTACAAACAAGTGCATCACCAACAGCGCTGTTTATGGCACTCCTCAGTACTAGCCCATTTCACACCGTAAGCTACAGCCTCATCTCCACTTTCTAGACTGACACCCAAAACACTTGACTCCCTTGACAATCAAACATCTAAGTTAGCTTTGAATCTGTTCAATTGGCCTTACCAGTTGTTATGTACCAGAAAAAACTTCCTCAAAGTATATTAAGAAGATAGTCTAGACCCTAACTTTTTTCTTATTTTAAAGGTAAATGTTTTGGATGCAATTTGATTGGTCAAACTACCTGAAAGCAAAACACACTTTATTCTTGCACCGTAGTTAAAATACAACAAAAGAAAGAAGAAATTGGAATAACTTCTGACCAGATTCAGCCAGTAGAGAAATAATATAACCCTTGTAAATTTCTGAAAATATTTTGAGGTACCATTCAACATATAGGTATCAGTCTATAAAACATTATCCATCTGTATTTGAATCATAACAGCATGTTGGAGGCGTATTCTTCATTTTTAGAGAGCTGCAGTGTGAAATTAAGTCCTATACCCCACCTTTCACACGTTGAAAGCTCTGATTCTGTCACCAAACAGTGAGGGTGAAAGAAATCTGACAAACGGGACAGGATGAACCAGGTAATTAGTGCTACACCTCTTGAAAATAACTCTGGCTGTCCCTGTCCAATAAAGTTAAAGAGCATTTCAGCAGGACCCAAGATATAAGCTATCTATCCCACTAGTCTGTGAACCACGAATGGTGTGGAGTGAGTTCACTGTTGGGAAGTGGATTGAAGTAACAAAATGAAATTGTCCTTCAAGATAAAATTGAACAATTTAAAGGTAGCATTGCTTGCCCAAAGTGGCAAATGCATGGCCGAATGCAAAGAAGTGACTTTGCATAGTGTCCAATTGCAACTGAGCTGGTGTGACATGATCCCAAGAAAAGTCCTATGGTGAACTAAACAAAACGTTCAGATTGTCCTTCACAAGAATGGATCCTGTGGTCCATCAAATATAGCATTGAAGGAAAGCAGTGTTTAATATTAGTACAACTGGCCCTCCTGAGGGGAGACAGGCAGAATGCAGCTGCTGAAAAATGAATTTGAAGCAGTTTGCTGATTCAATAAATCAATGCCATTCCCTTTAATGAAGACAGGGACAGCTGTCAGGCCCATGATACCTGTGCTTTTGAACTGGAGGCAAAAATGATCTGTTAACTTTGAAAACTCTGATTGTAAGTGTTAGCCTTGACAGGGAAACCTTCATAATAAACCGAGAAACATAAATGGGAGAATATTTTTCAATTTTCAAATTGACACTATCACCAAACACATTATCATCATTGGGCTTGATACATGCACCTTTCAGATACAGCCGGACAGCATTATTTCAACTTCAGTATCTCACTCGATTATAGTTCACAAATTTGTTCAATGCTTCACCAGTGTTATAGAACACTGTATCTTCATAAAATTATATTTTACAAGCACCACAAAATGAAGAATTATTGTTATAGACCATGTTTCTGGATTTATAGCTGATTCCAAGGTAAAAACAAAAGAGAAAAGGACAGTCTGCAACATGCCAGCTACTTAAAATTTATTTCTAAATAATGGGCTTTACACATCAAAACTCTCTGGTTGGAAACTTGTTAGGTTCTGAACAATGTAGACTATGGTGAGATGCACGGTAGAGTCAAGTAAGCATTTCTGTGAGGCCCATCTCAATATTAAGATCATGTCACAGCATCTTGTACGACTTTCCCAAGTGGTGTGGTGAGATTCCCATTAGGTAGCAATGAGTTGTCAATTGACCATCATGATTGCTTGATGGCTTTTTAACAGCCTGACTCACCACAGGTACCAAATTCACTGAATAAATTAGCCATTGAGAAACCTGACATGGAAACCAGACTGGTTCTTGATAGGTTCAACTCACCACTTGCTCCAAGAGGCCTCCATGTTGAACACGGGATATCTCCAGCATCTCCATGGGGACCAACCACATCCACTGATGTTGGCGTCCAGCATGTGCCAGCTTCAAAGAAACCTCATAGCTTACAGGATGCTTCTGCACTTCAATATTGGACCAACAATTAACATTGTAATGCTGCAGAAAGGTCACTGTACGCTCAGGGCATGCACCCACCTCATGGACTTGACCAGGCTACATCTCTGGGTTCTTTGCTCATTGTCATAGTGGTCACTGAGTCTGATTCCACTGGATGCTCTCAGCATCCCTAACGTACATTGCCTTGTCTTTTTGCGTATTGTCCCATCAGCCAGAGATGCCTGGCTCAAATTTATATTGCCTTGCCCTCCCAGTTAGTGCAGACACAAAGTCAGGAAAGTTGCCACTGTTGTCACCAGGCCTCAACCCAGTCAAGGGGGATAACCTTTGCTGAAGTGATACCAGCACAGTAAGTCATGGGCAGACTCTAATACGAGTCCAAGGTCTACTCAAGGAAGTCAGTGAGAATTCTCTGCTCATTTGAGGTAAGGAGTCAAGTGACTGGCAGCACAGGCACTGCCTTGACTCTTCCTGCCATGTTGTGGGCTGGTATGCTCAAGGCATGAGAGAGGGGAAGGTTTTATAGAAGATGCAAGATGATACCGTAGCTATTACTGTTGCTGAAAGTGTCTCAAGCGAGTGAATAGGCAGCACAGAGAGTGTGCAGGGGTTGGGGTGGATGAGGGTCAGGAGAAAGATGTGGCAGAGTGGTAGACTATTGAGCCTTGTTTGGAGATAAGGTAGCAAAGATAGAGTGATTGTGAGGAATTAGAGAGAAATGGTGATTCTCACACGAATAAGGTGGAAAAGGATACTAATTGACCTTGTAGCTACAGTGCTGGGCATTGGTCCAGATGGCTGTGTTTTAACTCGTGTGGCATCTTCGGGCTGGACTGGCATGGTGTTGTGGTTTCCTCTGCTGGTCCTGGAGGAAAAGAAAGACCCACCTATACACCACTCCATCCAACAGGAGCTCCATTTCCATGCCTGCAAAGTGACACACTGATATCCCCCATCTGCTATGTCCGGGGAAAATGCTGAGAGCAGTGCAGGACAGCTCCAGACTGACAGTGCTTGTCCAGGTGCACAACAGCAATACTGGGATCTTCAGCAAGCGGCGAGTTGTTCAGGGAATAGAACGTGGTAAGATGGGGCAGAAATCGGACATGATACCCAGTATGAGGTCTGAAACACTAATTAAAGCAGCTAGTTTGTAACATTTAAGGGAGGTGATGGCCTAGTGGTATTATCGCTGGACTGTTAATCAGAGACCCAGGTAATGTCCTGGGAACCTACTTTCACAACCGTCGCAGCAGATGAGGGCATTTTAATTCCAATTTTTAAAAATCTGGAATTAAGAGTCTAATGACCATGAATTCATTGTCGATTGTAAGGAGAAACCTATCTGTTTCACTAGTGTCCTTTAGGGAAGGAAATTGCCATCTTCACCTGGTCAGCCATGTGGTTGACTCTTAAGTGTCCTCTGGGCAATTAAGGATGGACAATAAATGCTGGACCAGCCAGCAATGACCTCATTCTATGAATGAATGAATAAATCTGCAGTGAAAATTCTCGTACAGTTTTGTGATGAGAAAAGCTTTGCAAAACTCGACATGAATTGCAGTTAGCTAACAAACCATAAGATTCAGCCTGTTACAAAAACAGAAGTTGCTAGAAAAGCTCAGCAGGTTGGAAACATTAACTCCGATTTTTTCTTCGCCGATGCTGTCAGATCTGCTGAGCTTTTCCAGCATCTTCTGTTTTTGTTCCTGATTTACACCATCCTCAGTTCTTTCGGTACAGATTCAGTTATTTTGTTAATTGTGTGGTTATAGAGTTGGAGGATGGAGGTTAATTATGATAATCACAGTGTGGTAAGCTACTACATTTCACTGAGGATAAGATCAGTATAAACACTAATGTTTGATCGACATTATTGGGAAGAATCAGAGTGAAAAACTGTTCAGTTTAACCACTCTAGAGAATCTAAACGAGAAGGTAACATGGACATTTTCTACTTTCTAAGCAATGCCTGTATACCAGAAGCTTAACCTCCCTTCTTTTCTATTTAATTCCTCTCATAACAAGAATATTCTATTAACATTCCTAATTATTTGCTATGCCTAAATACAAACGATTTGTGATTCATGGTCTAAGACACCCAGATCCATCTGCATCTTAGAGCTCTCCAATTGCTCACCATTTAGATCATACACTTCTTGTTTACTTTTTCTGTCAAAATGGACAATTTCACATTTCCCATATGATACTCAATTTGTCAGATCTTTGTGCACTAATTTTTTGTTTGCAGCCTTCCATGATCTCTTCCTAAATTACTTTCCCACCTATTTTTCTGTTATCAGTGGTAACTTTACCCTCCAACCTTTCATCCAAGTCATCAATATAAATTATAAGATGTTGAGGTCCCCACATTAACTCCCCATGGTGCACCACTTGTTACATCCGGTCAAATTTAAAAAAAAAGACCCACTTACTTTTCTGAAGAAGGGTCCAGACCTGAAACGTCAGCTTTCCTGCTCCTCTGATGCTGCTTGGCCTGCTGTGTTCATCCAGCCCTGCGCCTTGTTATCCCATTTATTTATACTGTCTGCTTCCTGTTAGCCAACAATTTTCAATCAATACCAATATGCTATCCTTGCACCATGAACTTTTACTTCATGCAATAAGGCCTGACATGATATCTTCTCAAATCGTCTTTTGAAAATATAAGTGCTATACATCGACTAATTTCCCTTTATCCACTGTGTGTGTTATCTCTTCTAAGAACTCCAACAGGCCGGGCATCATGATTTCCCTTTCAAAAAGCTCTGTTGATTTTGCCTAATGGACCTTGAACATATCTTTGTGACCCACTAAAACCTCTTTAATAAAAACTTCTAACATTTTCACTACAAGAGACATTAAGATAACTGGCTTGTAGTTTCCTACTTTCTATTCATAGACTGCAGATCAAAGCTATTCAGCTCATCAAGTCTGCGCTGATCATCTGAAAAGCATCCCCCCCAGATCCAGGCCCCACCCTATCCCCATAATCCCAATTTTACCGTGGTTAATCTATCCAGCCTGCACATCCCTAGACACTGCAGGGCAATTAAGCATGTCCAATCCACCTAACCTGCACATCTTTGGACTGTGGCAGGAAACTGGAGCACCAGAAGGAAACCACGCAGACTTGAGAAGAATATGCAAACTTCACGTGCGAAGTGGAATTTACCTCCCTTTTCGAATAACAAAGTTATATTTGTTATATTCTAACCCAATTAGACCATTCTTGAATCAAGAGAGTTTTGGATAAATAAAACCAATTAGCTCACCACCCACTTCTTATAAAACCCAAGGATGACGCCCATCAGAACCCATACACTTCTCAGGCCACAGCTCCAACAATTACCTCTGTACCACTTCTCTGGTGATTGTTATTTCACTGAGCTGAGTTCCTCCTTCCGTTCCGTTTCCATATTTATTGTTGCTTCTGGACTGCCACTTTTTTCATCTGTAGTGAAGACTTTTTTGCGAGTGAAGACTTTTTTGCAAAATATATGTTCAATTATTTTTCCATTTGCTTATTTTCCATTTTTTTGTTAATTCTTTACTTTTTAGTCTTTTGTTATATTTCTGACTAGCTTTCTAAATTTTCCCTTTTCTCTTGTCATTAGTTGTTTTTTTTTTAAATACTGTTTGAAAACCTTACCTGCCATCTATCTTTGCATCATTCCATTTTTGTTTTTAGTTTCACAGTATTGTTAACAATTCTTATTAATATAATGAGTTCATTCCTTGGAATTTCTCTTACTTGTTGGAATGAATCTATTCTGTGGCATTCTGAAATACCCCTTAAGGTAGCTGTCATTTCATTTCTATTGCCCTACCCTTCCACTTAATTTGCCAATTCACTTTAGCTCGCTTTGCTTTCATTCCCTCATAACTGCCCTTGTTTGAATTTAAAATAATAGCCCCAGATCCACTCCTCTCTTCCTCAAACTAAATGTAATATTCCGTCATATTATGGTCACTGCTACCTCAGGACATTTTCGCCATGAAAATATCTTGCAAGAAACAATGATAATTTAAATGATTTGAAAATCTTATGCAGTGTACTTCCAAATGACTACTATGAACTCCTAACATATGAATTTCCTTGCCAATCACACAACATGGGAATTTACCCACAGCATCAGATGCATTTTACATTTGGGTGGCATGGTAATAGGATGGGGTGCAGGTCTGGCTGAGGTGTTCTTCAGAGGGTCCGTATGGACTCAATAGGCTGATTGGCCTGCTTATACACTGTTGAGATTCAATGATAGATTCAGAATATGTCCCTCTGGGTGGTTTGCAAAGATTGTAAACAATATACATTGAATAGTCAATTTTGGGATTCTTGGCTTTCTACTCTTTTTGTCCTCTTTTCCTTCTTATAGTAGTTGACTGTCAGCACTCAATGCGAGAGAGTTTGTTGTCCTGTTTCCTTGTAACTGCTTATCAGCTTGTTGGCTTCTAACACTCCAAGAGAGACAATCCTTTTAATATAATGCTAGTGACTCGTTCTTCAACTGCACCGTTCATAGCACACTAGCACTCAAAACCAATTTAGGACACAAGGTACCTCAGTTCAAGAGCGTACCTTTCTCCACTGGCAAACAAAGATCAGGACTGCAGACAGTTTTCAATCCCTTTCTTTAAAATTTCTGGAAGGGCAAAACAGAAAGAGATGTCTGCAAGAGGTGACTACCAGCTGAGAGAGGGAAAATAGTCAGTCCCTTCATTATTTCTTCTTCTTACATCCCTTTTTCTGTTTAAA
Source organism: Rhincodon typus (assembly GCF_021869965.1). Lineage (NCBI taxonomy): Eukaryota > Metazoa > Chordata > Chondrichthyes > Orectolobiformes > Rhincodontidae > Rhincodon > Rhincodon typus. The sequence continues at coordinate 10,125,014 of NC_063359.1, read as the reverse complement.
GTCCTGACATCTTCAGGTGTGACTTTTTAATGGGTCCCACACAGGATTTTGAGAGAAGAATATCAGCAATTTTGTTTTGCCTGTAGCAGTACTCTTAATCCAGAATATGTATTTTGAGCATGTTAAAAATATCAATAGAACTGCAGGATCTGACATCATGACAGGTTGGAGATAGGATTATGTAAATTTACCAAGAGAGAGTAAGAACTTAATTGAGTTGAGCATTTGTGTATCTAAAAGAGTTTTGTGAAGTGGCCTAACTTATTTGTATCTTGTACCTATCAATATATCTCCTTGGTCTACACATGTATTATGATTCAGTGCTATATCTTTTGAAAAATGGGTGCTCATTTCAATCAAAATTGCTAGTTATTTTAATAGCTTAAATACAAATTAGCTCATAGTAGATCCTGGAGAATTAGGTATGTTGTCAGATAGCTGCAATGAGAACACACCTTCTGGATATGTGTCTAGAAATGTAGTGTTTTCATTTGGAAGAAACTTCTCTACTTTTCTGAGGAATACAGATTTTGTCAGGTATGCACAAATGTTAATGATTCTTTGATGCTTCAACTGATTAGAAATAGAACTTACAATATGGAGATATATTTTCCACTGCGTGTGAAATTAAATGAATATTCTCCTCCTGCAAAATCATTATGAATCACTGAATGCTCAGTGAATTGACCATTTTTTGGCAAAGTTTTTATATTTTCTCTCAGTACAAACTTAACTTGAATCTCGAAACCTAGGCAGAGTGAAGAAGGTCAACTAGGGATGGGCAATAAATGCTGGTCCAGCCAACAAAGTCCACACCTTCTGAATAAATTTTAAAAGTACAAGATATAAACTATAGACAAGGTTGAGCATTACAGTGCTCCAGATCAATATTAAATTCTTGCTGTTTGATCTATCCAATTCACATGGGCTGACACAATCAGACAACGAGAAGTATCTATCATAGAGTCTTAGAGTCATAATGAACGGAAAAAGGCCCTTTGGTCCACCCAGTCCATGCCAACCATAATCCCAAACTAAACCAGCCCCATCTGCCTGCTCTTGGCTATACCCCTCCAAAGATTTCTTATTTATGTACTTATCCAAATGTCTTTTAAAATTCAAGAACCTTAAATGATGCAACTGTACCAGCATCCACCAATTCCTCAGAAAGTTCATTCCACGCATGAACCACTCTCTGTGTAAGAAAGACCCCATGTCTTTTTTAAAATCTTTCTCCTCTCACCTTAAAAATATGCCCCCTAATCTTGAAAGACACCTGCTATTCACCTTATCTATACTCTTCATTATTTTGTAAAACTCAATAAGGTCACCCCTCAACCTCCTACTCTCCAGCGAAAAAAATCCCAGCCTGTCCAACCTTTCTTTATAACTCAAATCTTCCATTCCTGGCAACATCCTGGTAAATCTTTTCTGAACCCTCTCCAGCTTAATATTAGTCTTCCTATAACAGGGTGACCAGAACTGGATACAGTTTTTCAGAAGTGGCCTCATCAATGTCCTGTACAAACTCAACATGACTTCCCAACTCTGATAGTAAAATGTCTGAGCAATGATAGGAAGCATGCTAAACACCTTCTTAATCACCCTATCTGTATGTAATGCAAACTTCAAAGAATTATGTACGCAAACCCCTTGCGTCTCTAAATTCTATGACATTCGCCAAGGCCCTACCATTAATTGTTTATATTACCAAAATGCAATATCTCACTATTATCCAAATTCAACTCGATTCTTCACTCATCAGCCCATTGACCCAATTGATTAAGATCTCTTTGTAATCTCAGATAACCTCTTCACTGTCCATCATACCACAAATTTTGGTGTCATCTGCAAACCTACTAATCATGCCTTCTATATTCTCATCTAAATCATTTATATAAATGGCAAACAAAATCTTTAGTAAAGGTTTCCAAGCACACTATATCTGTGAATGACCGCTGATGTGAGGTGATTATGAAAATTTCAGTTGGCTGTGGCTTTGTTCCAGCCTCTGTAAAGCTGCACATCTGGTCACAAATAAAGGGATGGACTGGCCAGTTAGCTAGATGGGTAAAATTATATCAAAGATCTGGCTTCAATACCTAAACTGGCTGTTGTAATACATCGTCGTCTGTTTTCTCGTTCTATATTTATGGATTGATGCTCCTCAAGCTGTACAAAAGATCTTAAGGAGAAGCTATTCATACTCCCAAACTGGCCCACCACTCTGTAAGATCTGCCACAGCCTCAACTCTCCCTTCGTGCCAGCTCCTCATAGCCCTCAACTAGTCGATATTTCAAAAAATCTGTCTACCTTCTCTTTAAATACTTCCAGTGATCTAGCCTCCACAGCTCTCTGAGGTAGAAAATTTCAGACATTCACTGCCTTCTGGGAGAAGGCATTGCTTTGCACTTTGGTTTTAAATAAATGTCCCCTTATTTTGTAACTATATCCCCTATTTCGAGATTCTTTCTTAGTGGAAACATCTTCTCTGCATCTGCACAGTCAAACCCCTCAGAACTTGTGTATTTCAATAAGATTACCCTTCATTCTTCTAAACTCAAATGAATAAAAGAGTATCTTATTCATCCATTCTAAATAAGCCAAACCCTTGAACTCAGGAATCAACCTAGTGAATCTCTTTTGAACTGCCTCCAATGCCAGTATAGTACATCCTTTCTTAATACGAGGACCAAAATGGTACATATTATGCAGGTACCCTGTACAGCTGTAATGATATTTGCTTATTTTTAACTCTAACCTCCTAGCATTAAAAACCAAATTTCAATTTGCCTTCTAAGTTACTTGCTGAGGCTACATGTCAACCTTTTATGTTTCATGCACAATAACAACCAGATTGCACTGTGCTGCACAATTTTGTAGTCTATCTTTATTTAAATTATAGTCATTTGATTCTTCCTACCAAAAGGCATGAGCTTACGCTTTGCTACACTAGACATCCATCTGCCTAGATTTTGCTCAATTACACAACCTGTCTGTATCCCCTTGCAGATTCCTTCGGTACTCTTCACAACATGGCCTCCCAACTATTTTCGTATCATCAACATATCTTCCCTTACTCCTTCAAGTCACTGCTACAGATTGTGACTGATGCTCCAGTACTGATCTTTGTGGCAATTTACTAGTTACATTTTTCCAGTCTAAAAAATACCCATTAATTCTGACTCTGTGTCTTCTATGTGTTAACCAATCCTCAATTCATGCTAATACATTGCTCCCAACACTGTGAACCCCTGTTATAAAGCAAAGAACAGCAGGTTTCTGCTATTGCCACAACATCATATTTCCACATGGCAAGTTGTACCTATAATTTCCCGATCTTATTTGCTCTACCCTATGTATTTACTTAAATGTACAGTGAATCCAATTTAGACTTCATTACTTTTTCCCTCACTCTGACTTCACCCATGCACTTACTATTCTCTATGGTAGTGTTATCTGTGTCTCCAAGTATTTTGCAAAACTGGTATTCTTCTCTTATATTCTGTCTTGTTTCTTATATCAATATTTGTTTAAAACCCTTCCAAGATCTTTAGCAAAATGTCCCACAAGAAACCCAGTCCCAACTCTGTTCAGGTCCAACCTATCTGGTATGTACTGGAGCCATCTTTGCGAGAGTCAGTCCCAATATCCGAATCTAAAGCTCTCTCTCTTGTATTATCTTTACAACTGCCTTCTAAACCTGCATTCACTTGCACATGGCACTGAGAATAAACTGGAGATTGCTACATCTGAAGTCTTGCAGACATATTTCTATCGAGCCCCTAAATTCTGAGCACAGAAGGACACCACAACACCCTCCTCCTTTTCGAACTCAGTCATTAGCACCAACATAAATCACAACCTCTGGTTGTTTATACCCTCCCAGACGAATGTCGAGCAGCCACTCAGTGAAGTCCTTGCCATGTTACCTTGAAGGCAACCTACCATCCTGGAGTCCTGTCTGTTCCCTGAAATAATAAATCACCCATCACTATTGTTATTCCTTTATTCTTCCTCCTGTCTCGTGTTGTGGGCCTCCAGTGGTACCAGAAGCTTGGTTCTGACTGCATTCCCTGAGGAACCAGAGACCTCATCAGCTTACAAAATGGAAACCAATTTGTGAGCAGGAGCACAAGGCATATCTGCATTACCTACCTATTTTTCTATTGAACTGCGTGGTGCTCAGCTCTTCTCTTCCTTTCTCCAATCTGTTAATATCTCAGCTTCGTGGATGTGCCACAGTGTCTCCAGCCATTGCTCAATTTCTGAAATTTGGAGCTTGAGATTCTGCAGTTAGCAGCATTTCATGCATATGTGATCATCAAGAATGCTGGCAGGGTCAATAATTTCCCATATGTTTCAGGCCAGATATTCCACTCAACTGAGCTGTGCTTCCATGCCTTTATGTTCATTGTTAACATTTTTCTGCTTTACATTACTATTTATTTTGTTACACTGATCTTACTTTCCCTTTTTAACTAGTGTTTGTCAGTTAAATCCAAGTAAGGCTATTTCTTTAGAAATAATTTTCTTTTCTAGCACTTAGCAATATAAAAAATAGTTCCTAACAGCAGTTTCTTATCAACCAAGAACCTACTGAAAAAATGGAGAAGATAAAAGCCCCACTACCCAACTTTCACCAGGCTACCGACTCAGCACACTTTAATTCTTGCAGTAAACTTTACTTAAAGCACCTCTTTCCAGATTTCGAGATTTACTCACTCCTCCTCTTCTCACCCATCCAAAGACTCCCTACTGCTGACCTTGAGCCTTAACTCATCTTATTTTCTTTAAAACAACATGTAAAATGTTCTATCTAGATTCAAGGAGATCTGATTACCTCCTTCCTTGAATGACAAATATAAATGAAACTGCCCAAGGCCGGAAGTGGCCAGTTTGTCTAGTCATGATGTTAAATATAAATGATCTTTTTGGAACATTCCATTTGGAGAACACTGAAAGACAACAAATCTTTTCATTTAATTTAACAGACACTATTGGCCAAAATTCCTACTGAAATTGGAGCACAATTTCTACACACACACCTAGTAGCTGATGAAAGGAATACCACATGAGTGTGATGAAACACAATGGTTTTTTCTACAAGAAGATGCAAGCTGCTGAGATTCAAACCTCTTTGTGTGTCAATGTTAACATTGTCAGGGACCATTTGTGTAGATATTGGGAACACTGATACGATGGTCACAGTGGCAGAAACCAGCTTGCAATTAGACACACTTTGCTAACCATATCTTGAGAGAAACCATATGTTTGTTAGACTGGGAGAACAAGAAACAATGGAAGGATGAGATACCCACCCTGCAAAGAATATGTCTGTTTATAAGGTACTAATAAATGCATTACCTACTGATTTGCAGGGCCAAGTTACATTATGTTGTAGAGACTCCACGACAACTTTGACTTGTGGAAAGCCAGAAACCCATTAAAAGCAGTAAGCCACTGTGAATTCATTAACAGAAAATTCCACTTTCCATTCTTTTTCAGTCAAATGAATCATCAGGCTTCAACATTTCCACAAAAGCAGAAATTGCAGAGAAAATGCAGAATTCAATTTTGAAGAAGGGATTTGAAACATTAACTCTGCTTTCTCTCCACAGATGCTGTCGGATCTGCTGAGCTTTTCCAACAATTTCTGTTTTGTTTTTCCAATTAGCAGCATCCGCAGTTCTTCATTTGTTTCAACATTTCCACCTTCAGTCTCAAAAGAGAAGAACAATAGTAATTTTCTGGACTCTTCAAAAAAAGACAATTCACTGTGTGCGACTGTGTTTGTAATAATTATTTTCTTATGCGTGCATATCTTATCTGTTGTGTTTATGTGGGAATAGAAACTATTGTGATTACATTTGGGAGTTAGGAAAACAAATAATTATTCTTTCTTCTTTTTTTAAACTAATGTGAAAAACTATTTTGCATATTGCTGTTTCCTGCCCTTTCAAAATATTAGTAGCGGCTTGGCTGATAAAAGAATAAATTATAGAATCCCGACAGCGTAGAAACAGACCATTTGACGTATTGAGTCCACATTGATCCTTTGAAAAGGATCCCACCCAGACCCACCCCTGTCCCAGTAACCCTGCATTTCCCATGACTAACCCACTTAGCCTACACATCCCAAGATACTGTGGCAATCTAGCATGGCAATCCAGCTAACTTGCACATCTTTTGACTGTGGGTGGAATCTGGAGCACCTGGGGGAAACCCGCGCAGACACAAGGAGAATATGCAAACTCCACACAGACAATCACCCGAGGCTGGAATCAAATCCGGATTCCTGGTGCTACGAGGCAGTAATGCTAACCACTGAGTCAGCATGTCACCCCGATATATCTATGTTTTTTATTCTTAATTTTGTTTCTGCATTTAATAAATAATAAATTGACATTGTTGACTCAAGAAAGCCGAGTTATATTGGTTTCTTCCAAACCATATATTCATTTTGGCTGGGAAAAAGGCATCCAAAAGGGAGAGATTCTTTCTAAATTAACCTTGTGATCAGTTGATGGGGGGGGGGGGAGGGGGGGGGGAGGTGCGCAATCGAAGAATCAAGAAGGGGAATCAGTTCAGCCCTCCTCACCCAAGAGCTGAACGATTTGGGGTATCTGTCCGGAGCCACATAACTTGGGGAACTGTACCCAGAATCTGATCAGGGCACAACTCTACCTGATTTTTGAGACTCCACTGAACTGCTTCTCATGCTATAACCTAAATCGAGATCTATAAATGAGGATATTCGTGAAGTAGGTCATGTCGAGAAAGTATTTTGCATCCGAGTTGAAGAAAGCAGATCAGTATAAATAAAATTGAAAATACATACAAAATGTATAGCAAATCTGAAGTAATTCACATATGGTTAAACAGTGAAAGTATTAAAGTCAACAAGGTGCAGGGCTGGATGAACACAGCAGGCCAAGCAGCATCATAGGAGCAGAGAGGCTGACGTTTCGGGCCTAGACCCTTCATCAGAAAAGGGGGAGGGGAAGGGGGTTTTGAAATAAATAGGGAGAGAGTGGGAGGCGGATAGAAGAGGGATAGAGGAGAGGATAGGTGGAGAGGAAACAAACAGGTCGAAGAGGCAGGGATGGAGCCAGTAAAGGTGAGTGTAGGTAGGGAGTTAGGAAGGGGATAGGTCAGTCCAGGGAGGACGGACAGGTCAAGGAGGCGGGATGAGGTTGGTCGGTAGGAGATGGAGGTGCGGCTTGAGGTGGGAGGAGGGGATAGGTGGGAGGAAGAACAGGTTAGGGAGGCAGGGAGTATTAAAGTCAATTGGTTTCATCAAACCCGGCTATTTGCCACCTGAAAGAAAAAGCTGAAAGGATCTATATATAAAAGATAATTGGTTTGATCCAAGATAGATATGAAGAATAGTAGACCATTCAACCCCTGCCACCTCCCCTCTCCCCTCCCCAGGGTGTAAATTAACTGCCAATGAATTAGAGACAACAAGGTGCAGGGCTGGATGAACAC
>NC_063359.1:10116690-10117422 GCF_021869965.1 Rhincodon typus | reverse complement strand
GAAACAAACAGGTCGAAGAGGCGGGGATGGGGCCAGGAAAGGTGAGTGTAGGTAGGGAGTTAGGAAGGGGATAGGTCAGTCCAGGGAGGACGGACAGGTCAAGGGGGCGGGATGAGGTTGGTCGGTAGGAGATGGAGGTGCGGCTTGAGGTGGGAGGAGGGGATAGGTGGGAGGAAGAACAGGTTAGGGAGGCAGGGACGAGCTGGACTGGTTTTGGGATGCGGTGGGGGGAGGGGAGATTTTGAAACTTGTGAAATCCACATTGATACCATTGGGCTGCAGGGTTCCCAAGCGGAATATGAGTTGCTGTTCCTGCAACCTTCGGGTGGCATCGTTGTGGCACTGCAGGAGGCCCAGGATGGACATGTCGTCTGAGGAATGGGAGGGGGAGTTGAAATGGTTCGCGACTGGGAGGTGCAGTTGTTTATTGCGAACCGAGCGTAGGTGTTCTGCAAAGCGGTCCCCGAGTCTCCGCTTGGTTTCCCCGATGTAGAGGAAGCCACACCGGGTACAGCGGATGCAGTATACCACATTGGCAGATGTGCAGGTGAACATCTGCTTGATGTGGAAAGTCTTCTTGGGGCCTGGGATGGGGGTGAGGGAGGAGGTATGGGGGCAGGTGTAGCACTTCCTGCGGTTGCAGGGAAAAGTGCCGGGTGTGGTGGAGCTGGAGGGGAGTGTGGAGCGGACAAGGGAGTCACGGAGAGAGTTGTCCCTCCGGAAAGCAGATAA
>NC_063359.1:10084271-10116290 GCF_021869965.1 Rhincodon typus | reverse complement strand
TCAGCCTCTCTGCTCCTATGATGCTGCTTGGCCTGCTGTGTTCATCCAGCCCTGCACCTTGTTGTCTCGGATTCTCCAGCATCTGCAGTTCCTACTATCTCTGCCAATGAATTAGGTCATGGTTGCTGTGAATCTAGGTCAGGGTTGTATATCTCAACTCCATTGACATACCCTTGCTCCATATCCCTCGCTACCCTTTCTTCACAGAAATCTATCAACCACAGTCTTGAAAATTTTAATTCGCCTGTTCTCTCAAGCTTTTGCAAACTCCAAAGAAAAAGGTTATCGAGATACACAAACATATTAACAAGAAAAAGCATTGTTAGGCTCAACAAACTGTAGGGATACAAATGTTCTGGTAATTTGTGTAACTGGACAGTTAGCAGCAGAAGAAAGTCACACTATTCTGTATGTTAACTGCTGTGACTTAAACTTACGCACAGTATCCAAACCGTTAACACATGGATTAAGGTATTACATTCAGCCTTTAACAAACTGAATCAGCAGTTAGACAATTGTTTTTGTGAAGAGTTTTGTGGAAGTTTAAATATCTGCAATGCATTACTTGTGACAGTGAAGTATAATACTGTTTCTGCTACTTGGAACACCAGGAGAAAATCCATTTTGTCCAATTACCCAATATTGCTAGGTATTGATGATTGGCAATTGGCTTTTTGATGTATGTTGCCTGTTTTCCTAAGAAGATAAACCAAGTGCAAATGTTCAAGGCTTGTTCTTTTATCTCACTTCATTCCAGGCTAGCAATGGATGGGCTCCTCTTATTGATATCCAAACTGTCAAGACGTCTTATGGAGCTGGAGGAACACAACACGCCAGGCAGCATCAGAGAAGCAGGAAAGTTGATGTTTCGGGTTGGGGTCCTGATGCTCTTCTGATGCTGCCTGGCCTGCAGTGTTCTTCCAGCTCCACACTGTGTTATCTCTGACTCCAGCATCTGTAGTTCTTACTATCTCAATCAAGACATCTTGTTTTCATTAACATATCAGTCTTTTGTAACGATTTCTAATGACCTTGGTAGCCTTTTATGTGTTTTCACTTGTGGTTCGTCATCCTTGTTTTTTTTTGGTGGTGATGTATGCACAGCTCTTTTATTCTGAATTGACAATGTCCCAGTGATTTAAGCAATTTACACATTGATCTCTCCCCTTCAATACCAATTAATGTTTGGTAAATCCCATGTAAAACAACAAATACACACATACAAAGAGCCCAACGGAATTCTGATCTTTGTATTCAAATTCCTCCATGATCTAACCCTTTCTCAACTCAAGCCCTAAAACTGGCACATGGAGTTCAATTACTTAGAGATTGTTGGAATGGGGTTTCTGAAGCAGGATCACTGGAACCAAAGTATAAACTCTGCTTTCTCTCCATAGATGCTGCCAGGCCTAATGAATTTTTCTAGCAGTTTATTTTTGTATCTGCTTTCCAGCATCCGCAGTTCTTTCAAATACTTAGAGACTCAAGCTCTTACATCATGAAAGCTTTCCGCACACCTAGCTCTCTCTCCTCCTGAAATCGTATCTATTAAGTAATTGACTATTGACTTAGAGTGGCACGATAGCTCAGTATTTAGCACTGCTGCCTCACAGCCCCAGGGACCCGGGTGCAATTTTAAACTTGAGCGACTGTCTGTGTAGAGTTTGCACATTCTCTCCATGCCTGCGTGCGTTTCCCCCAATTGCTTCGGTTTCCTCCCGCAGTCTAAAGATGTGTAGGTTGCATGGATTAGCCATGGGAAATACAGGGACAGAGTGGAGGGGTGAGAGTGGATGGAATGCTCTTTGGAGATTTGGTGCAGACTTGTTGGGCTAAATGACCTGTTTCCACACTGTAGGGATTTTAATATTTTCTTCTACAACGTGAAACCAATTTAAATTATATTACTGAATTAAAGATGACATATAAATGCAGTTGTTGGTATGGTTTATAATGACATATGATTGTCACTTTTATAAGAATGATCAACATTGATTCAACAGTTGCACAAATGTCTCCAAGTCAGAATGTCCTGAGTTAAATCCTCAATCCTGGACTAGGACAAATAATGACACTCCTTTACTGCGGTAGGCAATGGCCTAGTGGTATTATCGCTAGACTATTAATGCAGAAACTCAGCTATTGTTCTGGGGACCAGAGTTTGAATCCCACCACGGCGAATTTGAATTCAATAAAAAAATCTGGAATTAAGAATGTACTGATCACCTTGAAATCATTGTTGATTGTCGGAAAACCCATCTGATTTACTAATCTCTTTCAGGGAAGGGAAATCTGCCATCGTCTGCCTGGCCTGACCTACATGTGACTCCAGACCCACAGCAATGTGGTTGACTCTCAGTTGCCCTCTGAAATGGCCTAGCAAGCTACTCAGTTGTGCCATTCACTACAAATTCTCAAATAAATGAAACTGGACAGATCATCTGTCATTGACTTAGGTATTGGAAAAGAAAATGGCAGAAACAGCCCTGTCAACACTGCACAGTCCTCCTCACTAATATCAGAGGTCTAGTGTCAAAATTGGAGAGCTTTCTCACAGATTAATAATGCAAAAACTTGAAATAGTCATACTCAGGGAATCATACCTTTCAATGTCCCAGACACCACCATCACCATCCCTGGGTATGACCTGACCCACCGTCAGGACAAACCCAGCAGAGGGGGCAGCACAGTGGTATACAGTCGGGAGGGAGTTGCCCTGGGAATCATCAACATTGACTCCGGACCCCATGAAGTCTCATGGCTTCAGGTTAAACATAGGCAAGGAAACCTCCTGCTGATTACCACATACCGTCCTCCCTCAGCAATGAATCAGTATTCCTCCATGTTGAACAAAATTTAGAGGAAGCACTGAGGATAGCAAGGGCAAAAAAATGTACTCTGGGTGGGGGATTTCAATGTCCACCACCAGGAGTGGTTCAACAGCATTAATACTGATCGAGCTTGTCGGATCCTAAAATACATAGCTTCTAGACTGGATCTGCGGCAGGTGGTGAGGGAACCAACAAGAGGGAAAAACATACTTGACCTCATCCTTAGCAATCTGCCAGCTGCAGTTACATCTGTCCATAACAGTATCGGGAATAGTGACCACTGCACAGTCCTTGTGGAGATTAAGTCCTGCCTTCACATTGAGAACAACCTCCATCATGTTGTGTGGCACTATCACTGTGCTAAATGGGACAGACTTCGAAAAGATCTAGCAACTCAAGACTGAGCAACCATGAGGCGCTGTGGGCCATCAACAGCGGCAGAATTGTACTCCACCACAATCTGTAACCTCATGGCCTAGCATATTCCCCACTCAACCATCACCATCAAGCCAGGGGATCAACCCTGGTACAATGGAGAGTTCAGGGGGGCATGATAGGATCAGCACCAGGTATACCTGAAGATGAGGTCTTAATCTAGTGAAGCTACCAAACAGGACTAATTGTATGCCAAACAGCATAAGCAGGAAGTGATAGACAGCGCTAAGCGATCCCACAACCAATGAATCAGATCTAATCTCTGCAGTCCTGCCACATTCAGTCGTGAATGGTGTGGACAATAAAACAAATCACTGGAGGTGGAGGCTCCACAAATATCCCCATCCTCAATGATGGAAAAGTGCAGCTCATCAATGCAAAAGATAAGTTTGAAGCTTTCATAGCAATCTTCAGCCAGAAGTGCTGAGTGGATGATTCACCTCAGCCTCCTCCATTGGTCCCCAGCATCACAGATACCAGTCTTCAGCCAACTCAATTTACTCCATGGATATCAAGAAACATTTGGAGACACTGGATACTGCAAAGGCTCCGGGCCCTGACAACATTCTGGCAATACTACTGAAGACTTATGCTCCAAAACATGCTGCTCCCCTAGCCAAGCTGTTCCAGTACAGTTACAACACTGATGTCTACCCAACGATGTGGTAAATTGCCAAAATATTTTCAGTACACAAAAATCAGGACAAATCCAACCTGACCAATAATCAGTTTACTCTCCACCATCAGTAAAGTGATGGAAGATGTCACCAATAATGCTATCAAGCAGCACCTGCTCAGCAATAGCTTGCTCAGTGATGCCCAGTTTGGGTTCAGCCAGGGCCACTCAGCTCCTAATTTCATTACAGCCTTGGTTCAAACATGGACAAAAGATCTGAACTCCAGACATGAGGTGAGAGTGACAGCCCTTGATATCAAGGCTGCATTCGACCATTTGTGGCATCAAGAAGCCCTAGCAAAACTGAAATCAATGGGTATCAGGGGCAAACTCTCCGGTGCTTGGAGTCATACCTGACACATAGGAAGATGGTCGTGATTGTTGGAGGCCATTCATCTCAGCTCCCAGACATCTCTGCAGGAGTTCCTCAGGGTAGTGTTCTAGGCCCAAACATCTTCAGCTGCTTCATCAATGACCTTCCTTCCATCACAAGGTTAGAAGTGTGGATGTTTACTGATGATTGCACAATGTTCAGCACCATTTAAGACTTCTCAGATACTAAAGCAGTCCATGCTCACATGCAACAAGATTTGGTCAATATTTAGGCTTGGGCTGACAAGTGGCAAGTGACATTCAAAAATGCCAGGCTATGACCATCACCAATAAGAGACAATCTAACCATGTCCCTTGACATTCAATGTGTTACCATCACTGAATCCCCCACTATCAACATCCTGGGGTTATCATTGACCAGAAACTCCACTGAGCACACCACATAAACACAGTGGCTACAAGAGTAGGTCAGAGGCTAGGAAAACTGCAGCAAGTAACTCACTTCCTGACTCACCAAAGCCTGTGCACCACCTCCAAGGCACAAGTCAGGAGTGTGATGGAAAACTTCCCACCTTCCTGGATGAGTGCAGCTCCAACAACACTCAAGAGGCTTGACACCATCCAGTAGAACGCAGTCTGCCTGATTAGCATTACATCCAAGGTTTCCAATCTCTCCCCCACTGGGGCTCAGTAGCAGCAGAGTGCAGTATCCAGAAGATGTACCACAGAAATTCACCAAAGATCTTCAGACAGCACCTTCCAAACCCACGACCACTTCCAGCCCAAAGGACAAGGGCAGCAGATATATGGGAATACCACCACCTTTAATTTCCCCTCCGAGCCACTCCTTCACTGTTGCTGGGTCAAAATCCCGGAATTCCCTCCCTAATGGCATTGTGTGTCAACCACAGCAGGTGGACTGCAACAGTTCAAAGAGGCAGCTCACCACCACTTTCTCAAGGGAACCTAGGAATGGGCAAGAAATGCTGGCAGCTATTGACACCCACATCCTATAAATGAATTAAAAAAAAAACTCCAATGTGTCATTAAATTTGCTTTATCTTGTGCTTCAAGCCAATATTGCCACCTACAAATTGTGATACTGGTCTGGATTATTTCACTCTATGAGTGTCTGCTCATATATTATCCTTGAGACTGCTTGCTCCTTATCCCTAAGTAATGGTCTTCAATCCTTTATGTATTGCAACACGCCTGCATTTACATCTCTACATAGTAGATTCTCAAACACATCTCGATTGTGCAGTGTCTAAAATCCCGCTAATTCGAGAATGGTGTCTTGTCTTTTACTGAAGTCAGAATCATGTGATCATTATGATTTATATGAGCTTAATTCAGAAGCTGACAACACAGTGTGGAGCTGGAGGAACACAGCAGGCCAGGCAGCAACCGAAGAGCAGGAAAGTTGACCTTTTGGGTCGGGACCCTTCTTCAGAAATGGGGGAGGGGGCAGGGAACTGGGAAATAAATAGAGAGAGGAAGTGTGGGACTGGGGAAAGTAGGTGGGATGGTGATAGGTGACTGCAGGTAGGGAGTGGTGGAGATTGGTCAGTGAGGTGGGAGGGGCAGGATAGGTGGGAGAGAAGATGGACGGGTTGTAGGTGGGGATTAGAGGGAGGGTTGGTCATGGGCTGAGGCCGGGGGTGGGGAGATTTTGAAACTGGTAAAATTTAGGCTGTTGGGCTGTAGGCTCCTGAGGCAGAATATGAGATGCTGCTCCAGCAGTTTGCAGGTGGCATCATTGTGACACTGAAGGAGGCCCAGGATGGACATGTCATCCAGGGAATGGGAGGGGGAGTTAAAATGGTTGGTGATCAGAAGGTGTTGTCATTTGTCGCGAACAGAGCACAGTTGCTCTACAAAGTGGTCTCTGAGCCTCTGCTTGGTCTCACCGATGTAGAAAAAGCCACATCAGGAGCAGAGGATGCAGTAGGCCACATTGACGGATGTGCAGGTGAACCCCTGTCTAATGTGGAAGGTTTGTTTTGTGCCTTGAATGGAGGTGAGGGGGGAGGTGTAGGGGCAGGTGTAGCACTTCCTGAGGTTGTAGGGAAAGGTGCTGGGAGTAGTGGGGCTCGTGAGGAGTGTGGAGCAGACGAGGGAGCTGTGGAGAGAGTGGTCCCTATGAAAGGCAGATAGGGGTGGGGAGGGAAATATCTCTTTGGTTGTGGGGTCAGATTGTAGGTAGCGGAAGTGGTGGAGAATGATACGTTGGATATGGAGGTTAGTGGGGTGGTATGGGGTGGGAGCATGAAGCAGCACTGATACAGTCACCAATGTGGTGGAAGAAGAGGTGTAGGATAGTGCCAGTATAGCAGCAGAAGAGAGACTGTTCCGAGTATCCTACAAAGAGACAGGTATAGCTGAAGCCCAACTGGCACTGGCACTATCCCCCACCTCTTCCTCTGCTACATCAATGAATGTATCGGTGCTGCCTTGTGCTTCCATGAGGAGCTTGAATGGTTCACCAACTTTACTAACACCTTTCACCCCAACCTCAAATTCACCTGGACCTTCTCCGATACCTCCATCTCTTTCCTGGATCTCTCCATCTCCATCTCTGGTGACAGCCTCAAAACCGACACCTATTTCAAGCCCACCGACTCCTACAGCTACCTAGATTACACCTTCTCTCACCCACCTTCCTGCAAGAATGCAATCCCCTACTCCCAATTCCTTCCCGTCCACCACGTCTGGTCCCATGATGGGGCATTCCACTGCCGCACATCCCAGATGTCCTCTTATTTCAATGACCGCAACTTCCCCCCTTCGGTGATCGAAAATGCCCTCAACCGCATCTCTTACATTTCTCGTACCTCTACTCTCACATGCCTCCCCCCAACAAAAACAAAGACAGAATCCCCCTTGTCCTCACATATCTCCCCACCAAATTCTATATCCAACATATCATTCTCCGCCACTTCTGCCACCCACATTTTGACCCCACAACCAAAAGAGATATTTCCCTCCCCACCCCTATTTGCCTTCCATAGGTATCGGTCTCTCCGCGACTCCCTTGTCCGCTCCACACTCCCCACTAGCCCCACCACTCCTGGCACCTTTCCCTGTAACTGCAGGAAGTGCTACACCTGCCCCTACACCTCCTTCCTCACCTCCATCCAAGGCACCAAACAAACCTTCCACATTAGACAGGGGTTCACCTGTACATCCGTCAACGTGGTCTACTGCATCTGCTGCTCCCAATGTGGCCTCCTCTACATCGGTGAGACCAAGCAGAGGCTCGGAGACTGCTTTGTAGAGCACCTGCGCTCTGTTAATGACAAACAACAACACCTTCCAGCCGCCAACTATTTTAACTCCCCCTCACACTCCCTGGGTGACATGTCCATCCTGGGCCTTCTCCAGTGTCACAATGACGCCAACTGCAGCACCTCAAATTCCACTTTGGGAGCCTACAGCCCAATGGCCTAAACGTGAATTTTACCAGTTTCAAAATTTCCCCACCCCCGGCCTCATTCTATGACCAACCCTCCTTCCCGTCCCCGTCTCCTTGACCTGACGCAACCCGTCCATCCTCTCTCCCACGTATCTGCTCCTCCCACCTCACTGACTAATCCCCACCACTCCCTACCCGCATTCACCTATCACCATCCGACCTACCTTACCCAGCCCCACCCCTTCTTTCTCTATTTATTTCTGAGCTCCCTTCCCCCCTCCCATTTCTGAAGAAGGGTCCCGACCCAAAACGTCAGCTTTCCTGCTCCTCTGATGCTGCTTGGCCTGCTGTGTTCATCCAGCACCACGCTGTGTTATCTCTGACTCCAACATCTGCAGTTCTTATTACCTCTTAATTCAGAAGCTCAATGTCTTCTTTGGTGGACATTGAAGATCTCATTGTGCCAATCAAAGAAAATATTGTGCACAAATTAACCACCACATTGCCCACATGAAATATGCATGTTTTTGTCTATGGAAGACCAGGGAAGATTCTGAGGAGATGAACAGCATTCTATTTGTAAGATTATACAGAAAAATATTTTCACCTGTGTTTCAAATCCCAACAGATGGCATTCATTACAGATTTATGTAACACTCAGTATAACAACGTTCTTTCACCTCAACATCTAATCACTCTGACACTTAACATTTCCAGCTAGCTATGGCAGCACTAAAGAATAATCACACCAGATACATGTGGGATTGGTCATTTTTATAGCTGTATGTTACTGAGTTGCATTAAAATTGAGCAACAGGTACAAATTTGTGTGTCACTTGGTCAACTGGTATTTGCTCAGTTAGGGATGGATCAAAGCAAAGAATCAATCACTTTGCTGTTGGATAGAAGTCGTACATAGTTCTAGACTGTGAGTAAATTTATCAGAATCTTGTGCAGTTATCAGGTTTCCACTGACATCGAAGCTGAAAGGTCACCCACTGAATGAAACAAGAAAAAATAGTTTGCTGTCTGTTACCTTCTCTAGTTCTGTTCTCTCTGCATGTCTCTAAGTGAGAACAGAGTTAGATCTGCAGTTCTGCTGCATGAAGTGCTGTGAAAACAGGGAGAACAGCAGTCCTGTCACTCTTGAAATTTTCTTGGGGGCGCTTGATGTGGTCGAGTGGTGCTTTGAGGGAGAACTACATGAAAAAATTAGTTCTGTTTAGGCTGTTTTTGGTGCTTTTCACAAAACAGTTGAAGTTTGGGTTGGCACTGTGGCTCAGTGGTTGGCACTGCTGTCTCACAGTGCCAGGAACCCGTGTTCGATTTCACCCTCAGGTGACTGTGTGGAGTTTGCACATTCTCCCCGTGTCTGCGTGGGTTTCCTCTGGGTGCTCCAGTTTTCTCCCACAGCCCAAAGATGTGCATGCTAGGTGAATTGGTCACGCTAAATTGCCCGTAGTGTTCAGGGATGTGTAGATTAGGTGGGTTATAGCGGGGTGGGTCTGGGTGGGATGCTTTGAGGTTCGGTGTGGACTGGTTGGGCCGAAGGGCCTGTTTCCACACTGTAGGGATTCTCTTCTTCAAGACTGATGGGTAAAACCGCACGGATGCCAATCAGGGTTGAATTATGAACTTTTGACATGTTCAATCATTGCTATAACATTCAAAACTGATTCATTTTCATTGTAATAGATCTGATGAAACCTACGGTAGAAAACAACAGGGTACAATGGGCATAAAGAGAGAGTTTAAAAGAGTTTGGGCCTTGATCTATTAAGAATCTGGATTTTGTAATTAGAACTTGCAGGCAGCAGAGTGTAAGCAAGGTCAAAGTCAGAACGGAGAAGCCAATATGTGGGGTTAGATGTTTCTGTTGCCTCCTGAAATCTCCTAATATGTCAATTGAGGAAAGAGAGGCAGATTACTCTTGCAAAAGGATAGTCCTTGTGAAATAAACTATTAAATGTTATCAGAAACAGAAACTTCAGTTAACACTTTGAGAATATATGCATCAGGATTGCTTTGTGAATCAGTTGGATTGGAAAAACCTTTAGCAAATTGTTTTCGTGGCATTGGCAGTGAGTACATGTACATCAGTCTTGATTGATGCTGGCTTCAAACTTCAACAATATTTTCAAAGGATTATTTATTTATTCTATTAATATTGCAAAATAAAAGTCAATTGGTGAATATAATGACCTGATCATCACAAGATTGACAACCATCAGTTTGAGAACTAGAACACAGTTTAGAACACGGATTAAAACTGTCGAAATTAATTTTACTCAGCTTTCATATTTTTTTCCAAATTGAGATATCATCCAGGGAGAAGCACACAATGATATTTGCAGAAATGAATGGTATATTGTCCTAAAAGAAAATTGCACTGACTTGTTGGCATCATTAAAACAGAAAATCACCTAAAATTATTTTTTATAACCTTAGATCCGATGCCCTTTATGAGTAAATTATTTTCAAATTATCTGTTCACCTCCTGACACATCTTCCAGTAATCCCCTTCAAACATTGAAGCACGACCAGATTCTAATTACATTGAAGCCTTTGTCAATATTGGAACCAAAGTTGTCAAGACAAGGATCACATTACTCTTTGACTGACCGTTACGCAGGAAACAATTGGAGGAAAGAATATTTTATTTTACATTTGTTCTTCGGATGTTGGCATCACTGCCAATGCCTGCAATTAAGTGTCCATTCCTAAATTTTCTTGGGGAGGCTGTAAAAGTGAGGTTGATTTCTTGAAATGCTGCACTTCATGTGGTGCAGATACACCTGCATTACGTTAGGAAATGTGTTTCAGGATTTTGATTCAGTGACAGTGAAGGAGCGGTCTTTTTGTTTGAAATCAGGGTGGTGTGTAACTTCGATTGGAACCCAGAGCTGGTGGTATCCCCACTGATTGCTAGTGCCTGAACTGGTGAACCATAATGTCTATAGTTTGGGAAGGTCCTTTCCTCAGAATGTTGGCAAACTGATAGTGTGAATATTTACGGACACTGATGCCAGGCTTACCTCATCTGGCCGATATAAGCCAAGGCAAGTGATTCTGAATTCCTCTCTGAGATGGGAAAGTAATCCAGTACACCCCTTTTTAACGGGACCACTCCCCCACCCCCCCAAGCTGTCTTGAATGATCTATTGAGAATTTTCCAATAAGACCACCTCGTGTTCCTGGGTAGAATTGAATGTATCCACCCAATAATTTTTGGAATCGTTTGTTCCATGAATGTTACCGTTCATAGATTACTGGCTTGGTCAGTATGAAAAAAAAGGATATAAATCAAAGTTAATTCCCATTATAATGTGAGTGGTCACAAACCCTGCATTAATTCTGCAGCATCCCTGACTACTGAATGGAAGAGGTTATCTGGCCACTGACATTCTAAAGCTGAGCTGCCTAGCCCATTCTCGAGAAGCCTTACATTAGTCACCTGAATGGATACCAGGATTTGTGGTAGCATCTGGGGTGTTACACAACTTATCAAGTATGAAACTGAGGATCAGGGCACAAGGAAGGTGAATTACGGAAATTGAACGGGCAAGAAAAGGCAGGGAACGTGCAATGCAAACAGCACCTTATGGCCCTTGCGTTCTTCGATCAAATAATTAATAAGTGATACCAGTAATCTGAAACAGGTCTCCCCATTCACCATTTCCAAATCCTTACCTATCCTTTCACATCACTTCCTATCCCATAGCACAAACTCTAATCCAAACTTATACATTTATTCTTTGCATTACACACACTAATAAATCAATCTCCTATCTGTGTTTCCTTACTGTCTCTACCAGGTCTGGTACTTCTAAAAAGTGCTTCCTTTACAGCTTCAGGATGGAAGGCTGCTGATCTCCATTGAGGAAACTACAAATGGCTTTGGAGGGACACCACCATCTCCACCCACAACCCCCCCAAACCCACACCCCAACCATCCAAGAGATCTGGACCTAGACACCCTGGGCACAGATTGCATTGTTTCAATTTGGGAAGTCTGCAGTCTACTTTACTGCAACAGCAAAAACACTAATGAAATGGCAAAGGGTGGAACAGGAACACTGTCGTCCCAAGAGAAGATAGCAAGTTTGTCCTGCTTGGAGCTATTGCCATTTCAACGTGACGGTATCTCAATGATCCCAATGAGATGTGAGAGAATAGATTGCTGGGTACCGATGGGAGCCTGGGAGTACCTTCGATATTTAAAGCCGTGATAATACTGATCTGAGCTGTCCCATCAGCATTTAGACACACTTAGTGACTTTTAATCTCCCTTCCCCCAACATCTCTAATGCAAGGTCTGAAAATATGAATACCCATCCTCCCTCTTTCATCCATTCCTGAATGTATCATAACTCAGAGGTTTCCCATCACTTATTGCAGCCAGCTTGCACCTCCCCTTTAAGATGTGCAGCTGCTGTTAACTGGCACCAGACAATCTTGATATTGGGCACTGTGCTGCAGTGCATGATGGATCATAATACGTACCACTTATGAACAGGGCGCAGAATGCCAGCTTGGCACAGCAATCATTTCAAACAGTAGGCAACACTAACTGAGCATGCTTTCTGCAGCATGAAAAATGCATGCATGTTAATGGTAACCTCCACACTCACATTTAATAATTAGTTTTGCCTATTGTCTCTTCTCAAACAGACCTTTGATTTCTGTGAGCACCAGGAGACGAATTATACTTTGCCTCATCTTGCAAGCAACAGATCACTGGCTTGGCAAATAGATTTACACTCCTACATGCCTATTTGAATGATTGATGGCTAAATCCACCTTTACAGTATCCTCTTTTATTACTGTAGCAGCCCTTGAGTGCAGAAAGTAATATTGAGGGCAACCAAACTAGACAACCAAACATAGAATCCCTACAGTGTGGAAAGAGGCCATTCAACCTATTGAGTGTGCACCGACCCTCCAAAGTGCATCCCACCCAGACCCAGCCCTCTACCTTAACCCCATAACTCTGCATTTACCATTGCCACACATCCCTGAATACAACAGGGCAATTTAGCATGATCAATCCACCCAGCCTGGAGATCCCGGGACACTGTGGGCAATTTAGGAAGGAAACTGGAGCACCTGGCACAGACACGGGGATAATATGTAAACCCCACACGTACGGTTGCTCAAGGCTGGAATCGAACCCAGGTACCTGGCACTGTGAGGCATCAGTGCTAACCACTAGACACAGACTCACCCTAAACCAGGCTGTTAAGAAGAAAGAGCTCAGTGCTGGAAGGGACTATGGGGTCATGGCACAGAGAACTCAAGTCTGGTCTGACGAAAGAATTTTCAGCATATTTCTAGAAGCAACCTTGGAAATTATGAGGCAGAGAGATTCAGATCTGTGCTCCAGAGAACAGGAGCACGTTGGCTTTAAAGGCAGTGGACATCTGTGTTGTGAGTACAATGACTTATCAGAAAATAAAACTATTTGAGTTGAAACTCAAAGTAAAGATCTAAAAATTTAATTTCAAAATGTTAGATCGCAAGATTTATAATCGCACAAATCTGTATCTGAAAGTTCCTGAAACTCAGTCTCTGCAAAACACATATTGCCCACAGCCCCTTTTCTCTTTTCCAGTATCTGAAACACATTTAATTTGAAATAAATATCTTATTCCCTTTGATTAGAAAAAAAATGAGGAATGAAAAAACTTACAAAGTGCCAAATTCCAGTCAGGTCTAAATGTAATTACATTTCTAATATCTTTCAGTCAGCAAAACAGCATTAGAGTCTATGAAGAATATACCCGATAAGGGTTATCTGTCCCAGCATAATTCCCAGGTTTATCCTTTCATATCCATTCTTTTGATAACAAATCCAACTGCCTCTTGAAGAAAATTAAAAAAGGAAATTGTTCTATTGGTGTCGACTGTAAAGTTTTATGGAACACTGAAATCCAAGCACACAACCAATTTAGCTCAATTTATTCTGTCTTTATTAAAAAGTCTTTTTGTTAAATTTGGGTAGTAAATCTTGGAACAAGTTAATCAAGCTGTTCTCACAAACTCATTCACAGTACATTTATACTGTAACTACCCATTTGAGATTGCCAACTACAATATTGGTTACAGCCAGACAGAACTTTATTTGTGGTGCCTGGAGATATAATGCTCTTGTCTAGAAGGTACAGAAAGAGATCTTTAATTGCATGGTTACACGTATGGACTGACAATCCTTGCCAAGTGTCTCGGGATTTATCTTTTAAGGAATGAGATGAACAGTGCATTCTCAATGTTTAAATCAGCTCCCAGTAAAATCGTGAGATAACAAGGTGTAGAGCTGGATGAACACAGCAGGCCAAGCAGCATCAGAGGCGCAGGAAAGCTGACGTTTCGGATCTGGACCCTTCTTCAGAAATGGGGCAGGGGAAGGGGGTTCTGAAATAAATAGGGAGAGAGGGGGAGGCGAATGGAAGGTGGATAAACGAGCAGATGGGTGGAGAGGAGATGGACAGGTCAAGGAGGCGGGGATGGAGCCAGTAAAGGTGAGTGTAGGTGGGGAGTTAGAGTGGGAGTTGGTCAGTCAAGGGAAGACGGACAGGTCAAGGAGGCGGGGATGAGGCTGGTAGGTAGGAGGTGGGGGTGGGGGTTGAGGTGAGAGGAGTGGATAGGTGGGACAGAAGACGGACAGGTCAAGGAAGCGGGGATGAGGCTGGTAGGTAGGAGGTGGGGGTGGGGGTTGAGGTGAGAGGAGTGGATAGGTGGGACAGAAGACGGACAGATCAAGGAGGCGGGGACGAGCTGGGCTGGTTTTGGGATGAGGTTGGGGGTGGGGAGATTTTGAAGTTGTGAAGTCCACATTGAGATCGTTGGCCTACAGGGTTCCTAAGTGATATATGAGGTGCTGTTCCTGCAACCTTCGGATGGTATTGTTGTGGCACTGGAGGAGGCCCAGGATGGACATGACGTCCAAGGAGTGGGAAGGGGAGTTGAAGTGGTTCGCGACTGGGGATGCAGTCGTTTGTCGCGAACCAAGCATAGGTGTTCCACAAAGCGGTCCCCAAGCCTCCGCTTGGTTTCCCCAAAGTAGAGAAGGCCGCAACGGGAACAGCGGATACAGTATACCACGTTAGCAGATGTGCAGGTGAACATCTGTTTAATGTGGAAGGTCTTCTTGGGGCCTGGGATGGAGGTGAGGAGGGAGGTGTAGGGGCAGGTGTAGCACTTCTTGTGGTTGCTGGGAAAAGTGCCAGGGGTGGTGGGGCTAGTGGGGAGTGTGGAGCGGACAAGGGAGTCACGGAGAGAGTGGTCCCCTCGGAAGGCAGATAAGGGCGGGGAGGGAAAAATGTCTTTGATAGATTGCAGGTGGAGGAAGTTCCTTCGCCTCCACCACATCTGCTCCTGAGATGAGGCATTCCTCTCCCAGACATCCCAGATGTCCTCGTTTGTCAAGGGCTGCAACATTCCCTCCACAGTGGTCGAAAACGCCTTGGACCGCATCTCTCGTGTTTCCCGCAACTCATCCCTCACACCTCCTCCCTGCAATAACAATAAAAACAGAATCCCCCTCGTCCTCACGTACCACCTCACCAACCTCCGGATTCAACGCATCTCTCTGAATCAGTTTTAACCCCAGTAAAATCATCATGTGTTGACCAGGCCTAACAGGGGGAGCCTCAAAGCCATCATATGGGAAACGTTGCTTCCATTCCCCAGCAGGAGGGGAACTCAGAAATGCATGGGTCATCAGCTCACACCCTTGCTCATTGTACACACCATATAAAGCATGTTACTGGCCACCCTTTATAATTGCAAAGGAAGCTTGCTTCCTCACTACAAACCTTCCGATTGTTCTTTTCCAATCTTGCAGTTTGTATCAGAGTGAGTTTCTCATCTGTTTTTAAATGCCGCACTGCTTTCACTTGAATTAATATGTTTCTTCCTTCTTTATTTTCTTGAAATGGGGCACTATCAGAAATACCAGCTTTTGTTACCCATCCCTAATTGTCCTTAGGTCTTTTCGGAGGGCAGTCAAGAATCAAGCACAATAAAAACTGAAAGAACTGCAGATGCTGGAAATCAGAAACAAAAATAGAAATTGCTGGAAAATCTCAGCAGGTCTGGCAGCACCTGTGGAGAGAAATCAGAGTTAACGTTTCGGGTGCAGTGACCCTTCCTCAGAACTGAAGGTAGCTTGCAAAATGTTTTTTTAGGCGGAAGATAGGGTGGGTGGAGGGGGTAAGGAGTAAATGATAGATGGAAATAGAGCCCAAAGAGAGAGAAGCACAGTTGGACAGTCAAACGAATGATCAGGCTAAGTGGATTAATAAACCTGTTAATGGTAACTGTTAGTAGCCAACAATAGGTTGTGTGTAGTAGCAAACAATGTGATAACAAGGCCTGGACTGTGTGGGTTGCAGTAAGGACATAGGAGAAGCTTAAGCCCTAAAGTTGTTGAATTTAATATTGAGTTCAGAAGACTGTAGAGTCCACCGCCAGAAAATGAGGTGCTACTCTTCCAGTTTGTGCTGAGCTTCACTGGAGCACTGCAGCAAGCCTGAGACTGAAATGTTGACCAGGAAACAGGGTGGCATGTTGAAGTGGCAGGCAAGTGGAAGTTCAGGATCCTTTTTGTGGATAGAAGACTCAAACACATTTCTGTGGACTCAAGACAGGGTAAGTGTAGCAAGTTTCCTTCCTTAAAGGACTTTTGTGAACTGGATGGCTTTTATGGCAATTTAATGGAAGCTTCATGGTACGATAACCAAGACTGGCGTGATATTCCAGATTTATTGATTGATCTCAAATTTCACTAGCTGTTGGGGTTAGATTTGAATCCCTGTCAGCAGAGAATTAGGCCAGACCTCTGGATTACTGCTCTACTTGAAGTTACATTCATAGTGAGACAGGAATAACACCCTGTCATTTCAGTCCAGGGAAGTCAAACAGCAGGCCTGGTACATCATGTGATACAGGGAGCTACTGCTATGGTCACAGCTACAATTGCAAAGTCCCATGTTCTCAGAAATAGGTTATTGATTTTGAAGACACAAACAAGATTTTTGTAAAAAATGCTTTTGATGATCAGACAGATACTGACACATTCCCACACAGTGGAACCTGTAATACATTTAACCATGGGGTCCTGGAGACTGGCCTTATCTGCTGTCCTTGAGCTGCCTTGCTTTAGTTAGCATTAAAAATAACTCCCAAATGTTTTGTTCTCATTATTACCCAAAGCTTGAAAAGTCCTGCAGGAAATGTAAAATTGTAGACAATAAAAATAAAATTGCTAACTGTCTGTTCTATTTGTCAAGTGACACATAGATCAGTAAGCTTTGCATAAGCAGTTGAGAGAGAGCACATCCTGAGTGAGGCACTGCTAGAGTGAATGTGTGTTTCTAGAAATTTGGAGCACAGTGTGAATTTGCTATCAATAAGAAGAGGTGCTTTGGTTTTTTTTTTGTGTGGTTTATAGCCTGTAAGAACTATATTCTGTAGTGCTGAGAGCCAGTGAATAAGGGCACTAGGATAATTGGTATTATTTGATATTAAGCATCATCCAAAATGTTTAATTTAAAGAGGTAACTTATGGCAGGAGAAATCAAAGCTATGGTGTGCTCTTCCTGCACTATATGGGAAGTTGGGCACAGTTCAGTGCTGGGGATAGTGTATGCAAGAAGTGCCATCAACTGCAGCTCCTGAAAGCCCAGTTTTTGTAGCTGGAACAATAGCCAGGGATACGATGGACAATCTGCAACATGGAGAGTATCATGTGTAGCACCTGGAGAAAGGTGGTCACACCACATGCTAAGACTCTGTCAGCAGCAAAGGAAACTGACCACCAGACAGAGAAAGAGGACCAGGCAGGCAGTTTGGGAGTCTCCACACTGGCTACTCACCTGCAAGATTTATGCATCACTTTGTAATTATTGAGGGGAATGGCGTCTCAGGGAAATCATTAACTGCCAACTTTGTTGCACTGTGGTTAGCTGAGCATGGGTGGTGGGGGTGGGCGTGTGGTGGCAGATGGCAGGACAGTGTAATGTGCAGGAATGCAATAGATGTATGGGATTCAATTGTAAATGGAATAGACAGACGTTTCCTTGGCTGCAAACAAGACTCAAAAATGATATGTTGTTTCCCTGGTGCCAGTGTCAAGGATGTCTCACAGCAGCTGCAGGACATTCTGGGTTGGGAGGGTGAGCAGATAATGGCCATTGTACACTAGTACAATGGCACAGGTTAAAAAAAAAGGTCCTAATAGTACAATATAAGGTGTTAGAAAGTAGGTTAAAAAAATCAGACTTCTAAAGTTAGTGATCTCAGGATTAAGACCAGAACTATGTGTTAGTCAATGTAGAAATATATCAGATGAACACATTGATGAAGAGATGGTCTTAGGGGTAGGATTTTACATTCCTGGGGCATCGGGACTGGTTCTGTACAAACTAGACAGGTTATCCTAGGCAGGGCAAGAACTAATGTCCCAGGGAGAATATTTGCTTGTATTTGGGAGGGTTTTAACTAAAATGGCAGGGAGTGGGAACCTAAGCAAGGAGTCAGAGAGAAAGGAAATCAAGGACAAGGACAAAAGACAGAAAGGGGAAGAAGAAATTACACTATAATGTGAATGAATTAAACACACAAATAGATGAAAACAGATATGGTATAGTTGGGATTACATAGCTCGAGGCTGACCAGGATGGGAACTGAATGTCCAGAAGTATTCAGTATTTAGGAAGGATGGACAAAAAGGGAAAGGCAGGAAAGTTGGATTGCTTGTTAAAGGGGAAATTAATGCAATTGTGTGGAAGGCTCTGCAGAGGTGAAACCTGTATATGTAGAGGTAAGAAACACCAAGGTGCAAAAAAAACATTAATGGGGTTGTATATCAAGCCTTGGCTATAAAAGCAATGTTGAGAATGGCATTGAACAGGATATTAGAGACATATACAGTAAAGGAGTATCTGAAATTATGGGTGATTTTAATCTGTGTATAGACAGGGCAAATCAAATTAGTTACACTGTTGTGAATGGAAATTCCTGGAGTATATACAAGATAGTTTTCTGGGCAAATACATCGAGGAACAATGGGAGAACAGACAGGCCTAGGATTGGGCATTGTGTAATGAGAAAGGAATAATTGGCAATCTATTTGCATGAAGTCCCTTGGAGATTCGTGGCAATAATATGATAGATCAAGATGGAGAGTGATATAGTTGATTCGGAGGCTACGGTCTTGAATCTAAATCGAGGAAATGATGATGTTATGAGGACTATGATACATAGGTGGATATTAGTTAAGTGGAATATTAGTGGAAAAGCAATGGCAAACATTCAAAGAGTACATAGATGAACCGCAGCAATTGTTCAATCCTATCTGCTTCTAACATAAAATGGGAAAGGTGGCCAAACCATAACTGACAGGGGAATTTTGAGATAGCATTAGATCCAAGAAAAAGGAATAGCAATAGGCTAGAAAAAAAAAACAACAGACCTGAAGATGGGAGCAGTTTAGAATTCAGCAGAGGAGGACAAAGTGATTGATTAAGAAAGGAAAAGTAGAGTATAGGAAGAATCTTGCAAGGAACATAAAAAACTGACTGTAAAATTTGCAATAGATATGAGAAGAGTAAAAGACTGGTGAAGACAAATGCAGGTCATTTATGGTCAGAAACAGGGGAATTTATAATGGAGAACAAAGAAATGGCTGACCAAGTGAATACATACTTTGATTTTGTGTTCACAGAGGAGGATACAGATAATGTACCAGAAGTGTGAGAAACACAGGGCTTAGTGAAAGAGAGGAATTTAAAGAAATAATATTTTTAGGGAAATGGTATTGGGGAAATTTTTGGGATTGAAGGCCAATATATCCCCAGGATGTGCTAATCTACATGCCAGAGTACTTAAGGAAGTGGACCTAGAAATAGTGTGTGAATTGGTGGTCATCTTCCAAAATTCTATATAGACTCTGGAACAGATCCTACAGACTGTATGGTAGCTAAAGTAACCCCTTTATTTAAAATGGAAGGCAGAGAAAGAACTGTGTTATAGACCAATTAGCCTGCCATCATTATTAGAGAATAAGCTAGAATCTGTTGTTTATAATTTAATATCTGAGCACTCAAAAAACAGTGACGTGATCAGACAGAGTCTGAAGAAATGTGTAACCACAAGGCTGCTGAGATTAGATCACATGATATTGCATCATTTCCAATGATGATGGATATTGTCTTTTATTAGCATATCATACAGTCTGATTTAACCCTTTATACCACAAGAACCAGATCTGTCTAGTTCAGTGCCTACCACCTGGTGGCCACACAACATAACAATAAAGATGCTGTTATCTGAAAGTGGCAATTAATTTCTATTAATTTGTCTAAATGAGACCCAAAGTTTCTCAAGGAAAACTGCAGTGATGGAGAGCTTTGGGATTCATATGGTAGAAGTTGAAGCAACTCCACAGAGACCAGTATCCTGTCGCAAAGTTACTCTTTGTTTACACATGCAGAGTCCTTGATACTAATCCAGCTCCCTCAGAGCCAGCTCTCAGAGTGAACAGAACCTCTGACACTCTTGTTTATATCTGTCAGCCAGGGCTCCCTGATTAGACCAGATTAACAGCTCAAACCAGCAAACTTATATTCTTTTATGTCCACCTGGCTGACCTCTTTACAATCACTACAGAAGTCATCTGTCTCTTTTACCTCATGCTCCATTTACCTCACAACATGTTGCAAGTTAATCATATACTGTATCCCAAAAGCTCTTTTCTGTTCAAAGAGCCAAGTTCTAAAAATGGAGGTATGAAGCATTTGTTCTCACAAAAAACATCTAAGGTTTGTATGATTCAAGAGTTCACAAAATATTCAGCAGTGGCTCAAATCACAGCTTGCTGTCAATCTTCAGGCAATGTCTATCAGAACATATTTATTTGCTGTGCGGTAATTATGTCCTTTTTTATTATTATTTAACCTGTTTTATAATCAACCTGTTCAGAGATGGTATGACACACTTCTGGAGCAAGTGGGGCTTGAACTCATGCCTCCCATTTCAGGAGTAAGGATTGTGACCTTTGTTTCTTTCTTTCTTTGTTTTTCTATTTTGTGTGAGACAGAAATAAAATGCACCCTTGTGAATAGAATTATGCCCTTTGTCACCTGCTTTGATTTAAACAGCCAATTGCCAATTAAAATTAATTTAACTTAAAATGCCAATTGGCAGCTTTATTTTCCCAAATGGTTGAGGAATTTCCTGTTTTCTTCTCCCACAATGTTTCTGAAGCACTTTAAAACTCACAAACTTGCAAGAATCTGAAATAGATCCTATAAGATACGTTCTCCTGAAAAAAGACACATCATTTGCACTTTGACCATTATATCTCTCAACTCTCCTGTCCTTCAGGGTTAGAGCCAGCAAACCTAGAATCTACATGCTCCTTCCAAGTGCTCTCTCTTTCTAGCCATACTGTGTTCACATTTCTGCTGAGTTCCAGAGAGAAATTGCCAGAGAAACGTTTTACATTTTTCATTTAAAATTGCACATAACTTGACTTATAATCATTGAATGGTACAGCGTGGAAATAGCCCTTCAGTCCAACTTGTCCATGCTGACCAGATCTCCTAAATTAATCTAGTCCCACTTGCCTGCATTTGGCCCAAATCCCTCTAAACCTTTCCTATTCATATACCCTTGATCCAGATGCTTTTTAAGTGTTGCAATAGCCTCCACCACTTCCTCTGGCAGCTCATTCTGCGTGAAAAGTTTGCCCCTTAGGTCTCTTTTAAATCTTACCCCTTTCACCTTAAATCTATGCTAATAGTTTTGAATTCCCCTACCCTGGGAAAAAGACCCCGGCTATTCACCCTATCCAAGCATTTTACAAACCTCTATAATGTTAATGGGTCTCCGGTCCTCCGTGGAAAATAACCCCAACATATTCAGCCTCTCCCCATTGCTCAAACCCTCCAACCCTGGCAACACTTTATGAATCTTTTCCGCACACTTTCATGTTTAACAGCATCTTTCCTAAAGCAGGGAGACTAGAATTGAGCACAGTATTCCGAAATGGCCTCACCAATATCGTGTACAGCCACAATATGACATCACAACTCCTATACTCAATGCACTGACCAATAAACGCAAATGCATCAAATGTCTTCTTTACTACCCTGTCTATCTGCAACTCAACCTACAAGGAACTATGAACCTGCACTCCAAGATCTCTTTGTTTGGCAACACTCCCCAGGACACAATCATTAAGTGTATAAGTCCTGCCCTGATTTGCCTTACCAAAATAGAACACCTCACATTTTCAAAACTGATAGGTCTTTAATTTCTAAAAATTAAGGTAAACTAGATTGTTTTCCTGATATTCAAACAGCAACACTTATTTCAGCTCTGGTAGAGGTGTGCTCCTTCAGTATCCCTGCTCCCTTCATTTCAGATTGCAAAGGTATTCTTGTAAATCCCATATTCCTTTATTTAGAGAGGAATGGTCAATCTGCCTGAGACTATAAGAACTTCTACAATATATGCACTTGAAGTGGCACAGTGGTCACAATAAAAGGACATCAGGAAGAAGAGATAGTAAGAACTGCAGATGCTGGAGTCAGAGATAACACAGTGTGAGCTGGAGGAACACAGCAGGCCAGGAAGCATCAGAGGAGCAGGAAAGTTGACGTTTCGCGTAGGGACACTTCTTCAGATTTCTGACCTGAAACGTCAACTTTCCTGTTCCTCTGATGCTGCCTGGCCTGCTGTGTTCCTCCAGCTCCACACATCAGGAAGAAGAACGTCTGTAACGCTGAATCCTTTTGTGTAGCAAATGCACTGCTGTTGTCTAAATGGTGTGCTGCAACAGTTAGCTGGTCATTTCACGGGCTAAGAACCTGGCAAAAAAACTGGAATGTTGCAGATTTTCTTCCCTTTTAAATATATATACACTTTGATATGAAAGAGGAGGCACTTTTGATTTGGCTTCTTGATGAGAATGAATACATACACTGAGATCTTGTTTACTGTTTTAAGTTGATCTGCTAACTGTTCTAACAACCAATTGGAAATGCACAGATTTGTGTTTACCCAGCTATTTATCTGATAGATATCAAATACCGATGAAAACAGAGTATCAATTATTTCAGTTATTTTTATTCTGACCTTGCCATTACTGAGCCAAACATTGATATTGCAAACTGTTTTTATCATTACCATCAAATTTCACACAAAAGTGTTTATCTCGAATAAAGGTTGATGGAATCCGTGCAGAAAAATGAGAAGACCTCTTGGGTCATGATTCATTTCTTGATCAAACAGATGCAGCCAAGTCAAAAAAAAGCTTGGTGTCAATTCCAAGTGTCATGATTCATGCATTATACTGAAACGATGTTATGGTCATGAATCTGTTAACCAGAGACAGGGAAAGATGGATTTAGTGTCCACAAGACATCTAAAGTTAATAGCTGAAAGTAACTCCTAAAATGAATATCAAGTCCTCCTGAAGATGAGTCAATGAATATGGAGTTGGAAAAGCACAGCAGGTCAGACAGCATCCGAGGAGCAGGGAAGTCAACGCTTTGGGCCGAAACCCTTCATCAGGACTGGGGAGGGGGAGGGAAGCCCAGAAATAACTGAGGAGTTGGGGTTGGGCCTGGGGGTGGGTAGGTGGATGCAGGCATGGGGTTATTGTGGTGGTTCAGTGGGAAAGATGGAGCAGCTAGGTGAGTAGGAAGATGGACAGGTTGGGAGTGGAGGGATTTTGAAGCTGGTGAAGTCAATATTCAGGCCATTGGGCTGTAAGCTCCCTAGGCGAAATATCAGGTGTTGTTCTTCCAGTTTACGTTTGGCCTCACTCTGACAGTGGAGAAGGCCATCGATGGACATGTTACTGGGGTGGGGGGGAAGTTAAAGTGGATGGCAACTGGAAGGTCAGGTGGCTGGTGCATGCAGAGCGCAGGTGCTCTACAAACCAGTCCCCAATTCTGCATTTTTATTCTCCTGAGTTTGCTTTTGTAGATGTTCATCAACACTCACAAATCAAATTATCACTTCATTTAAATTACACTAGGATATTGAGTTGACAGATGGGCACATAACCAGGATGACAACACAGTACTGTGTTAGTGAAAATGTTGAACTTTAATGCGGCTACCAAAACAACACTACAAAATATTGAGACAAATATGGCTGTGCTTATGCAGGAAACCAGAGCTCCCAGCCGCCAAAAGTCAATAATCCACAGTGACTCTATGCAATTAATACATCTGTATGAAATCTTTTGCCATAATAGTTTTAAGCCACTTTCTTTTCACATGTGAATGCTGTTGTTGAAACATGCGCAAAAAACTATTATATGGACACGTGGAACGAATGAAGGTCACCTTGTGAATCATGAAGAACTCTATTATTAAAACATTTTTCAAGGTAGTTTGCAGATTGACAGAAAGGTTTAAATATAACACTTACATTTTGAAGATAATGATGATTTCCATGGAGGCTGTGGGTTGCTGGTGGTTGGAAGGGAAGGAATATCTTATCTGAAGCATTATTTTCACTTTGGAGATGAGAGGAGGGGTTTACTGACCCCAGCAAAATTTATGTTAAATCTGGAGTTTCTGCTTGTAGACACCTCTTTATTTTGCTTTTTGGAGTAATTATAAAGTTACCTCCCTGCACCCTCATTTGTTTCGTTCTGAATTGCAAAATCAGGAAAATAAATAACTGAAACTCATTCAGTTTTCTTTATGCATCTTGTCAATCATTTAACAATCTGAGGGCAACATTAATTCTTAATGCACACATATATGTCAAAAACCATGCCGAAGTTGGAAGTTTTATTTCACTATGTCAGAAATGCTTTCTGTTCTGTATAAAATTTTATGCACTAACCAAAAAAAACCTTTTAGTCACTTTTCACTGTTTCTATTTCTTATTAAAATGCATTTCATCATGTGTTACCTAATATATAATCCATCAGATCATAATTTACCCTTTGGACTAACAGATCAGGTTTAGATATTACAAATTAATAGTACTTCCAATGAACTATCACTGAAAAAGTGTTCGTAAATTTGATGCTGCAGTCTGCTTTTCCACATAACATCAAGAAGAAAGATCATGAACTTGTCATGTATGAGAAAGAAAAGGTGTCTCAAGAATACATGTGGGTGTTAAAGAAACATTTTGAACAATTTGTCACCAATATCGTAATAATGTGGTTTTGACCTCTTTCCTTCAATCCCCAACTCTGATCAATGACATATAACAGCATTCTAAAACAAAAATGGTCTCTATACTCAAGTCAATAGCAAGTCCTAGAATTACTTAAAAACATAAAAAAAAGTGCTGTTTTGGGAGCTGCAATGTCAGAGATAAGCTACAGCAATTGTAGCTTTACAAGTGGATCCAGAGTGGGTCACAAAATTCAATAGTGTCAATAAAAAAAGTAAATACATTGGTTGTACATCATGTTTAAAGTCATTGCATACTGGAATTGCTGTTAAGTTCACAGCATTTTGGCAAGTTATTTAAGTTAAACTTTGGTACTGCTGCCTGCTCTGCATGATAGTCACTGTGCAAAATTCATCACAACTTAAATAAAGCATATTTATCATATATCCATCGATTTATCTTTGTAAGGTTATAATGTGGGAACAAAATGAACCAGAACTGTATAGTTCACATCTACTTGGGAGCAGATAAATACAGGGTGGATGTCTGGACCTACACATATCGTCTGGAAGTGGGAAGACACTATGGACATATATGGAGCTCCTTTACTTAGCACGGACTGAGTTTGAAGAAAATCAGAATGACATTACAACCAAACCATAAGTTAATTACTTGATGAGAAGTAGTTGTTAGAGATTATTTGTAACTTGCTAAAAATTAGACTGTTTTTAAACAAATAAAAGTAGCAATTTAAAAGTTCAATAAGAAGGATAAACTAAAGGTAAGTAAAGATAAGCTAAATTAAAATGAAGTTAATGTAAGTGAAGTAAAGTTAAGACTTCGCAGACCAGTTCAGTCAGATGGAATGTGTGTTCTGTAGTATGTGGAAAGTCATTGGTGCTGCTGCTGGTGACCTAAAGCATTACATGGACTGGAAATGCCACCAGCTGCAGGAACTCAGT
Organism: Rhincodon typus; assembly: GCF_021869965.1. Taxonomy (NCBI): domain Eukaryota; kingdom Metazoa; phylum Chordata; class Chondrichthyes; order Orectolobiformes; family Rhincodontidae; genus Rhincodon; species Rhincodon typus. The sequence goes on along the minus strand of NC_063359.1, from coordinate 10,090,487 downwards.
TCCATGCTTTGGTTCCCAAGGTTGGGTGCTAAGCGATAGTATGTTAAAGTCAGTGTTCACATTGCAGTTTAGTAACATGGAGGGAGAATGGGATTGGTTGATTGTCAAGCAATTCCAAAGAACCAGACAATGCAAGACTCACCTGAGGGCCACTTTGTTATTCATTTACCATTTCGGATATTGACATACACATTGATTCTGCAGAGGAGAGCAGTAAAGGAGGAGATGAAGAAGAGTCGAAGAGCAATAGTGACAGTGCATATATTAGTTAAGGGAACAGACAGGCATTTTTATGTCTGTAGATGTGACTCCAGGCTGACATCTTGCCAGATTCAAGGTTGTCATTGGGTGGCCTTACAACATTCTTCTGGAGAAGGGTGAATAGCCAGAGGTCGTGGTTCGTACTGGGGGCAATGATTTGGGTTAGAGGAGCAGTGATGTGCTGAGATCAGATTTCGGGGAGCTGGGAAGGAGATTGAAAAGCAAGACATCAAAAGAGGTAATCTCAGTCCGATGAGCTACTGAGCATGTGTCAGGAGAACTGAACAATTGAACATGTGGCTGGAGAAATGGTGCAGGAGGGAAGTCAACAGATTTCTGAAGCTTTAGGACCAGTTCTGGAGAAGGTGGGACTGGGTCTGTGGGACCTGTACAAGATGGACAGGTTGATCTCAGCAAGGTGGAGGCTAACATTCTCATAGCAAATTTTATTAGTGCTTTTGGGAAATGCTTAAGCTAGTTTATTGGGATAAGACACAGAGAGGGAGTTGAGATTTGAGGGAAACAAGACTGGCAAATGGAAGTAGAAGTATAAGTCAGCAAAAGTAGAAGACAAGCAAAGCAATGGCACAAAAGTTCAGGTTTGAACATAATGTTAAAAAGACTGAATTAACAAATAGTATCTGAATTACATTAATATATTTACATTCTCTGAAAGATAAATGATCAAGTCAGATAAATGTGTGCCTGAAACAGATAAGGAACTGATGATGATGCAAGGTATCATCAATGGACGAGTTTCCCAGAGGCTGAGTCGAACGCTTTGGGGGCACAAGTATAAATCCCACCTTGGCAGCTCCTGGAATTTGAAGCTGAAGTCAACAGTGAGTGTTCCTCTGCCAATGGTTTCCAACTTCAGCCTGACCGTGTCATTGAAACCTCAGATACCCACATCTACTTCATTGTAACCCATCCGTCAACCTAACAGGCTTCACACTTCCCCAACTCATCAAGCCACCACCCAACTCACTTACATCTGCCCACCTTTCACCTTCCCCGTCCCTTCACCCTTGAAGCCTGGGTGCTCCTGACCATGGATGTTCTGCCATCACCTCTGACATCTCACCATTCCCAGCCACCCAAATCCTACAGACCCACTTTACAATTGTAATGCGCTCATGCCCAGAATCTGCATCTCCCAGTCCCATACAGTAATCTGCATTGGGTCACCTCCACAACAATGGCTGACCTTGCCCCCCTCACCCACCCTGTTCACCTTAGTTTATGAGGACAGAGCCCATGGAATGACTGCATCTCCCCGATTCTGTTTCACATCTTCCCTTCATCACTGAGAACTCTAAAAGGTTCTGACCGTGGCTTTTAGAAATGATGCCAGAGAGAAAGGTCAGCATACAATTCAGAATGTCACTGAGGCCAGCTTATTCAAATCACAGCATTGTCCTGCAACAATCTATAACTTGTCAAGGACTTGCACCCAGTCTTCATAAAATAAAGCATCAGGCCACTGATAACAAAATATTGTAATTCTGCTAGTAATTGGTATTGTGTGATTTATACTTATGTCCTGAGCAACAAGTTCCATCCATTGATAATGAGGCCATTTTGGAAAATGTTTTATGGTGAATTAATCAGATTGTGTTTTCATGACCTTGGACGTGCCAGAATTTTGATTGCTCACTCCAGACGTCCCATACCAAGTTATTATCCATCGTTGTCATGAAATGGTTTCTTTGTTCATTATGGGATTTGAGCATCACTGACAAGACCAACATTAATTGCTCATCTCTGCTTGCCCTCAAGAAGGCAATTACAGATGAGCAATAAAGACCGTCCCTGGCAGAGATGCTCCAATCTCACAAATTAATTCAAAAAACCCGAGTTTCATGATAAATCACAAGTCACTGAGATTGATTCTTATTTTAGCAAAAGCCAAGAAGGATGGGTTGGGAAAAGGAATGGTCTCTATGACTATGGGCTGCAAACCATACGTAGGCACATTAGAAAAAACGCTCTGTAAGCCAACGTATTATTTCTTATTGTGTTGTATTGATCACTTTGAATCATATAACTGTACTTTTCTTTCTTTTCCATTAATAAATGCAAACCAGTTATAGTAAAGTTCTGCAAACAGAGTCAGTCTGATGGTGGTGGAATATATATCGAAGAAGACATTGGTATTCTGACTAAAGATTTTTTTTTCAATATATGGGCAGGAGAACAGGAAGTTGGGATAGGAAGATCAAGGTCAAGCCACAGATTCTTGCTGAAGGTCTGAAACTGTGTTGAAGCTACGAAGGACATGGTCTTCAAATCACAGAAACTATCTCCACACTTCATCCGTGAGACAGAACAAAGATAACATCTTAGACAACTGCAAGTGAGTCCTTGAATATACAACTGGTGATAGCTTTGAACAAGACGGTCATGTCATTAAAAACCAATTAAATGGGCAAAAACCAGGAAGTACCATTTCAAGAAAAGAGGGATAAAGGAAAGTTTTTTTTTAAACAAACTCACATTTGCAATGAATTGGTCACCAGTTTCAGAAAATGTGCCCAGACAACTGTTGATGGATTGACCACTAGAGACTCAATCTGGCTCACCAGTCTTCTAAGCAAATAATATCATTGGAATATCAACTCAGTGAAAGATGCTCTTTGGCCTGCCTGAAACCTGTTGGCCTTCCAGAGCAAAGAGTTGATCCCGACTGAATGTTGCAGCCTGGCCCATTCCAAGGTCCAGGACTATGTGCCGAGGGACGCGCTAAAGCTTGGGGCAGTTGCTGCCAAGGTGCAGTGGGGAAAGACCACTGTCTGAGGTTTTCTGCCAAAGGTAAATAGGTGTCTGTTCAGTTGTCAGACCCTCCCAGTGCCTCAATTCCATATAATTATGGTCTTGTGCAAGTAAGAGATGCCTTTGGTTTGTTTGTTGGATAAAGTCAAACTCCAATGTTTGTTTGTTTCCTCATATGCTACCGTATAGAACTGAACAGCTTTAGTGTATATATGGACTTTTTTAATGAATAAAGTAGACCTTTGAAATTAAAATGAATTGTGAATATGCACTCTTGCTTTGTAGTGCACTAAAGGTGTGCCATATTAAGAAGATTAGTATCCATGTTGCTGTGTGCCATTGATTTCTGAGCCAGAGTATCTAAATTCAATAAGGGAGATTTACAGGGCTAAGATATTTTTAACAATAACAAAATGCTTCCAATCTAATTTCAGTTGAACCAGTGCTAAAAATTGGACACATTCATCAGTCAAATCATATACAAGATCTGAGCTTTCATTCCAAACTTTATCCATATGTTGAAAATGCTGTCTCTCACACTCAGAATATATATGGTTTCTTAGTACTTATATAGTTGAGAATCAAACAAATTTATTGTTGTATACAACAATGAATGAACTGTCACAATAACTCTCAGCACAGGCTCAACAATATAAAATAAACTCGGAAAGAAATGCTTACCTGGATGAGTGCAGCCCCAGCAACACTCAAAAAGCTTGACACAATCCAGGGCAAAGCAGCCCGCTTGATTGACATTACATCCACAAGCATCCATCCCCTCCGCCACCAAATCTCAGCAGCAGCAGTGTGTGCTATCTACAAGAAGCACCGTAGAAATCCACCAAAGATCCTCAGACAGCACCTTCCAAACCCAGGACCACTTCCATCTAGAAGGACAAGGGCAGCAGGCATATGGGAACACCACCACCTCCAAGTTCCCCTCCAAGCCACTCACCATCCTGACTTGGAAATATATCGCCATTCCTTCACTGCCGCAGGGTCAAAATCCTGGAATTCCCTCCCCAATAATATTGTGGGTCAACCCACAGCAGGTGGACTGCAGCGGCTCAAGAAGGCAGCTCAACACCACATTCTCAAGGACAACAATGGATGGGCGTGAAATGCTGGCCAGCCAGCGATGCCCACATCCCACAAATGAATAAATAAAGAAAACCTTTGCCAGCTTAGAAGGGTAGCAGCAGAATAAAAATGAGATCTATATTCAAAGTGAATGGATTGAAATATTTAAAGAGAAACATGCTCAAATCGTTAACAGTTTGGATCAAACAAGGAGTAGAAAGGAATTTAATCCCAAAAGGCTCTGCTGGCGTAACAGGAACAGTAATGTGCTTTCAAGTTCAGGAGATATCTTCATTAACTTAGTAGCAAGTTAGCCTCTCTACATCAGCCAAACAATGAAGGAGTTCATCAGCATTTGTTTGGTATGCACTGGGCGCAATCCATCGAAATCAAAAATAAAACATAAATTGCGAAAGTGGAAAAAAAGATGAGGGTCTGTCTGCTAGAAAACAGGGGATGTGTTTGTTTACTGAATTGCCAGTCATTGTTTGAACTCACTGTCATAATCCTCAAAAACAGCATCTCATTTGCCATCTCATCTTCAGCTAAAAATAATTGATAAAGAAAAATAAAATTGAAATAAGTTTATGCTACAATGATAGCCACTGTCTTACTACTAGTTACTGATAATTGCCGCACGTGGAAATTCATCCTTTGAGCTGAAGCAAACCAGATCATTAGTCCCTTATTATGAGTAACAGCCACTAATTCAGCTCACAGCATTGCTTCACAGATTGTTGTTATTATGAGTAGAAATTAGTCGTTTGAACTAACAACGACAGTCATTAGCCCATGACTAATCTGCCACCCATGTATGTTGGAGGATAGAATTTCAACATTTACTCAACTGCAATTGTTTATTGCTGTGGAAAACTACCACCATGCAGTAATTTCAGTTTTTATTAACAATCAGTGCAGCTTCAAGTAGAATCCTATTAGTTCCATCTAATCCTTCAATTGACTTGAAGATGGATGATTAAGAAAAACAATCTTTTTCATGAAAGATAGCTGGAGAAATGAATAGTACTTAAAGAACTGAATCCAGAATTAATTTCTGCATGAGTAGCACAGTCTGATTTGAGAATAGGGTCTTTAGTCATTAACAGCCGTGCACTCTGGAGTGCAATTTTGATCTTCAAGACAATTCTATTTAACCTGTTAGTACAGCTTTCTAACAACAAGGTGTAAGACACTTGTTAAGAGTATATGCAGAACCTGTATCTGAGGCATGCAAACACAGTATTAGTTTCAGCTAAGGTAGAAAACCTGACAAAAGGGGAAAAAGAAAAGATGTAGTTGATACAGAAACAGATAAACTCGAGAAGGACTTTGATTCGGAAAGGTCGTACAAATGTGATGTACAGTATTTATAAGAGAGGATGGAAGTGTCAGCCTGCGGAGAAAAAGTACGAGCAATCTACAGGCAGTCAATACCCATGCAGGACGACAGACAGTGGTGATTTCTTGTTATGTTTCTGAATTTTCCAGCTGCCATTATGAAGAATATGGATTCTGCCCTTTTCAGAGTGGAAGCTGCTTCTGAAATGGCAGCGATAAATTATAGTTGAGTCTATAGTTGACATTTAAGAGAAGTAAAATTGGCATTGACAGTTTAGTTGTACACGATGCACTTCTGCAAACGTCAAAAGGTCATTCTGTTATGATTTGGTTTTGGGATAACAAGATGTGTGCCACTGCTGCTACTTAGATTCATCCTCTGCTCAATGTGTGTGTTGTGATAGTGCAAACTGAGATAACCCTGATTTTCCTCGTGCTTTTCCATTTTATACAACTCCTCAGTGAGTCTCAAGTCTATTCCTTAAACGTTGCCGTAAAAGTAAATCCACTGTGGTTTTTGAAAATCTGGAATAAAAACGGGAAATGCTGGAGAAGTTCTTTGGGACTAGCAGCATCTCTGGATAGAGAAACAGAGTTAACATTCCGAGAGCAATGTCATGCACTTTCTGAACTGAAGGTGGCTGGAAAAGTGGTAATTTTTATGCTGTTGATAAAGGCAGAAGGAGGAACAAGTGGAAAAAAAACAAAGTTGCTGGAAAAGCTCAGCAGGTCTGGCAGCATCTGTGAAGGAGAAAACAGAGTTAA